>NC_053492.1:231831855-232175189 GCF_905171775.1 Rana temporaria
CCCCTAGTGCTGCTGATGTCTTCTGAAGCACACTATATCCAGTAACATTATGGGGATTATTTACTAAAGGCAAATCCACTTTGCACTACAAGTGCAAGCTACAAGTGCAAAGTGCAAAGTGCACTTGAAATTGCACTGAAAGTGCACTTGGAAGTGCAGTCGCTGTAGATCCGAGGGGGACATGCAAGGAAAATAAAAAACAGCACATGATTGGATGAAAAAATCTGCAGAGCTTCCCCTCATTTCAGATTTACCCCTCGGATTTACAGCGACTGCACTCCCAAGTGCACTTTAACAGTGCACTTTGCAATTGTAGTTTGCACGTGTAGTGCAAAGTGGATTTAACTTTTGTAATTAACCCCCTATGAGTTTCTCTTCCAAAGTATCTACACATTCTCTATGTATAAGGTTGTATGTTGTGTATAGATTTCTAAAATATCATAGATCCATTTAAGCCATATCAGTCTAACTAAAACATATATACAGTATATGGGGCAGATCCACAAATGTATTACGCCGGCGTATCTCTTGATACGCCGGCGTAATTTCAAATTGTGCGCGTCGTATCTTTGTTTTGTATCTTCAAAACAAGATACAACGGCATCTCGGCTAGATCCGACAGGCGTACACCGTCGGATCTAAGCTGGAATTTTTCGGCGGCCGCTAGGTGGCGTTTCCGTTGAATTCAGCGTAGAGTATGCAAATTAGCTAGTTACGGCGATCCACGAACGTACGTCCGGCCGGCGCATTTTTTTATGTCGTTTGCGTTCGGCTTTTTCCAGCGTATAGTTAAAGCTACTGTTATGAGGCATACTCAATGTTAAGTATGGCCGTCGTTCCCGCGTAGAAATTAGAAATTTTTACATTGTTTGCGTAAGTCGCTTGCGAATAGGGATTTGCGTAGAATGACGTCACCGTTGGAAGCATTGGCGTGTTCTGGGTTAATTTCGAGCATGCGCACTGGGATACCCCCACGGACGGCACATGCGCAGTTAAAAGAAAATGTTGTTTACGTCGGGTCACAATGTATTTACATAAAACACGCCCCCATCACAGAGATTTGAATGGCGCGCCATGATGCCGCCAAAGATACACTATGCCGCCGTAACTTACAGCGCAAATTCTTTGAGGATTAAAAAAAAATATATAAGTTACGGCGGCGTAGTGTATCTTAGATACGCTGCGCCCGTCGTATTATTGCGCGCAGGTACATGGACCTGCCCCTCAATGTAGAAAGTTTAGAATCAAGACAGTTGGTAAATTCAGTATGCATCTTTATTTAGTTTATGCTCTGCTTATTGTTATGTGAGTAAATCTGTTTTCTATGGAAAGTACTTTAAAAGTTGAAGTTCAACATGTCTTTATTAATTGTTTTAATAATTATTTAAGCTATGTATTTTAAGAAAGAATTGTTAAATCAGAAAGAAATAATTTGTGAACATAATGCACTTGTTGTACCCCAAGGAGATGAATTAGTGATAAGATATGAAAGTGTTATTATCATTGCAGTTCTGCACATCATTCCAGCTGTCATTACTGTTTTGCTTATGTGCGCTTGAATGTTCTTTTATTTTTTAATTCAGTTCCTACTATTTTAATGACCGTTCCCCTTGCTTTTATGAAGCAGATTAAAACGTGCCTCTGTTATAAGCATTGTCTGCCATTCACAGATAAATTATCCTAATGCCCTGTACACACGATAGGTTAGTCTGATAAAAAACGGTCTGATGGATTTTTCCATCAGTTATCCGATGAAGCTGACTGATGGTCAGTCGTGTCTACACACCATCAGTTAAAAACCGATCGCGTCAGAACGCGGTGATGTAAAACACAATGACGTGCTGAAAAAAATGAAGTTCAATGCTTCCAAGCATGCGTCGACTTGATTCTGAGCATGCATGGATTTTTAACCGATGGACGTACCTACAGACAATCGTTTTTTTCTATAGGTTTTTTATCCATCAGATAATTTTAAAACAAGTTCCTATTTTTTTAACCTACATGTATGGATAAAAAACCTGATGGGGCCCACACACGATCGGTTTGGTCTGATGAAAACGGTCCATCAGACCGTTTTCATCAGACTAACCTATCGTGTGTATGCATCATTACTGTAGATCAAATCGTAGCTCACAAAATTATTAATTACTTTTTGATAGAGATAAACTTTAGTTTAGTTTGACCCTGAGTTCGAACTGAACTCCTCAGGGTATTCACAGTTACCTGAATGGGTGAACTACATTGCCAGATTTAGCAAGTTTATCAACCCATCTGAACCTTTGGCTAATGCAGTCAGTAATTTATTATTATTATTATTATTATTATTATTATTATTCAGGATTAATATAGTGTCAACAGTTTGCATAGCCCTTTACAAAATAAAGGAAGACAATGTAGGTACAATACTATTCAAAAGACGATAGTCTAAAGGGAAGTGGATTGTTATTGCCATTGCCAATTTTAAGATGCCTACCATCCAAAGTGTATACAAGCTGTCAGTTATCCCAGGTGACGTAATTTACCATATAAACACTTCCTCTGATTTGGATGTACATACCCTCAAATTAAACCTGAGAGTGTGCACTTTCAATCTGAAACCAAGAAATCTTGTGAGCTACCCAAAATCTGTAAATATGTAACACCTCCTAGTAGGACAGCTGCTAGCACTGATCACGTCCCATACAACCTTGAAAATTCAATATTTATAGGGCAAATGCTGAGCTATCTGGATGTTATCATAAGTGCCTTGATGCAATGACACAAAATAAAAAGAGTGTTGACGTGCAAACAAAGTTTTTTTTTTTTCCATAGAGCATGTGATCACAACGTCACAATCCTTATAATCCACATATTTGTTGAAATGTATAAGGTGCCTCTGTGCTAGTAAAATAAATATATAAAGTGTTTTCGTGCAAACTCCAAAAAATTCATACAAAATAAAATCAAAAACTGTATGTATCAGTGCTCCAAATACATGCAAAAAAAATATATATTTAAAGTAATCCAATGATCAAAACGTTATGTATCAAATACAGTGCTCCAAATACATGCAATGATTAAAAGTGCTAAGTGCACACACAATAAATGTCAAAATTTCATATAAATAGTAACATCATTAAATATTAAAGTCCATTCCAAAAATATTCACAGGTTGTATTGGTGATAAAACCCATGATCTCGTGTTCACTCAAGTGCTCCCCCTTATGTGTGTACACTCACCTTAGAGCGTGTGACCTCACAATTAAGTTAAGTCAGAACACACTTGTGAACCACCCTTGGGTTCAGTGTCAATGATGGAGTCCTGGCCTGCTCAGTTCTGCTGCTTCCACACTCAAGCAAAACATAAAGGGACTTGATAGTGTGATACCGTTTTATAAAATAATTGTATTAATAAACTATAACCCCTCTGATAGGGTACTCACATTTTCTTCCTTGTGCCTGAACCAATGCTTTGCCTCTTTGCTGACCATGTCTCTGCCTGTGGACTAAACCGACCCATCTCCACATCTGACTGACTATGTTCCAGTGACACACAAGTCCCAGCCATTCCCAGTGGACAACTGCTCTCCTGGAACCACAGGGATTCTTCTGTTTATACTTTCAGATCCCCATACTTCCTGCCCAGTGATCATGACATTCCTGTGGGCAGCGATGTATCAGTGGACTTGGCTTATTATGATTATTTAAGGTACTTATATAGAGCCGTCAATTTAAGCAGGGCTTTACATATACATTTTACATTGACATCAGTCCCTACCCTCAAGGAGCTTACGATCTAAGGTCCCTAACTCACATTCCTATACTAGGGCAAATTTAGACAGAAGCCAATTAACCTACCAGGCACAGGGAGAACATGCAAACTCCAGGCAGGTAGTGTCATGGTTGGGATTCGAACCAGCAACCCTTTTTACTGCTAGGTGAGAGTGTTATCCACTACACCACTGTTTATGAAAGTGAAAGTGAAAAAGTCCCACACATGTGGTATCGCCATACACAGAAGGAGTAACAGAATGGGTTTTGGGATGCATTTCTAAGTATGACCATGCTGAGTGTGAGAAATATCTTATTAAACTGAAAACTTTATGTAAAAAAAAAATATTTTAATTTTCTTTCTGCATTTTCCAAAAACTCGTGGCCAAAAATTAAGTCTTTAAAAGACCCATCATGCCCCTTAAAAATTACTTTGGGTTATTTGCTTGACAACATGTGGTCATTTTGTGGGCGTTTACACTGTTCTGGTGCTCCAGGACCTCCAAAAAATGGGATAGTTAGTCGGGAAATTAGATGAATAATTTATCCCCCTAGAACTCATGAAGGTGCTCCTTGGATTTTGGGTCCCTCTGTGTGGCTAGGCTGTGAAAAAAATCTCACACATATGGTATTTCCATATTCCCATACACGGAAGGAGTAGTGGAATGTGTTTTGGAGTGTAATTGTAGTATGTTTGTGATGTGTGTTAGAAATATCTTGTTAATTGACAACTTTCTGTAAAAAAAAAAAATCATGAATTTTCCAAAAATGCTTGACAAATTACACTTTACAATGCCTCATGGGATGTGTAGTTCCGCAACACCTTGAGGGCCTTAGTTTGAGGATCCCTGCAATAAAGTAAAGAGTAAATCTCAGATGCCCAACACCAAACTATTGGAAATGGAGAGTGAGATAAGGGACATTAAATGTGCCATAAATTAAACAGCAGAATAAAAAAATCAATCAATTATAAAACATACAAACTTTATTATATATCATAATAAAATACTTTAATTTAAAAAATATCAACATAGAGTCTGATATACACAGAACCCAATCAGTTCAAAAGGCATATGACAGTGTGTAATACATGATCAGATGCTGTTCACGAAAGATGAGCGTGCAGGATTAACGCCTTTCGCTTTTCAATGCTTCATCAGAATCCATAGCAGCAGTAAGTAACAGCTTAACTGTATATAATAAACATTAGGAAACAGAATACCATATATTGACATTATAACAAAAAAAATATATATATATATCAACAGCAACGATTAATTTCCAATTAAAGCGGTTCTCCACCCTAAAGTGGAGTCCCGCTGATCGGAACCCTCCCCCCCTCCGGTGTCACATTTGACACCTTTCAGGGGGGAGGGGGGTGCAGACACCTGTCTAAAGACAGGTATTTGCACCCACTTCCGGCGACACACTACGGGCGAAAGACGGGCATTCCGTCACATCCCGTCTGTCGCCAGTTGTGTGCTGGGAACACTCGGCTCCCAGCACACAGCGTGTGAGCCAATCGGCGGGCGCAGCGCGACTCGCGCATGCGCCGTAGGGAACCGGGCAGTGAAGCCGCAGCGCTTCACTTCCTGGTTCCCTCAGCGTGGATGGCGGGGGGAGCAGCAGAGTGATGAGCGATCGCTCGTGCTCTACTGCGATCGGCGCTGGACTCCAGGACAGGTAAGTGTCCTAATATTAAAAGTCAGCAGCTGCAGTATTTGTAGCTGCTGGCTTTTAATATTTTGTTCCCATGGCACATCCGCTTTAAGCACCCCAAAGAAGGACAGTGGGAGGAGAGAAAAAGAAGGAGGGGGGGGGAATGGAAATGGCAAGTGCAGTTGCTCCAGAGCTTACTAAAATGCCTTTTGTAAATCAACCCCTATGACTAAAATTAAATTTAAATTTGACATCAAAATTAACACTGCACTATGACATAAAAATAAGTAGGGTGCATCTACTAAACTGCTGAAAGAAAATAATTAATAAAAACGTTTTTCTTATTTTCTTCCTTAACTAGTTGCCAACCATGCACTGTAGCTTTACTGTTACAGTGCGTACAGTGATTCTGCTCTTCCGGGTAGGGGGGCTAGCTTGCGTGCGACAATTGTGCTGTGATTAGTCACAACACAAGCTGATCAGCGAGAAGGTAGGCAGGACAGACTTATGTAAACAATGCAGAGCTCTGTCCTGTCAGTGGGGATGTGCTGGATTTTTATTCCCTGAAAGCACCACATAGTAAACACAAAAACACTGGTTAGGCATACTTTTAACCCTTTGGTCACCCTATTACATTTGCACAAACCAATCATCATATGCTTATTGGGATTTATTTTGCCAAAAATATGTAGCAGAACACATATTGGCCTAAATTTATTAAGAAATTCGATTTTGAAAATTATTTTATTGGTTTTATCAAAGTGGCAATCCTGACAATGACTGGCTAACGTATGTCCAACAACATATGCGAACAGGAATTGCACACATTAGGGATAGAATATGGTGATGAGAAAAGTCTGAAGTAGACACAGGTGGTGCACCTTTAAGTGAAGTCGCTGTAGATCTGAGGGGGACATGCAAGGAAAATAAAAAACAGCATTTTTGCTTGCACACGATTGGATGATAAAATAAGCAGAGCTTCCCCTAATTTCAGAGCTTCCCCTCAGATCTACAGTGATCTACAGTGACTGCAACTGCACTTGTAATGCAGAGTGGATTTCCCTTTAGTAAATCAACCCAGTGGTTTTATCTGATGTTTCTATATCAATGGCTAAATCTATGTCTGTAGTGCATGTTCAAACTTACTACCATAAATAATAACATGTTAGTAGATTTTTACTCCAGGAGTATATAATAAATTTGGCAATATTAGAGAAATGTTTAAAAAATGTATTACAATGTAACTAAACCCATTCGATTTTAGTCAACAAAAATGTACTGGGGATTTTAGTCGACCAAAACTAAAACAATTCAGGTGACTAAAATACGACTAAAACTAAAATGGCATTTTACTCAAAAGAAAATTAACCTTTTTATATCCTTTAAGTGCCTGTTTAACTGAGAAAAAAAACTAGTACAAGCTGGAAGATTCATCAGTTTAAAGAAAAAGGAGACACCAGCTAACATCTTGCAAAAACTAGAAAGCTAGAAAACTGGTGTGCAGGCTCACTAAATGTACTAGTTTGTTTAAAGCATTTAATTGCTGGATAAGTGCCACCGCAATAAGAACATTCATGTCTATATTTGCATGAAGTGTTCCTCTTACATTGGCTCTCATTGCAAGCATAGCATGTGCCTTTTCTATAAACGGATACTAAAGGATTAATTGAGTTCTGCTTAGCATTAATAGCTTTTTGTGGCAAAATGAGATTAAGCCAGAGGCCCACATCTTTTATTCCCCACTTTAACTTTGAATAAATAGACAATTTCTGATGAAATGAAGAATCATAATAGACCAAGGCCCCCAAAATGTTTAAATGCCTCTAAAACATGTTTTTCAAAAATACCGCTGCATTTATCATGGGTGCTTTTCCCCCAAAACACCCACAAAAATACAAAAGGCTCGGAGTCGGGTATGAAAATTTTTGTCAACTGGCCTGCATCCGCTCTTTCATCAGCCTTTTTATCAGACCAACACATAAATTCTTTGGAGGAGGGAAGGAGAGAGAGTATATCTATATAATTGCCTTTCCATAATTTTTTCTTTTACAGCTAAAGTTAAATTAAATTCGAATGGAGAAACTTCACAGGGAAGAGCTTCTTTAAAACTGTAACAGAAGAGTTAACTGACATAGGTAACATATTTGGGATCACAGAAGGGTTAACAGCAGACCACATAGTAGAAGGGTTAACAACAGGTACATTATTATTATTATACTTTATTATTATTATACAGGAGTTATATAGCGGCAACAGTTTGTGCAGTGCTTTACAACATGATTATTAGAGAAAGCTTTAACAATTTTCAATAAAGAACTGTCCAGATCATTCAGCACATTCAGCAGCAGGAAGACTGACATCTGCTTGGAAACTGGTAACCTGCATAGTACCGCTCATGACCATAGACATTGTGAGAATGGCTTGATCAGCACTGTGGGAAGCAGCGGCTGTTACCTAAGAAGGCATCCTAGATGCCATTTGGGCTGGTTGCTTGGTAACCAGGTATGTGCGCTTGGTGAAGACTGGAAAAATTGGAACCACCCACTTCAACTCCTTATTGGTGAAAGGAAGAAAGCCTGGTTCTCCTTCCTGGTGCATTGGCTGGGCCTCCCTTCCTCGATGTTAGTCAGTGTCTCCGATTGCAGCTTTATGCCGCATACACAAGATCGGCTATTCCGACAACAAAACCGTGGATTTTTTTCCGACGAAATGTTGGCTCAAACTTGTGTTGCATACACACGGTCACACAAATGTTGTCAGAAATTCTGAATGTCAAGAACGCGGTCACGTACAACACTACGACGAGCCGAGAAAAATTAAGTTCAATGATTCCGAGCATGCGTCAAATTGTTTCCGAGCACATGTAAGATTTTTGTGTGTCGGAATTGCATACAGACAATTGGAATTTCGGACAATAATTTTTGTTGTCGGAAAAATTTAAAACCATCTCTCAAACATTTGTTTGTCCGGGAATTCCAACAGCAAATGTCTGATGGAGCCTACACATGGTCGGAATATCCGACCAAAAGCTCACATCGACCATTTGTTGTTGGAATATTCCGATTGTGTGTACGTGGCATCAGACCCTTCTTTTGCCTTGACACTTGCATTCCTGGGCATTCCAGTAGCTGGCTGCAATGCAGCCAGTGAGGCCGAACATGCCCCTCTTCCAGGCTCTTCCTCTGCTATCCTCTTTCTCTTGACCACGTTGGGAATCCTCATCTTCAGCTAGCACTAGACAGCAGTGTAGCCATTCTTTTCCACTACTGCATCCTGTTTTCTCCAGGGCATGGGGGAAATGAGTCTTCATGGTAAGGCAGCGAGTGATTTTTATAGATGAAATTATAACTTTTTTTGCTGCTACTGACCAATTGCATGCCTTGACTGAGCCAGTACCCTTTCTATATTGAGCCCCAGAATGCCAGAATGATCCATAAATCCCTATCGGATGTTTTTCAATACCTCAAAAGGGGTTTAGGAAAAATGTAAAAGGGGCAGTGTCCCAAAAATTTTGAGGCATGCCAATATTGAAAAATACAAACAGAAGGGGGTGGCGGGAATGCAGCCTCAAACTCATGAAAGTGCGCACAAATAAATGATGCGCTCTTTTTTCATTCTTTTATGTAGTGCATTGCCTGGAAGTAAACATGTCATGCTTGAAATAAAAGGTTGCAATCGCTGACCTCCTTCTGTCACTGACAAATGCTCTGTACACACGATCGGACCGTTTTCATCGGACGAACCGATCGTGTGTGGGCCCCATCGTTTTTTTTCCCATCAGTGAAAAAAAATAGAACCTGTTTTAAAATGTTCTGATGGTTAAAAAACCAATAGACAAAAACGATTGTCTGTGGGGAAATCCATCGGTCAAAAATCCATGCATGCTCAGAATCAAGTCAACGCATGCTCGGAAGCATTGAACTTTTCTCTGCACGTCGTTGTGTTTTATGTCACTGCGTTGGACACGATCTGATTTTTAACTGATGGTGTGTAGGCAAGACTGATGAAAGTCAGCTTCATCGGATATCTGCTGAAAAAATCCATCGGTCCATTTTCATCGGATGAACCGATCGTGTGTACGTGGCATGAGTAAGTGTCCTGGAGCTAATACGCACATCAGGAAAATCAGAGAAAAGTCAGAGGTTCTCATCAGCATACTTGTTTGTGATTAGTGATTAAAACATTGGGTTCAAGGGCGCTAGTATAACATGTGAGCGCTAGCATTTTCAGAAGAAGCAATGTTAACATCCATGTTTCTCCTACTACGGGTTTCTTCTAATCATTGAACATGTCTATTTTCCATCACCTTAAAAACATGATTTCTATCATTATTTATTCATGTTTACATATTTATGTGAGCCTTTCATTCACCTAATGCTACAACTAATACAGTATACATGAAGTTTGGTTTATGCAACAAAGAAGAACTGCATGCTTTATTGTCTGTCTTTTGATTAAACAGCATCCATTTATCAAACAACACAATTCGATACATGAATAAAAGACACTCATTTTCATACTTCAGTTCTCCACTGAGGAATCTAATATGTCCCATTCCCACAGCTTCATACATCAGTGTCTATATATAAGAATTAGCTTGGAGAATATTTACTTTGTTGATATAGCAAAAGTGTTTTATCTTACACTGCACTTGCTACTGATTGCTTTGACTTTTCCAGCTTTGCCAACTGGATGTTGCGCTACTTTACTTTATCTAAATGACTTCAAATGTACCCATGATCAGATTTAATTTCTTGAATCAACTGAATGTAGACGACTTTCTCTGCTTGAAGCATTTAGTGTTGGAGGTTGTTTTACAGTTTGTTTACCAGCAGGGGATTAATAAGACAAACACTTGCATCAGTTTAGAACTTAATCATTTAAAGGAAATTGACATTGGAGTCAAGGGACAGTTAGATGACTTAGAAAGTTTGAACAACATGAAAACATCCATAAGACTAATAATATTCATAGATTGCAGTTTCCTCTGTAGTGCAGGATGTTAAAAATGTAAATGTGCATATAATTAATAAATGTGACTGTAATTTTGATGAACCTCTTAATGAGTATAAAATCTAGGCTTGTGTGCTAAAAAGTTGTCATTTGCCTTACACTATAATAAATACAATTTTGTGAACCATCATTTGATTTTAGGTAAATAGGACTGGCAACTGAGTGGCACTCAAATCTAATAGTATTTTATATAAATAAAACTATAACATTGATATTCACCTTGTTGTCCAAATTTAAATTGTGTTACTTATGCTACTTATGGCTTACATTAGCATTAGCATAAAATGCACATAGCAGAAGAAATATAATTGTAACTATAGGAATCTCGTTTGAATAGAAAAATACTATATTATTATGAAATAATAATAATAATCATTACATAGTTTCATAGTTACATAGTTACAGTAGGTGAGGTTGAAAAAATAACACAAGTCCATCAAGTCCAACCTATGTTTGTGATTATATGTTAGTATTACATTGTATATCCCTGTATGTCGGAGTCATTCAGGTGCTTATCTAACAGTTTTTTGAAACTATTGATGGCCACAGCTGAAACCACTGCCTGTGGAAGGGAATTCCACATCCTTGCCGCTCTTACAGTAATGAACCCTCTATGCAGTTTAAGGTTAAACCTCTTTTCTTTTAATGAGTGGCTGTGTGTCTTATTAACCTCCCTTCCGCAAAAAAAGTTTTATCCCTATTGTGGTGTCACCAGTACGGTATTTGTAAATTGAAATCATATCCCTTCTCAAGCGTCTCTTCTCCAGAGAGAAAAAGTTCAGTGCTATCAACCTTTCCTCATAACTAATATCCTCCAGACCCTTTTTTTGTTGCCCTTCTTTGAACTCGCTCCATTCCAGTACATCCTTCCTGAGGACATGTGCCCAGAACTGGACAGCATACTCTAGGTGAGGCCAGACCAGAGTCTTGTAGAGTGGGAGAATTAATTATCACTTTATCCCTGGAGTTAATTCCCTTTTTAATGCATGCCAATATTCTGTTTGCTTTGTTAGCAGCAGCTTGGCTGAGCCTATCATCTACTAGAACCCCCTGGTGCTTTTCCATCCTAGATTCCCCCAAAGGGTTCTCCCCCCCAGTGTATAGATTGCATTCATATTTTTGACACTCAAATGCATTATTTAAAATTTTTCTACATTAAACCTCATTTGCCATGTAGTTGCCCACCCCATTTATTTGTTCCGATCTTCTTGCAAGGTTTCCACATCCTGCAGAGAAGTTATTGCCCTGCTTAGCTTAGTAACGTCTGCAAATATAGCAATTGAACTGTTTACCCCATTCTCCAGATCATTTATGAACAAATTAAACAGGATTGGTCCCAGCACAGAACCATTATTTGTATTATTATTTGTTGTAGTAGTAGTAGTAGTAGTAGTGGTACATTACTACACAAGTATTATACAATATGTGAAAGCAGTAAAACCAAACTCCCGGTGAACAGCTAAATATACAGAACTACTGTAAATATAAGTGAGCTGTTTTACCTAACAAAAGGATTTGTATTTCTGTCCATCCATTCCTAATATTTGCGCAGCTTTGCCACACAGTACAGCCCTGTCTGGTAAAACAGGAGGCTTGATTTTTCTCTGATGCAGTTAAGTAACATGTGTATGTCTTGTTCCACCACCGGCAGCAAAAAAAATAAAAAACACCTGAGTGGTGCTTCAAACCCTCAGCACTTTATCCAAAACAAAAGAAAATGTTTTGCCATCAGTTATACTTTGATGTGTGTCTTTTATATTTGCTTGGAGTTCAGCTTTAAATAGTCTGAATACTTGAAACAATTAATAATTTAGTTCTAAAAGGCAGGAGATCACAAATAATAATAAAAGTTCCCATCAAAATACATTTTTCACAGAATAAAACCTTATAGGCACCAGTCAAGACAGAGCAGTAACAAATGTTTTTCAATATATCTGTAGGGAGAATGAAAACTCACCCAGGGTGACATATTATGTTACTCTACCAGGTGCAGTTCAGAATTGCTTTCACTTTTATTGTGTCCCCAGCCGCAATAAAAGTATAAAATGTATTCGGTTATGGTATTAATAATTTCATTACATTATAGTACAACATTTTTTTTGCAGAAACAGTGGTAGCAAGATGGCAAATGGAAAACTGTTGCTTTGGTTCAATTTGCTTTATTGATTTTTGCTGAACAGGAGTTTCAATCACAGAGCAGGGCAGTAAAAGGGTGTAAAGGTAGTACACATGAAGGTAACAGATTCAGTTGTAGTGAAAATGGTTACCAACAATAGACATAAATATGTTCACAAACTCAGCTGAGACCCTAAAGAGATTTTTGGTAATATATCCAACAAAAGGGTATAGATATATCAGTACAGAGACTAGAGGATAGAGCAGGGACTAGGGGAAAAGTTTAGATAAAAAGTAGAAGGGGTGAAGGAATAAGGTGTGCCACAGGAATACCCCCACTTACAAGTTTACAGCTCTATTTTTAAAAATGAAGGGAGAAAGCATGAGATCCAAGGTTGATTTATTAAAAGCTGTTCACTTTGCTAGGGAATTTTTACTCAGAGTTTAGTGAATGCGAATTGCACAAAAGTGAGTACACCGCTCACATTTGTGTAAATATTTTATTATATCTTTTTATGTGACAACACTGAAGAAATTACACTTTGCTACAGTGTAAAGTAGTGAGTGTACAGCTTGTGTAACAGAGTCAAAATAACTCAACACACAGCCATTATTGTCTAAACTGCTGGCAACAAAAGTGAGTACACCGCTAAGTGAAAATGTCCAAATTAGGCCCAAAGTGTCAAGTGACATTTTTACAGTAATCAGTGCATTTTATAGCACTAATCGCTGTAAAAATGCCAATGGTCCCAAAAATGTGTCAAAAGTGGAGGGAGCGATAGTTGTAGTTATACAGTGCTAACCTGTTCTATATACAGAACCATAAAGTGCTGTATTGTGCTACATTATTGCAGTTTTGGTGGCCTGCGTAGTCCATACCCCCCCAAGTTTACTATTATGTATTGTGATACAGAACTTCAGTTTTCTTTTTTGGGGATTTTATTGCGATTGGGATTTTATATTCCTATGTTTACCCTTTCGGTTTCACAGGTTTGAATTTTATATATATATATATATATATATATATATATATATATATATATATATATATATATATATATATATTGGGGTTTACTTTTTTAGAGTTACGATTTGGGGTTTAGTGTTTTGGGCTTGTTATTTAGTATTTTAGTTGTAATTTTATTGGATATAGAGCGATAGAGATATAGACATGTATATAGACATATATATCTGGCTGATATCCAATACCCAGGAAGGATGGGTATTGGATGGGTGCCCACATTCCATCGAAAATTTTACAGATGCATGCCCAGTAACAGTATTACAAAAAATTGAAATCGCAGATACACTGAAGAGTTATTAAGAATTGTTTTTGACATTAAAACCTTAATACCCTTGCCTTGTGTTTTTCACCTGAAAGCTACATAGTAACTATATCTGAATCAGACACAAGCAGGTAGAGCAACACTGAGAAGAGATGAGCTTCATCACATTAGCACTCATGAACACATGAGAATCGATAAGCTCTGACACTATAATGAAAAGGAAAAACTGAGACAAATATTGCAGAGTGTTGTGCCCTATCCAATAATAATTGAGCAAAAACAGAAAAAAATAAAAGAGGAAAAAAGACTTTAACGGTCCACTAAATATTTCCGAAATAGGAAAGAAAAATGGTCTCAATTTTTTTTTTATATTTTATTTATTATAATCACATTAAAAAAAACATGCTGTCTGTATATTAAAAAAACATGAACATGTCTGGAAAACACACTGTCCCATGTATCGGAACAGATGAGATGCTGATATATGGAAATTGCATGGATGGCCTAGAAATTAATTAAAGAATAGTCCTAGAAGGTCTTTTCTGGCTGAAGGCCACACATACGAAATCACAGTGTCAGTGCCAATAGATTGCTACGCGTTTCACCAAAAGCTTCTTCAGGAGATCCCATTGGTACTAAAAAGCACATTAGAATCACTATAAAGCTCAGATATTTTGAAATATATACATATATGTATATACATATGTACACACATATATGTATATACTATAATATCATGCTTATTTATTATACATTGTATAGAGACCATTATATTAAAAAATACAGTACATTTTGACCGTTTAACAATTTATCCATATTTCTTTTTGATTTTTTTCGGCATCCCCACATTAATACATTAATACATTAATAACAACATCAATAATTAAGAATACACTACATAATATTTTTCTTGTGTTCTATTTCTTCCTTCTGTGTCTTGAACACTATGCATAATTGTTATTTGTATGGATACGTTGTTAAACTGTCAAAATGTACTGTATTTTTTAATATAATGAAGAACCGATCGCAAAACACATAGGGCTAGATTCAGATAGGTTAGCAGATCTTTAGATCTGATTTACGTTACGCCGCCGCAATTTTTTGAAGCAAGTGCTTTATTCAGAAAGCACTTGCCTCTAAAGTTGTGGCGGCGTATCGTAAATCCCCCGATGGAATTCAAATTCCGTGGCTAGGGGGCGTGTACTATTTAAATCAGGCGCGTCCCCGCGCCGATCAAACGGCGCATGTGCCGCCCGCAAATTTTCTCAGCGTGCATTGCTCCAAATGACGTCGCAAGGACGTCATTGGTTTCGACGTTAACGTAAATTACGTCCGGCCGTATTCACGAACGACTTACGCAAATGACGTAAAAAATTCAAAACTCGGCGCGGGAACGACGCCCATACTTAACATAGGATACGCCGCACTTACCCCTGCTATAGCAGGGGTAACTTTCCGCGGGAAAAAGCCGAACGCAAACGACGTAAAAAAAAAGTAATTCGTTTCTGAATCGGCATAAATGCTCATTTGCATATTCGACGCGTAAAACATATGGAAGCGCCACCTAGCGGCCGGCCTGGAATTGCAGCCTAAGATCCGACGGTGTAAGTCACTTACACCTGTCGGATCTTAGGCATATCTATGCGTAACCTGATTCTATGAATCAGGCGCATAGATACGATGGCCGGACTCAGAGATAGTATCTTCCTATCTTCTTTCTGAATCCGGCCCGCAGTGTTTTATTGGCACTGACACTGTGATCTCGTATGTGTGGTCTTCAGCCAGAAGGGACCTTCTAGGGCTACTCTTTCATCAATTTCTAGGCCATGTATGCAATTTCCATATATCAGCATCTCATCTGTTCCGATACAAGGGACAGTGTGTTTTCCAGACATGTTTATGTTTTTTCATTTATCATGAGCTTTTAATGTGATTATAATAAATTTTATATTTTTATAATTTGAGACCATTATTCTTTCCTATTTCGGGACTCTAGTGGCAACCTTTAAAATACTTTTTCCTCTTTTTTTTTTTGTGGTTTTGCTCTGACACTATAAACTGCATTCGCAACATGTGAGCCCAGCATTACAAGATAAGGCAACAAACACAGGGAATATAAGTACACTAATAGCTAGATAAAATAACAAAAATATTTGAACATGTACAATGCCTTTAATGGAGATTTCTATTAATAAATGATTAAACCTATTTGGGATGTGTGCTGGCAGCATGTGCACATAAAGAGAAGTTGCGAAATTCTTCATTATTTACATCAGTAGGAACAACGGGCATCATAAATGTTCTTCTTCCTGCAAATGTTTTCTCTCTACATTTCAGGTATTTCTGGCCTATTATGATTTTTTTTTTTTTTGCAGAAATTTTAACCATGTTTAAAACAGTTAAGAGGAATAGCAGTCAATTTTCCATTTATTGTTCACTTATTCTGAAGCAGATATTTTTTTCTAAAATAAAGATTATACAAAAAATGTGATCCAGAGTGTTGTAAAGGATTACAAAAGTGATGTAAAATGTAAGTAGTTTTAACAACCATAGCAACCAACTGGATAAAGAACTTTGAGCACTTGTAAGTTGATATGCATAAACAATATTACCATTTTTTTTAAACCCACTATCACGTACCTGGTAGAAGAGCCTGAAATGATGAGGAAGGCCTCTCTTAAACCTCTGTCTCAGGGCCCCTGTTAGTGTGAACAGAAGGCGAAGGAGTGCAGAGTGGCACGGGTACCTGTAGGTCTTGCCAGTAGCATAGCAGGTATCCACACCAGTCAGGAGAGGTCATCAGTAGTCTTCAGAAAAGCATATGGGCTGATAGACAGCTGGAAGATGGCAGACTGAAGCAGGCTGGTACTTGTGACAGCGGGCAGGTGAGGCATGCGCTGATAGCAGACAGTAGAACAGCAGGCACAGCAGGATGTGTCAGGTAGCAGGGTCAGGCAAGCTGGGTCATACACTGGCAGGACAGATCAGGTACAGAGGAGCAGGCAATAGTGTTGTTTGGGGTCAGGAGCCAATCGGTGCAATAGAAGCCAATAGAGCAGACAGAAGCAGAGGTCAAGGACAAGTCGGGGTCAGAGCAGACAGAGTTAAACGAGTGGTCAGACAAGCCGGGTCAGCAACTGGAATCAGGATTTAGGATAACAGGAACACAGGATTCAGGGAAGGCTGAAAGACAAAGCAGCACTGATCCTGAGCACTGGCTGAGTTTAAATAGTCTGATTGGTGTCAACATCTGTTGCAGGTGAACATGTGCTCCGTCGCGCACGAGAATGCACGAAATCCTTGCAAGCACTAAATGCAACATGTTTTAGCCTGTGCACAGAAGGCCTTTCCTTACACCGTATGAGAAAATGTAATTTGTTAGCACTCTTTTACTTAACCTCCCTGGCGGTATCCCCGAGCGTGACTCGGGGTGGGTTTTTCTTGCTGCGATCGGTATCCCCGAGTCACGCTCGGGGTAGACATGCAGAGCCTGCAGCGTGCGCTGGCTTACCTTCTCCTGGATCCAGCGATGTCACCACGCTGTGTGAGCGAGCGGGACCTCGCTCGATTCACACAGCGTCCTCCTGTGCCGCCGATCTTCGTTCCCTGCGACGTTACGACGCAGGGGAGCGGAGAACGGCGCCAAATTCAAAAAAGTAAACAAACACTATACATACAGTATACTGTAATCTTATAGATTACAGTACTGTATGTAAAAAAAACACTCCCCCCTTGTCCCTAGTGGTCTGCCCAGTGTCCTACGTGTACTTTTATATAATAAAAACCTTTCTTTCTGCCTGAAAACTGTAGATTGTCCATAGCAACCAAAAGTGTCTTTTTATGTCAAAAATGGTTTTAGATCAGCTAGAAAACAGCGATAATAAATTATAATCACTTGCAGAATTGTGCGATAGCGATTTGTGGGGAAATTCGTCATAAAAAAAAAAAAATAATGACAGCAACAATTCTGCAACTGAAAAAATTTCAGTGATTTTGATTTGATTACATTATTGAATAATTTTTATTTTAATTATATTATTACTTGCTATAATTATTTATTATATTATAATTTAAAATTTTGTTTTTAAAAAAATGTCATACCCGGGATGCCTATTAGATTCTTGTTTGGTCAGATTTAAGTGAGTTATTCCTAAAAATCACAGGCCTACAGTATAAAACGCCAAATTTCCTTGCAAATAATTGTACCGCTTTCAGCATGTTTTTTCAGACAGAATCATACCGCCAGGGAGGTTAAGCTGGCCATACACTGATGGATTTTTTTCATTCAGTTAGCAGCACAAAATAAAAAAAATCTGTCAGTGTATTGCTCTGAACCAATCATAAATCAATTAGTTAATCAGTGAGAAAAATAGTGGAAACAGGAAACAGAACACATCAATAAGGGATAGTAATAATCTAACATCAAAACGCAACCTAAAAATAGACATACCTAAAGTCCTGTGGAGTACCACACAGTATGTATGTCTATATCATATACATAATATATACTAAAAATTACAATATTAAAATCAAGATATATATCAGTCACTCCAAAAAAGAAGTATACAATGGGGACTTCAAAATGAAAGGTGCAGAAGGCATATTCAAAGTGAGGTAATAAAAAAATACTTAAACCACATATCAAAGCAGCAGTCATACTCACCTCCCATCTGAGCTTTATCCTACTCACCTGTATGTATGCAGATAAGCACTACAGGAAACATGAAAAAGTTGCTCATTGAGTCTTCTGGGACAAGTGAAAATGGTTAAAAATGTTACATTCTTAGAATAAACAATTGTAAATTGCAAATACAGTGTGTTTATTTATTATCAATAAAGATCAAGGCCTCAAAAAACATATAGGGCACTGCATACAGTATGAAAATATTAGTCGTACTGTATACAGTAAACAATACAGGTAATAAGAAACATAAAACACCTACATCAAAAACACATATGTTGGTATGTGTATATAGCATATACAGAACCCTATACAGAATATACAGCCCCCCCAGTTCGGTTCGCACCAGAACATGCAAACAGAGACAAAAAAATTGTGCAAACATGCGAACACTGCAAAATGCAAAATCAAAAATGTCAATTTTAAAGGCTTATATGCAATTAAAAGATATCACAGTGGGTGGTAAAATATGAACTTTTTAGGAATTGATTAATAAAAAAGAGGTAATGGCAGTAAATAGATGGAGGTATGCACAGCTGAAACACTTTGTGGAGTCCCTCCTCCAACCGATTAGGTCTGAGGGCAGCCTGCTCCCATTAGAGTGGCTGTGCCCAGCTTCAGACGGAAGAAGAGGGATCTCGAAGATATACAGAATCTTGACTGGATTAAAGATATTGGGGCTCCCCCATTTATTAGAAAATGGGAGGAAGAGATAGGAATGGGAGATAGTGAGGTAGATGTTGGTAAAATATTACGGTTGACACATGCTATATCACCAGATTGTAGTACGACAGAACTACATAACCCCTGATAAATTACATCGGTACCAAAGGGACACCTTCAACATATGTTGGAGGGGATGTGCGGAAACTGGAACTATGTTCCATTTATGGTGGACATGTCCCAAAATAAAAGCATATAAAAAAGAAGTATTATTAATAATAGAAGAAATCACCAGCACCAAAATACCTGAGAAGCCTTGGGTTTGTCTGTTCCACTGGGTCAGTATGTCTATTAAACAGTATAAGAGAACAATGCTACCCCAACTCCTAAATGCAGCAAAAAGTGCAATCCCTAGACAGTGGAAAGATACTGAGAGCCCTTTCGATGAGGAGTTAGCTATGTAAAATCAACAAAACGTACAATATGGAATTCTTAAGGTTTAGTGGCGAAACTGGAGAAGGTTTCGTAAGGAGATGGAAAGATTGGTTAATATACAGGCAATCACTGAGATATGCTGAAAGGATGCTAGAGGGAAGGGTAGAGGAGAGAGTCTGAGAGGGTTGGAACAAAAGACTGGCATTTGGAGAGAGTCAGGGTGGGGTGGGTGGTACTAATTTTAGACTGTTTTAATTTTTGCAATTGTTGGGCCAGTAGTGGCAGCCCGGCCCTGCCTGAATTTGTTTTGTATGAAATTTTTGTCTAAAAAAAAAAATCTAATAAAGAAATTGAAAAAATAAAATAAAAATAAAGGCTTATATGCAAATGATTGCCATAAAAAGTGTATGGGGACTCGAGTACTGCCCCAGGGGACATGTATCATTGCAAAAAAAGTTGTTTTAAATATGTCTGTTTTTTCAGAAGCAGTGATTTTAACCACTTCCCGCCTGGTCAATAGATAATTGACGTCCGGGAAGTGGTTCTGTAATTCTGACTGGACGTCTATTGACATCCAGCAGGATAACATGCCGGCACACGCCCATGGCGGCACGCAGCAATCGGTGGTGAGGGGTGTCTCTGGCGGAGGCTCTTTACCACGTGATCAGCCGTGTCCAATCAATGTAAACAGGAAGAGCCGTTGATCGGCTCTTCCTCACTCGCGTCTGACAGACGCGAGTAGAAGAGAGACGATCGGCGGCTCTCCTGACAGGGGGGTATATCATCAGTGCCCATTAGTGCCACCTTTATCAGTGCCACCTCATTGGTGCCACCTTATCGATGCCCATCAGTGGCGCCTTATCAGTGGCCATCAGTGCAGCCATATCAGTGAACGTAATTGAAGAAGAAAATGTACTTATTTACAAAAAAAATAACAGAAAAAAATAAATAAATAAAAAAAATTGTTCTTTTTTTAGTTGTTGCTCAAAAAATACAAATCGCAGAGGTGATCAAATACCACCAAAAGAAAGCTCTATTTGTGGGAACAAAATGATAAAAAAATTGTTTGGGTACAGTGTAGCTAGACTGCGCAATTGTCATTCAAATTACTACAGCGTTGAAACCTGAAAATTGGCTTGGGCAGGAAGGTGCGTAAGTGCCTGATATGGAAGTGGTTAAGAATGCTTAAAGTGAAACAATAAAAAAGAAAATATTCCTTTAAATATTGTGCCTGGGGTCCCCTTAGTCTGCCTGTAAAGTAGTGTATCTTTCCTATGTTTATAACAGTACTGCAGCAAAATGAATTGTCGGGTCCTAGCAATATACATAAAAAATAATTGAAAAAAAAAACAACGTGGTTGTCCCCCGTCCCCCCCCAGTCAATTACCAGGCCCTTCAGGTCTGGTATGGATTTTAAGAAAAACCCAGTGCTAAAATGTAAAAAAAAATGGTGTGGGAGTCCCCCCTAAATCCATACCAGACCCTAATCAGAGCAAGCAGCATTGCAGGCCGCAGGAAAAGGGGAGGGACGAGAGAGCCCCCCTTCTTCCTGAACAGTACCAGGCCACATGCCCTCAATATGGGGAGGGTGCTTTGGGGTCCTGTGGCAATGTAAATCCAAAAGCACCCTCCCCATGTTGAGGGCATATGGCCTGGTACGGTTCAGGAGGGCAGGCGCTCTCTCATCTAAGGGTCTGGTATGGATTTTGGGGGGACCCCCACACCATTTTTTTCATACCTGCCTAAAACTTTTGCACAGTAGTGTATATCATGTGAATGTAAAGGTGTTCTTCTTTCACCAATTCATGTGTCTGTCTGTTTGTATACTTTAAGACCAGTATAAACCATATGGAGTACCTGTTAAAGACATTCAAGTGGTTATAATAACCCCACTCAATCCAGCACTGTGCTCACCTGGAGAAGTTCCCCCTACTCCTACAGGCTTTGCTGTGGCAGCAGGAGCCATCAGCTCCTATTGCTGTCAGTCAAATCCTGTTATATGGGAGCTGGGGGTGGGGCAGAGCCATACTCTGTGTGTCAATAGACACAGACAGTGAGTGTCGGACTCAGGCCGCAGGTGTGCCATCATAGAAAGCTGCTTCTTATGTTGGCACACCAAGAAGAGGAGGGGCCAGGAGGAGCCAGGAGGAGCCAGGAGGAGTCCAGGGCCGATGTGTGCAATTCTTTTGCACAAAGCAGGTAAGTATAAAGCTGTTTGTTATGAAAAAATAAATGAAGCTTGCAATCTCTTTCATTTACATATTACATAGTCTTTAAAAAAAACTGACCTTACATAGTAAAACTATTAAAACAGCTGGAATTTTCCTTCACCTCTCCTCCCACAATTTTTCCTGCTTATCATCTTGCTGCCCCATATACAAATTGCACACAAATTTCCCCCTTCAGCAAAGCATAATCATGGCTCCAACATCATCGCTGTTGGGAGGGGAGATAGGCAAGCATAGGTGTCAGGTCTTAGAAACTGCACTGTCACTACATTGTCACCTTCTAACATGTATAAAGTATAATATGACACTTCAAACATGTTAATCGGTCTATATTCCACTATTGTGACAGCACTTGGCTGTCATACTGGAGTTTTCTTCTTGACACAGTAAAAATGTCAGAATACATTTCATAAATATGCAGAGGGTTTCCAGTGTAAAGCTTTCCATTACAACTAATCCTCAGCCCCTTAGCTGTTGAAAACATTGTACCTCAATGTCATGCACAGAGAAGATATGTAAAAACTGTCTTTGCTTGTCTTTTACTGGAGCTACTGCTCATTTACTTGCAAGCAAGCAGAAGACAAGATGATGGAGACAAATGCACATATATATATATTATTTCTCCTGTCAAGTTGAGTTAATCGTATTACCAGGAATGGGATTCATAGTAGATCAACAAGTGGCCAGTCAGAAAAAAAAATAATCTGCAGTAGGTAGTCTAGCAGATCTCCCGTCATGAGAATACCAGCCAAAGTAGCTGATGTGCTAGGCTAGTTTCATAACATTAACTTTAACCACTCCCCCCCCCCCCCCGGAAGGATTTGCCCCCTTAATGACCAGGCCATTTTTTGCGATATGGCACTGCTTTGACTGACAATTGCGCGGTTGCGCGATGCTGTACCCAAACAAAATTAACATTTTTTTCCCCCACAAATAGAGCTTTCTTTGGTGGTATTTAATCACCTCTATGGTTTTTATCTTTTGAACCCAAAAAAAGCAACAATTTTGAAAAAAATAACTATATTTTTTACTTTTTGCTATAATAAATATCCCTCCAAAAAATATAAAAAAAATGAATTTCTTCCTCCGTTTAGGCCGACATATATATTGTTCTATGCAATATGCAATAAGCATATATTCATTGGTTTGTGCAAAATGTATAGCGCCTACAAAAATAGGGGCTACATTTATGACATTTTTGTTTTGTTTTACTAGTAATGGCAGTGATCTGCGTTTTTTTGTGAGACTGCGACATTGTGGTGGACAGATCAGACACTTGCCACATTTTTGGGACCATTGACACAGCGATCAATACTATAAAAGTGCACTGATTACCTTGTAAATGTCACTGACAGGGAAGGGGTTAACACTAGGGGGCAATCAAGGGGTTAAATGTATTCCCTTATGTGTGTTTCTAAGTGTGGAATTATTTGACTGATTAGAAGGAAGAGCCAGATCGCTGTTCCTAACTAGTAGGAACAGACGATCTGTCTCTCCTCTCCTAAAAGAATGTGGATGTGTGTGTTTACACACACACACACAACCCTGTTCTGGCTCTTGTGCCCGCAATCAGTTGTGGCTGGCGAATATCGCGGGCCATGCGCATTGGGTCCCACGCCGTGCAGCGGGCAACGCATGCGCCTGCTATTCCTGTTTAAAGGGCTGACGTACAGTTATGGTGATATGCGCAGGAGAGCCGTCCTGCCGCCGTAGAATGACGGCGGCTGGTCGACTAGTGGTTAAAACATAATTAAAAAAAAATTTTGTTTTGTTTTTATTCAAACAGGTTCTTTATTAGATATAAGGATATCAAAGTTGAATACAGACACAGTCCGGCAGCATTCAGAAAAATAAATATACAGGAAAAAACAAAATATTTTCCACAACAGCATTACACCCAGCATTTGCATAAAGAAAAGACAGGAACGTTTATTATTTTACCATCAAGGGGCACATTTTCATCCCATTCTTGCCCTCAGTTTAATGTATCCTGGGTATAACCTTTGAGTCAGACCAAAATAACCGTCCACTAGGTACGGCCAACACCATAGATGGATCATGTTGGGTGATCAGGGCACTGCAATTGCCACATCTGTACAAGTTCACGCGGACTGAGGCCTAGGGTATCCAACCATAGCGCCCATAATCTTTTACATTTTCCAGGGCATCCCCTATGTAATTAAACATACCTTTCAAATATAAGGGTGTTTCCCATATGCCTCACCCATAACTGGTATGAGGGGGGATCGGATGAATTGTCTTTCAAGTCTGGAAGAGGGCACAAATAAATGACACCCACGTGGGTTCCCCTGGGATGATATCACTTAAGACGCCCAACAAACCACATTTTGGCTGCAGGGGTACCCGAGTTTGGAACACCCTATTTAGGGTACCCAGGACTCCTGTCCAATAGCGATATAATTTGGGATACCTCCAGAGGAGATAAATCAGGTTAACCCTGTCCCTTTGCACCTGTAACAGAGAGGGTCTGCCAGTAAGCTCATGCTGTGAAGGCAAGCAGGAGTGTAATGGGATCTCAAAACTTTATAAAGCTGGGATTGTTTTTGTGAGGAAATTAGGGATCTAGTAACCACTGTCTGCGATGCATCCTCCCATTGGATCCCCGAAAGCTGACCAAGGTCCCCCTCACATTTCATTTCCCACAGGCCTTGGAGGGGTGGCCATCCAGATACGTACTCAGTAACATATTGTAACACTGGTAAATAAGACCCTTAACATGGGTAACTGCAGAAACTTAGGCCCAGATTCTCAAAGACTTACGACGGCGTATCTCCAGATACGCCGTCGTAATTCCGAATGGCCGCCGTCGCATCTATGCGCCTGATTCATAGAATCAGTTACGCATAGATTTGGCCAAGATACGAGCGGCGTAAGTCTCCTACGCCGTCGTATCTTGGGGTGCATATTTACGCTGGCCGCTAGGTGGCGCTTCTGTTGATTTCCGCGGCGAATATGTAAATGAGCAAAATACGCCGATTCACGAACGTACGTAGTTACAGTTACAAATTATTTGTCCGAAAAAGTAATTGAGTTAGTGACTCAGTTACTTCATAGGCAAGTAACTAGTTACTCGGCAAAGTAACTGAGATTTTTTTTTGAAGTTGAAGTCGGAGAGCACCACAGAACAGAACTGATAGTTCTTGTAAAGCTTAAAAGACTCCAATTATCTGTCTATATAACATTTTGTTATATATTTATAGACAGATAATTGGAGTCTTTTAAGCTAATTACAAGCAATATCAGCAGTCAGTCAGCTCAGCCAGTAGCACAAAGTTCATATTTCGAGACACCAGGCCTAAGGCCTTACTAAGGCCTTAGGCCTGGTGTGGCGAAATATGAACTTTGTGCTACTGGCTGAGCTGACTGACTGCTGAATCTGATATTGCTTGTAATTAGCTTAAAATACTCCAATTATCTGTTTATACATATATAACAGGCTGTTATATAGACAGGTAATTGGAGTCTTTAAAGCTTTACAAGCAATATCAGGCAGTCAGTCAGCTCAGCCAGTAGCACTAGCAGCACAAAGTTCATATAATTTCGCCACACCAGGCCTAAGGCCTTAGACTAGGCCGCTCCCTCCTCCCAATCCGATGCTTGACTCCTCACCTGGCTCTGGCTGCGCAGGGGCCTGTCTCTGCTTGCGCTCTAGCCTCTCAGTCAGACTCAGGACGGAGTCAGGAGGAGGTATCCCGGTCCCCGGAGTCCGGACCGCCGACCGGTGGTGGAGCGGAGCCTCTGCGGGGGACGGACGGGTCACGGGGGAGATGTCAGGAGCTGACTGTCAGCTGCAGGACTGGGAGTGAGAGTGAGTGACTCACTCAGTCAGGTGACAGGTCACAGGTGAGAGGACAGGATTTGAGCGCCAGACTCCCTTGGGCCTCCTCGACACTCCAGACACAGACACGAGCTAAGCGGCACTGCAGGCGGCCGCGGGCGGGAGACTCCAGGCGCGTGCATGCGCCAGCGCCACCCACCCACGACGAGTCACGAGTCCGGAGTCCGACACATGACCCAACGGAGACTAATCGAATCAGACAAGAAGATGATGTGCATGACCCTCACCCAATCACAAACAACTTGTTTGTGATTGGGTGAGGGTCATGCACATCATCTTCTTGTCTGATTTGATTCATCGCCGGCGGGTCATGTGTCGGACTCCAGATTCGAAACAATCCACTGGCCGGCTCAGCTCCATCCCGCCGGCTCTGACAGTCAATCACAGACGTGATGATGTAACTTGGTAACGCCGCCAATGTAATGGGAACGGCGTTGCCGATAGGGTAAAAGTAATCTGGTAGATTACTAATTACCCTCTGGAGGCCAATCGTTACGCAACGGCGTTTATTTAAACGCTGCTACTTACAACACTGCTAGGTGGCGCAGCCCATGCAAGGTATAGACGTTGGAACAAGCGTATCTTTTTACGTCGTTTACGTAAGTCGTACGTGAATGGGGCTGTGCGTAGGTTGCTTTCACGTCACAGGCATTGAGCCGGCGTATCTTTGGGTGTAAATACGACGTGATACTGAGCATGCGCGCGCATGCTCCATTCGTTCGGCCATGCATCCACATGGGGTCACGCTTAATTTAAATAAAACACGCCCACGACCTGCCTACTTTGAATTACGCGCGCTTACGCCGGCCGATTTATGCTGCGCCGCCGGAACTTAGGACCCAAGTGCTTTGTGAATACAGCACTTGCCTCTCTAAGTAGCGGCGGCGTAGCGTAAATAAGATACGCTACACCCGCACAACGTAAAGCCACCCTACGTGAATCTAGGCCTAAATGCAAAATTGGGGTTGGAGATAAGGTCCACACATTCTCTGCTCTCTGAGCCCTAATGGCATGTTGTAATTGTAGATGGTAGAACTTTATGTATGCAGGAAGAGAAAACCTCTCCTGGAGAGCTGAGAAAGGGAGCAAGGTCCTGTTCTGGAAAATATAAGTCAAATGAGTCACCCCAAACCTCCTTTATCTATTACCCTGGATCAGCTTGCCCAATTCCTTATGAGATCCATTATCCCAAATAGGGCTATATGCAGTAAACGCCTCCGCTGTAGCTGCTTTGATTTCCACCAAATTTTATGTAGGAGATTACCGGTATATGTGGGAAATTGTTCTGTGTGGTTTGGCAAATAGACCTGGGTCTAATGCCCCGTACACACCATCACTTTATGTGATGAAAAAAAACGACATTTTCTGTGAAGTAAAAAATGACGTTTTTGAAACTTCAATTTTCAAAGACGAAGTTGCCTACACACCATCGTTTTTCTCACAATGTTCTAGCAAAGCGAGGTTACGTTCTCACCACTTTTTCCATTGAAGCTTGCTTCATAAGTAGCTTCTGGGCATGCGCGGGTGAAAAAAAGTTGTTTTAAACGACGTTTTTTACTACACACGGTCAATTTCTGTGAAGTAAAAGTTGACGTTTTGAAAAACGACACATAAAATTGAAGCATGCTTCAATTTTTTTTGGTCGTTTTTTAGAAGACATAAAACGACGTTTTCCCCCACACACGGTCAATTACAGTGACGTTTTTAAAAACGTAATTTTTTTTCATCACATAAAGTGATGGTGTGTACGGGGCATAAGCCTTCTGTGATGTAATCCACGCCAGTGCATTGCAGCAGAAGGCAGGACGCTGACAATCAGGGGGGCTAGTAAGAGGTGTGTGAAGTGAGCCGCCACATAATACAACCAGGAGTTAGGTAGCCCCAGACCTCCCTGATTCCTCTGGTTTTGTAGCTCTAGTTTAATTCTGGAGGCATGATTATTCTAAATTAAGAATCTCAAAATAGAATTAACTATTCTGAAGGTTTTCAGAGGAATCACCACTGGCAAATTACCGGTATGAAGTGGATAGAGCAATTGGGGTATTAAAATAATTTACATAAACTAATTCTACCAGCTACTGATAGCTGCAGCTTACTACAAGTATTCACCCTATACCTAAAGTTGGACAGTAAAGGGTGTATGTTAAAGAAGAGGCCCGGGAAAAAAAAATTAAAAGCCAGCAGCTACACATACTGCAGCTGCTGGCTTTTAATAAATGGACACTTACCTGTCCTGGAGTCCAGCGATGTTGGCAGTAGGGTTTCTGGCGTGTAGCCGAAAGGCTACACTGCTGCCGCCATTGCAGGTAAGGGAACCCGGCAGTGTAGCCTTTCGGCTTCACGCCGGGAACCCTACTGCGCATGCACGAGCCCCCGCTCCTCTCTCCTATTATCCCAGTGTCCAGGGGTGGAGGAGGAGGGAGCCTCGCGGTGACATCACTGCCACGTCATGGCCTGTGACCGATCTTCCGAAAGTCAAAGACAGGTATCCTGTCCCCCCCCCCCGAAAGGTGACAATTGCGGCACCGGAGGGGGGGGGGGGAATCCGATGAGCGGAAGTTCCACTTTAGGGTTGAGCTCCGCTTTAACCACTTCAGCTCCGGAAGGTTTACCCCCCCCCCTTCATGACCAGGCCATTTTTTGTAATACAGAACTACATTATTTTAACTGACAATTGCGCAGGCATGCAACGCTGTACCCAAATAAAATTGCCCCCCACAAATAAAGCTTTCTTTTGGTGGTATTTGATCACCTCTGCAATTTCTTGAATTTTTTGTTGTGCTATATACAAAAAAAGACCAACAATTTGGAAAAAAAAAATATTTTTTACTTTCTGCTATAAAACATTCCCAATAAAATAAACATTTTACATTCATGTCTTCATCAATTTAGGCCAATTTGTATTCTGCTTCATGTTTTTGGTAAATAAAATCCCAATACATACATGTATATTGATTGTTTTGCTCACAAGTTATAGCGGCTACAAATTATGGGATTATTTTTGTTTTTACTAGTAATGTCGTCAATCAGCAGGACTGTGATATTGTGACAGACAAATCCGTCTGCCAACTAACACTTTTGACACTTTTTGGGGCCCAGTGACACTAATACAATGATCAGTGCTAAAAAATATGCACTGTTACTGTACTAATGACACTGGCAGGGAAAAGGTTAACATCAGGGGTGATCAAAGGGTTAAATGTGTTACCTAGGAGTGATTAATAACTGTGGGGGATGTGCTTTGACTGGGGGAATGTAAAGATCCAAGTTCCTGCTTTGCAGGAACACAGGATCAGCACATTCTGCTCTCACAGAACGGCGGTCTGTCTTGTTTACTCTTGAATGATTGGCAGATCCCGGCTTGACATTATGTCCGCTGGACCTGCTGATTGGCTCCGCTGTGTCCTATCACAGCAGGAGCGGGCCTGCCTGTGGCGCCCCAGACCCAGAAGTGTCAGATCACATACTAGGTACGTGATCTGGCGCAGAGCGGCCTCTCTGCCGCAGTAAATCTATGGTGGGCGGTCCGTAACTGGTTAAGGCGACAATAGTCAAGCAGGTTAGCAGGCACGTGGACCCCAGATATTTAAGGCCCCCCCACTGGCCATCCCATCTCATGTCCTCCCCTCCTCCATACCATGCCCTCCTCTTCCAGTCCTATCTCACCCATCCCATGTCCTCCTCTTTCATTCCATTCCACTTCCTGCAGTCTCATCTCCTCCATCCCACGACCCCCTTCTTCCTCCGTTAGTCTCATCTCCTCCATCCCATGTCCTCTTCCTCCTCCATCAGTCTCATCTCCTCCATCCCATGTCCTCTTCCTCCTCCATCAGTCTCATCTCCTCCATCCCATGTCCTCTTTCACATCCATCAGTCTCATCTGCTTCATCCCATGTCCTCTTTCTCCTCCATCAGTCTAATCTCCTCCATCCCATGTCCTCTTCCTCCTCCATCAGTCTCATCTCCTCCATCCCATGACCTCTTCCTCCTCCATCAGTCTCATCTCCTCCATCCTATGTACTCTTCCTCCATCAGTCTCTACTCCTCCATCCCATGACCTCTTCCTCCTCCATCAGTCTCATCTCCTCCATTCCATGTCCTCTTCCTACTCCACCAGTTTCATCTCCTCTATCCCATGTCTTCCTCCTCCCCCATCCCATCTCCTCCTCCAGGTGGATACATTTGCACAAACACAATGAACAGCCACAATCAGCAGTGTATGAACAAATCAGCAGTGTATGAACACAGCATCATATACCAGGTCATTTTAAAGTGAAACAAAATCCACATTTGTATCTTAGTTTTTGAGTAGCGAAGAGTTAGAACCCCCTTCTGGTGATTTTTTTGTATTTTGGTCACCAGGACAAAGCTCCTTGTGCCAGTGACTCCATGTGAAAATCCAAAACTTTGAGTTGTCCACAAAGCAGAAAAATAGAGAAACCTTCCAATGGGGATTCCAGTTCTGGTAACAACTGTCTCTGAGGGCATTTCCCTCACACTACCTGTTGTGTCTATGGGACCTCACAATGGGACACAGATGGGAAAAAATATAAAAAAATAAACTTCCATAATTTAGCCAAAATAGAAAAAAAAGTGCTGGCTTTATATATACAGTGGAACCTTGGTTTACGAGTAACGTGGTTAACAAGCATTTTGAAAGACGATCAACTTCTTTTGAAATTCTGACTCGGTTTGCGAGCGTTGTCTTCCAAAACATGCAGAATTCAAGCTAATGGGGTGTGCAGTACCAAATTCGCATTTGGCCTGAGGTGCGGGGGCGCTGGGGCCCGAGCAGAGCTGATCAGAGCTGATCAGAGCCGTTCGGACCTGTTCGGAGCCGTTTGGAAAAATGTGGAAATACTCAGTTTCCTGTTTTTTCCAAGCCTTTCCGAGGGTTTCCAAGGTCAGCCGAGCTTTCCCCAATGATTTCCGAGGCTGTCCAGCGCCCCCCACCTCTGGCCACATGTGGTATTGCATGCCATTGAAGTTAATGGGGCCGATCTAGTTTTTATCAGCAGGGGATCTGTTTGCGTATTCCCTGCTAAGCGGATTGGAGTGGGTGACTCACAGGTCTTTGTTCAGTTTTGCTTTCCATTTACACCCAATTACCCTCCGATCTGGCCAGATGGAGGGGAACGGATACCCATTTTTTTTGCCAGATTGGACTGGAGGTAGGTGGATGTAAACGGACGCAATTCAATTTACACCTGCCACCCGGAAGAGGATAAAGCAGTAGTGGTTGGTACAATCATCAATTTCGACTACGCAAACTCCCTCTACTTAGGACTACCCAAATACCAGATTTTGTGTCTACAAGTCATCCAGAACACGGCAGCCAGACTGGTAACAGGTAACAAAACGTAGGAATCTATCACCCCGGTCTTGCGGTCCCTCCACTGGCTAGCCGTAAAGGATCGGATCACATTCAAGACACTCTGCCTCACCCACAAATGCGCACAAGGAAGCGCTCCACAATACTTAAACAAGAAAATCAAACCCTACGTCACCAATCGGGTGCTACGATCAACTAACCAAAACCTTCTCGAAATCCCCACAGCCCGCTACAAATCTAAGGGAGAACGTAGATTTTCAGTCCAAGGACCTCGGTTTTGGAATGCTCTACCCACAACCATTCGCATGGAAGAAAACCATCAGGCTTTTAGGAAAAAACTGAAGATCCATCTCTTCTGAAGGATCAGCACGACTCTGGATACAAGCGCCTTGAGGCGATTCGGTTCGCATTTGTTAGCGCTATACAAGTTACTCACTCACTCACTTATTAGGTCTGCTTATAAAACAAACAGGTAGACCCGATCGGAAAGGGGCCTGAAAAGCAATCCACACGGATTGTTTTTCAAAAGCATTTGCTAATTTAGTGAACCTGGACTGTAATTCTACCCATATTGCTGTCCTTTTAACATGGTGACATAAGCTGACACTTATGCTACACATGTGTAAAGTTACTTTCACCCTGCTAAAAGGACTTATAGGGTTGGCAATACAGTGACTATTATAAACAGGGGACCGGGCACAGGCTATAAACTGTACATTCTAGCAGCTTCAGGGAAACACTAGTTTTTCCTCTCCTACCTTGATCTCTGCAGCAACTTTTTTGCAGAGAAATTTTGTCCTACCAACATAGGAAGAAAAAAAAAACAGGGAACACAGTTAACCCTTTGATTGCCCCTGATGTTAACCCCCTTCCTGCCAATGTCATTTATACAGTGTCAGTGCATTTTTTTTAACACTGATCACTGTATTGGTGTCACTGATGTCCAAAAAGTGTCACTTAGTGTCAGATTTGTCCTTCGCAATGTCACTGATTGCCATTACTAGTAAAAAAAATGGTGATCGCTGCTTACTAGTAAATTACTAGTAAAAACAATAATAATAAAAAAAGTCCAAAAAAGTCCATAAATCTAAAGAGCTAATTGGAGTGAGGTGTCAGCCAACTGGAGTCCAATCAATGAGATGAGATTGAAGGTGTTGGTTACAGCTGCCCTGTCCTATAAAAAACACACACTGTGATGGATTAGGGTAAAATTTCTATTTTGAATGAAGCTAATTCTTTTTATTATTAGAATCACTGAAATGTTTTCTCTTTCCTATATTCCTTATACTGTTTATTTGTTTTTATATGCATTATGCATATGTATGTATGGGTATGTGTTGCAATGCAGATATTATTGTTTTAAAGAGAGTTATGAACTCAGCATTGAAAATATGAAGAAACAGATATTATGTTGTAAAAGTTACTATTTGGAATGGAGATACAAAGAACTATTATTAAGAGCAGATGTCATCCCCCCACTCTTCGCTCTCACTCCCAAACCACCCCTCCCTCCTAAATTCCTCAGTTGTAACAGGAAAGCCGCCCCTCCCCCTCCTTCTCACTCGGAAAGCTTGTGTGACTCTTGGAAGGAAACTTGCAGAGCTGAATGAACTTTTTATGCCTGTATCTGAACAGTGCACAAAAGACTTACACGTGGATGATGTGGGCAGCATGCCCAAACATGGACTCCCATTTCCTTGCCTCTTGCTCCTAACCAGCTCCTCCCATAGCTCCCACTACCGAATGAACAAGATGGCTCCTGGACTTTAGGAATATGTGCCATGTGCTACAGACGTCACAGGGAGGGGGAGGGTAACTGGGAGTAAAATGTGTAAGTTAACCTATCTGAATCCATATGTTTGTGATGTCATTTTACCAATAAAAGAACTGGGCAGGCCCAGTCACATCCTGTTGGGCTGACAAGCTGAAAGAGGTGAGATGTGAATCTTTTTGTCTGGTCCACATATTTCACCTTATAATTTGGATCAAGCGGCAGAATGGGTTTAATCCTGAAATTGTGTCAGGAAATCAATCTTTGACAACATCAGTTCTGGGTTTGCTTTTCACAAGAAGCATTGCCTGATGTGAATGATGCCTCACACAATAGAGCTCACAAAAGACCTACAATTAAGAATTGTTGACTTGCATAAAGCTGGAAAGGGTTATAAAAGTATCTCCAAAAGCCTTGCTGTTCTTCAGTCCACGGTAAGACAAATAGTCTATAAATAGAGAAAATGACTTGATCCCCTGATGAAGTCACGTGGTGTGACGAATACGCGTCGGGACTCAGAGCACTAACCGGGAGCAGTACCGAACGGACGGCAGACGAGCGCGGCGCTCGTGGATACATGATCGCCATCTCACTGCTCCATGTGAGTTTTTTATTTTATGGTTTTAGTCATTAAAGTTTCTGTACAGTTTTATGCTATGTGCACTTTGTCCTCCCTCCGTCCCCTGCTCTCCTTATCCTGACACGAGTGGACAGCCTGATACAAGATAAAGAGCCACAAGCTGTCAATAGTGAGAAGTACCAGGAGACGAGTTCGGCACTCGTGGAGATGTGCATTTTTTCCCTACACACTGTGTAAGTTGTGTAAGTGGAGACTCAATCTACCACCTTGCCAAACAAATCCCTTTCCCTACAGCTGTATAAGTGCTAGGAAGACAAGGCTACAACAATTTTTTCTTTATTATTTTTGTCTCTCTATGTGTGAACAATTACTGAGAACTGGCAGCAAGATTCTTACCCAATAGATAACTGGTAACGTTTATATCCTATGTGTCTGACCTTTTATGTCAGCTGGAAGGTAAGCTGCACTTATCACTGAGGTGTGGGCTGCATGCGTATGTTTGGATTGATTAGGACTGTATTCCTTTTGTAGAATTTGGAATCCTTTCCACCTGTATCATTGCATCACTGCTGCACCAGTTCCAGTGTTGAATTGTGGCCCTTTCTTTTTGGTCTGCACTCATCTAAGATTTTATGCTCACGTTTAAGTTTTCTGGTTTGATTTTCACTCACATCCTTATGTGTTAAATCTCACTGTATCATTTTACAGTCCAGACAGGACTGCACCTATTTTCAAACCGGCAAGGTTAATATGTGTCTGCATCACTTGTCACTCCCCAGGTCTCACTAGCCCGCTCACTCACCATTTCCCCATTCCACTCATTTGATCAAGCCATATCACAGCGCAGACAACTACCACCTGTTACATATACCCTTTTTTGTCTACAAAGGATAGACTCTCCATTTGTTTGCTGCAGTGCTCACTATATCGCACTCATCCCTTAGCTCATCTCCCTCCCCCCCCCCCCTCATTTCTTCTGTCACGTCCCTTTCCCCGTATCCTACACAGCGCAGGAGCTTTCAGCACTGCTGCTACTCTCCCTAGGAGTGGCCGTCCTGTAAAGATGACTGCAAGAGCACAGTGCAGACTGCTCAATGAGGTGAAGAAGAATTCTAGAGCGTCAGCTACAGACTCTGCAACAAAAAGGATCATTCTCTTGGACTAGAGAAATGCCTTACTCTAATAGATAACTGGATGACAAACAGTTATCTTAAATTCAACGGTTCAAAAACAGAACTTCTCCTGTTTCACGCTAACCGGAAAAATCACCCCGCATCAACATGGACTCCCCCGCCCATTCTGGGTAAAACTATCACCCCTAGCACCAAAGTCAAAAGTCTCAGAGTCATTTTCGATACCTACATGACAATGGATGCACAAATAGAGTCAGTAGTCAGCGGATCCCACCATCTGCTGCGCCTACTACGCAGACTCACGCCCTTTATCCCGAAAGAGGACATTGCAGTCGTGGTGGGCACAATCATCAATTCCAGACTCGACTACGCAAATGCCCTCTATCTAGGACTCCCAAAATACCAAATCACTCGTCTGCAAGTCGTTCAAAATATGTCCGCTCGACTAGTGACTGGAAAAAAACCATGGGAATCAATCTCACCTTCACTGAGATCCCTTCATTGGTTGCCAGTAAAAGACAGAATCACTTTCAAGGCACTCTGTCTAATACATAAGTGTATTCAAGGCAACGCCCCCCAATATCTATGCGAAAAAAATAAAAGCCCATAACCCCAATCGCATTCTGCGATGCACCAATCAAAACCTACTCCAGATACCCAAAGCCAGATACAAGTCCAAAGCAGATCGAAGATTTGCAGTACAGGGACCTCGCCTGTGGAATGCACTACCAACCACCATCCGACTGGAGTCGGACCACTTGGCCTTCAGGAGAAAGATTAAAACCCATCTCTTCTGAGGTCAAGGGGTTCCTTACCCATGAAATGGATACAGCGCCCAGAGGCGATTCAGTTCGCTTGTGTTGCGCTTTACAAGTCTCTCACACTCACACACTTACAAAAGTCTCAGACATATGCTAACATCCCAACACTAAACAAGAATGGATTTCATGGAAGGATACCACAGAGGAAGCCACTGCTGTCCAAAAAAAACATTACTGCACGTTTACAGTTTGCACAAGAGCACCTGAATGTTCCACATCAGTACTGGCAAAATATTCTGTGGACAGATGAAACCAACGTTGAGTTGTTTGGAAGAAACACACAACACTATGTGTGTATAAAAAGAGGCACAGCACACCAACATCAAAACCTCATTCCAACTGTGAAGTATGGTGGTGGGGGCATCATGGTTTGGGGCTGCTTTGCTGCATCAGGGCCTGCACAGATTGCTATCATCAAAGGAAAAATGAATTCCCAAGACATTTTGCAGGAGAAGGCCATCTGTCCACCAGCTGAAGCTCAACAGAAGATGGGTGTTGCAACAGGCCAACGACCCAAAGCATAGAAGTAAATCAACAACAGAATGTCTTAAACAGATGAAAATATGCCTTCTGGAGTGGCCTAGTCAGAGTCCTGACCTCAACCCGATTGAGATGCTGTGGCATGACCTCAAGAAAGCGATTCACACCAGACATCCCAAGAATATTGCTGAACTGAAACAGTTCTGTAAAGAGGAATGGTCAAGAATTACTCCTGACCGCTGTGCACGTCTAATCTGCAACTACAGGAAATGTTTGGTTGAAGTTATTGCTGCCAAAGGAGGTTCAACCCGGGTTCACATACTTTTCCCACCTGCACTGTAAATGTTTACATGGTGTGTTCAATAAAAACATGGTAACATTTAATTCTTTGTGTGTTATTAGTTTAAGCAGACTGTGAGAGCCGGTTCACACAGGGGCAACGCGACTTCCAGCACGACTTTGGAAGGCAACTTGGACACGACTTGAGTATGAATCATCAGGCAACTTACAAGGCAACTTCAAGTTGCCTCCAGGACAGTACAAGGCAACTTCAAGTCGCCTCCAGGACAGGAGGCTTTCCAGTGGCCAATCAAACAACAATCAGCTCTGTGGGAGGGAGGGGAGGGAGGGGTTTGCCTGAGAAAGGTATGTTATCTTCCTGTATTGTTGCTTCAGTTAAGACAGTGATCAGACTTCTGAGGCAACTTCCATTGAAATCAATGGGTACAAGTTGCCTAGAAGTCGGATTGAAGTAGTACAGGAACCTTTTCTGAAGTCGGAGCGACTTCAGTAGTGTGTATTAAGACGGCTCCATTCACTTCCATTGATTTTCTCAACCACACGACTTGGGGCGACTTGGGGCAACTTCAAGTCGGATCCCAGGTCGCCCAAGTGTGAATCGGCTCTGATTGTCTATTGTTGTGACTTAGATGAAGATCAGATCACATTTTATGACCAATTTGTGCAGAAATCCATATCATTCTAAAGGGGTTAACATACTTTTTATTGCAACTGTATAAATGCGATAACATTCCTTTCTTGAGGAGTTTCTGTTTGTTCCATAGCCATTGGACTGTGTGATCTAATACTTTGTGCACTTGGACTGTATTGAACTCCTTTTTTTTACACTTTTTACACTGTTTGTATATTTAATTTTCAGCACAACACATTTCCTTTTTTACCTTTTTTTTTTTGTGTTATATCTCACATTATATGTTGCTGCTTTACATTTATTTTGACACAAGTGTAATATTACTTTATTAGTTTCTTCAAAGATAGGAAGAACATGGAATCTCCATGCAGACAGTGTCTTGGAGGGAGCTAAGTGTTGCAAGGCTGAAGTGAGGCATGCCTGAAAAAAAAAAAAACATGGATAGAATTTTTTTTCTCAGGAATACTTCTTTACCATACCATGAAAGGCTTTTGGTATAGTTAAAAAATAAAATGTTTGACAGAGAACAAGAAAAAAATTTAATTATATTTTACATCCTACAAAATGTCACATTACGTGGAATGTTTTAGTCACTGGGCACAAAGTAACATAATGTATTTATAAAGAGTGTACACCAAGCCAAACAAATTATTCTAATAGTGACATAATTTCTTTTACTGTTTCTCTCTTGCCAACAAAGCAAGAAATAGTGGTGAGTTAAGAGAAAATGTAAGCTGTTTAATAGCCGGGCTAATTGTTTTCATGTGCTAATGTTTCCAGTGCATTCACTTTGGAAGCTTAAATTTATCAAGCCAGCAAATATAGGTACATTTATTGAAAGAAACATGCCTAATATAAGTTCACAAATTTGTTAAATCCAGAACATGCGCATCCCAAAGCACCACTAAAAAAGTTTAAATTACAGTAACATTTGACTGTTTACTTATTTTACAAAATAATACAGTTTATCAAATCTATCATAACCAAGTGGAAAGAACATGGAACAACAGCAAACCTGCCAAGAGACGGCCGCACATCAAAACTCACGGACTGGGCAAGGAGGGCATTATTCAGAGAGGCAGAACAGAGACCTAAGGTAACCCTGGAGGAGCTGCAGAGTTCCACAGCAGATACTGGAGTATCTGTACATAGGACAACAATAAGCTGTATGCTCCATAGAGTTGGGCTTTATGGCAGAGTGGCCAGAAGAAAGCCATTACTTTCAGCAAAAAACAAAATGGCATGATTTGAGTTTGTGAAAAGGCACATTGGAGACTCACAAAATCTATGGAGGAAGGTGCTCTGGACTGACGAGACTACAATTAAATTTTTTGGCCATCAAACAAAATGCTATGTCTGGCACAAAACCCAACACATCACATCACCCATAGAACACCCTCCACAGTGAAACATGGTGGTGGCAGCATCATGCTGTGGGGATGTTTTTCAGCAGTCGGGACTGAGAAGCTGGTCAGAGTTGAGGGAAAGATGGATGGTGCTAAATACAGGGATATTCTTGAGCAAAACCTGTAACACTCTGTGTGTGATTTGAGTCTAGGACGGAGGTTCACCTTCCTGCAGGACAATGACCCCAAACACACTGCTAAAGCAACACTTGAGTGGTTTAAGGGGAAACATGTAAATGTGTTGAAATGGCCTAGTGAAAGCCCAGACCTCAATACAACAGAAAATCTGTGTTCAGACTTAAAGATTGCTGTCCACAGGCGCAAACCATTCAACTTGAAGAAGCTGGAGCAGTTTTGCAATGAGGAATGGGCAAAAATCTCCTTGCTAAGATGTGGCAAGCTCATAGACATTTATGCAAAGCGACTTTGAGCTGTGATAGCCGCGAAAGGTGGCTCTACAAAGTATTGGGGGGGGGGTTGAATAGTTATGCACACTGACTTTTTCTGTTATTTTGTCCTATTTGTTGTTTGCTCCACAATAAAAAAAAACATCTTCAAGGTTGTGGGCATGTTCAAACAATGCATGTTAATACCAGGTTGTGAGGCCACAAACATGAAAAATGTCAATGGGGTTGAATACTGTTGCAAGGCACTCTACAGTATATCACTTGATTCACTTATTGGGACTTGTTAAGTTATCACATTAATTATTTATTTATTAATTTTATTTTTATTTTCAATACATATATATATATATATATGTTTTTGAGAAGCACAGCTCCCTATGTTTACCTATTGATGCTTGTGTCTATTTCACTTTGAGCTGCGGCTGTAGTTGCAGATTTGAAACAGCGCATTTTCTTTCTTTTATATACCTTTACATTAGTGGTTAGAGCTCAGTGTGCCCTTACACCGGTGATTGGTGGTCAGGGCTCAATATCCCCCTTATAGTGGTGGTGGGTGCTCAGTGCTCAGCATGCCATCTTACATGAGGGTCAGTGTGTCTCCTTTCATTAGTGGTTACATTTTTGGTGAATGTGTCCCCTTACATTGGTGATCACTGCTCAGCTCTCACCCTGACTGGTTCCCTTTTCATAAACAATCAGGAGCAGCAGCAGTGGCATCATCATGAAGATGGACAGGTGGGGAGCAAGCAATCAGGCTGCAGATCACATGCTGTCATTAAAGTATCATGCTTACCTCCTCCCCCAAAACATATTTACAGTTGTTTTTTTTTTGGGTGGGTGGAAAGCAGGTACCCTTTGTTGACCAGTAACCGCTCCTACTTTGTCAATTCTAGCCTAAGTGGGAATGACATTTGCTTGTTCTGCTTACCCCATTACATGTTCCAAAAGGCCACAGGACCAGTCCCGTGCCTCGCACATGAGCAGTGGGGAGCCATCTGTGAGACATTAGCAAGTCACAGCTCTCTCCTAATCCAAGATGGCAGCACAGGAGAGCATAACCTCAACAAAAAATCAGCTGAAGGGAAGACACCAGGCACTATAGTCTATGGGCTGCTGTCAGTTTATTAACCTGCCTGGCGGTATCCCCGAGCGTGACTCGGGGTGCGTTTTTCATGCTGCGATCGGTATCCCTGAGTCACGCTCGGGGTAGCTATGCAGAGCCTGCAGCGTGCGCTGGCTTACCTTGTCCTGGATCCAGCGATGCCACCGTGCTGTGTGAGCGAGCGGGACCTCGCTCGATTCACACAGCGTCCTCCTGTGCCGCCGATCTCCGTTCCCTGCGACGTTACGACGCACGGGAGCGGAGAACGGCGCCTAATTCAAAAACGTAAACAAACACTATACATACAGTATACTGTAATCTTATAGATTACAGTACTGTATGTAAAAAAAACACACCCCCCTTGTCCCTAGTGGTCTGCCCAGTGTCCTACAGGTCATTTTATATAATAAAAACTGTTCTTTCTCCCTGCTAACTGTAGATTGTCCATAGCAACCAAAAGTGTCCCTTTATGTCAAAAATGGTTTTAGATCAGCTAAAAAACAGCGATAATAAATTATAATCACTTGCAGAATTGTGCGATAGCGATTTGTGGGGAAATTCGTCATAAAAAAAATAATAATGACAGCGAAAATTCTGCAACTGAGCAAATTTCAGTGATTTTGATTTGATTACATTATTGAATAATTTTTATTAGAATTATATTATTATTTGTTATAATTATTTATAATTATTTATTATATTATAATTTATCATTTTGTTTTTAAAAAAATGTCATACTCGGGATGCCTATTAGATTCTGGTTTGGTCAGATTTAAGTGAGTTATTCCTAAGAATTACAGGCCTACAGTATAAAACGCCAAATTTCCTTGAAAATAATTGTACCGCTTTTGGTACGTAATTCCAGACAGAATCATACCGCCAGGGAGGTTAAAAGTCAGCACCTATATTATTTGTAGTTGCTGACTTTTATTTAGTTTTTTTTACCAGAATAGAGTTCCTTTTTAAGTACCTGGATCTAATTCCGAGGCTGGTGGAGATGTGCCAAAGGATAAACATAGGGCAACCCTGGGGCAGGTGCTCTTCCCAGGCCTGCCCTGGTGAATGACCAAAAACAACATGATGGGGGGTAGCAATGCACACTGTGTACAGTGAAAAGTAATTACAATAAATGATGGGTGGTTTGCAGACTTGGGAACCAAACATCAGATGTTGAGCATGTGCCCCAGGGTACCCAGCTCTAGGGAAGCCACTGACTGGAACAAATAAGGAGTTTGCCATTGACAACTTCCATCTGAAAAAATCTGTAAGAACTCCTAATCTATGTATTTGCTCTGGGTTAGTGACTTAAAGTTTTATGAGTAAACTGAGACCATTGTAACTCTTCAGTAATACAATTCATTATCAGAAAAAAAAGTAACACTGATTTTGCACTTACAGATAGTATGAATGTTATTGTTTGAGAGCTCATTCAGGGCTCTGTGTAGACCAATTGAGTTCTTCAACACTAAACTAGTCTTTATGGAACTGATTCCGTGCTCTTGAATGCAATAATTGCAATGCAATAAATGCAATAATTTAAAGGGGTGTGATATACGTTTGGCCATATAGTGTTTCTTTATTCTACTTTGACAGTGGTGGTTATTGTTTTTCATATAGGCGAGCTCAAGTTCAGCTCCTGACATCAACAAAGGGAAGAGCACATCATTTGGTGAATGACAAGTTACAAAAAGCTGTCAAATTTACTAATTTATGTAGAGGATATTTGGTGCCACTGAGAGAGTTTTGGGTCCAATTTGCACAAAACTGCAGCACAGTAAACTTTAACTGACTTGCTCATCAGAGATTTCATGGGGGTGGATAATGGTGGCATAGTGTTTATTCTAAATATTGCTGTGCACATATATATATATATATATATATATATATATAAACACACTTTACTTTATTTTCTTCTCAGATCCTACTTTATTACTCTATTTTATAGCAGCAAATCAAATAGTAACTTGTTTTTATTATTATTATTCACATGAGTAATCATTTATAAATAGTGACGTTTTAGGATGCAGCATAAATGTTTCTTACTTTCTTAAAGTAGCAAATATTCTCAACTTGGCTTTAATTTTTCATGTATTTCTCCTGCTTAAACTAGTTAAAATACATCCTGAAGGCAAACACATTTTGCACTCTCTTACACTTTGAGTATTAATTACAAAACTGTCCTCTCCACTGAAAGCTATCCATTCCCCAGATCCTAATTACAGTTAATCTCCTATTTCCAATTATAACCCTACTAGCAACCTCTGCTTTCCACAGGAATGTTCTCATATTTCCCACAGCAAGTATTTCATTAATCCTGATCACTACCGTATGAGTTTCACATTTATTGTAGCCAATCCAATAACAATTGCAGATGTAAAAACAAAACAAAAAAAACAGATGTTTAAAGTACTACATGTAGCAAAACATTTAAGTGTTACGTTATAACAGCTGAAATGATATAAAAATGCTCTTTTTTATATATATATATATATATATATATATATATATATATATATATATAGCCATAATGATTATGTTTTATCCCACACCAGAAACATTGAGCTGGTATATGGTTTGCTGGCTGATCAACACCAACAGTAACTCTCCTTCGAGGCACTTTTTATATACAGGGCTTTCCAAAGTCTATGCTGGTTTTAAATTAACACTATTATACAGTGGAAATGTGTGTTGCCTAATAAAAAAAAAGATATAATTTGATAATGAGTGCAAAACTTAACTAATTACGCATATAATAAATATAACAATATTTGGTCTGGCTCTGGTCCAAGGTCGTGCTTGATCTAAGAAATCCAGCACTCAGAGATCACTACTCTATATTATTAGGGACATTCCACAGCTTAAAGCACATACAAACATACTATCAGCAGCAATATCTGATTTACAAATGGATATAAAGGCAATAGTGGTTAAACTTGAAGAGGTGAAGACACCACGCTTCTGCCATCTAGTAAGTATAGCTCAGCTTTGGCCTCTGCTAGAGCAAACCAAACTTCTGGCACTAATGTACTTCATGTGTATGCTATTATGACACCCTTTTACAGTTAATGCTTTGTTGACCAATTAATGTGTGTCTCTGCGTAGTATCTTGAACTATTATGTACATACCCCTCTTCCAATACCAACATATTCACCATACAATATTTTTGTATACGGTGATTAAATAATTGGGATGGGAAAAAGTAATCACACTGGCAGTTAGGAGCCAGACCAGCGTGTTAAGGTTTGTTTTAGCGGTCTTGGACACCTTAGCACTTTGCTTGATGTTGCTTGATGTTTTACTGGTTAAGTGATTTCTTTCACTGGCTCTTCTTTTAGGCATTCCTTGAATATCTAGAGCATTGATACCATTGTACCAATCACTCTTATGTATACTGTATATGCAATTTAAATTATGTATATCTACTAGACATTAACTACTCCAGGCAGCAAATAGTAACTTTTCTAATATTCTCCATTAACTTGTAGGTTACAGAGACATTCACATTCGATACATATTTAATATTGCTACCAGGGAGAGGGCCATTTTAGAGCAGCCACGATCTTCAAAGGGTGATTGTGTGAGCTCATTAGGCAGTTACTTCAATAGTACCCTAAAATCCAGCCTCTTTAGATACCCATGCATGGCTTGACCTTTATGAGTACTCACTGACTTTCACAAACACCAGGTTCATATTGTATTCCTTCAGGAGATGCATTTTAGAACTAAATATATTCCAAAAGGTTTCCAGTTCGATTATTCCCTTGGTATATCAGGCTTGAGATGACAATTTAATATCTTGAAGAGTGTCCATATTCATACTCAAACACATGTCACTTCACTTGACTGATTGACTGGCAGACAGTGAAGCCTATCCTCTTTTCCCAGGGGCATGTTGGGAGACATACCTATTACTTTGGTTAATATTGGTGAACATATATTGCCTCAATGACAAACAGATCTATTTTTTTTACAAAGTTAGAAATCTTCTTACGGTATTTAATATGTGTTTTTTGTTCCTGGGTAGATTTCTATTTGCTCCTTAAAGGAGTAGTAAACTCAGACATAAAAATAAAATAAAATAAATGGTTCCCCTGCAGGTTTAAGTCATAATGTACTAGTATGTATAGCATACTAGTACATTATGACAGACTTACCTACGAATGGAGCCCTCCAGTGCTGCACTGGCACAGGTCTCCCTGGTTCTTGGTAGCTTCCATCTATGCCCAGTCCTTCTTCCAGGTTTTGTATAGTCTGCCGCTTGATTTGCCAGGCTGAGGCAACGTCACTCTGGGTCTCCTCTGCTATAAAAACCCTGCCTGTTAAAGGATTTTTCAAATTTTAAATTCACTACCACTTTAAACCATTTCAGGACACTTCATTGGAGGGCCTTCAGATAAAATTTTAATTAATCAATTGGCTCTTCCTGATAAATGGCGCATGCTCTACCCTGAGAACAAGGGCTACACCTTTTAGTCGGCACCACTTATTCAAGGATAGACTCCCTCTTTCTATCTTAACCTGACCTTCCTTTTCTGCAGTAAGCCACTATAGCACCTATTTTCTTGTCAGATCACCATTCCATAAATATCGTCTTAGCCTATCCAGGGAAAACCCAAAGAACAAAGTTATGGAGATTAGATGCCCCCCTGCTTAATGACACAAATAGATTATCCACGCTTAAGATTAATTTGTAGACAATGACACTCCAGAGGTCTTTTCCCGGAACCAAGGGGAAGCCCATAAATGTGTAATATGAGGGGAACTTCTTGTTATGGCTTCCAAAAGGAAGTGAGATAGCCAAGCCACTAGGCTAACTCTTACTAACCATATAAAATTGCTTGAATCCACCCATATTGAATACCCAGGCTGTCGATACCCTCAGTGTTGACTCTTACCTGATCTCTCCTCCTGGATGAACTAGGCAAAAACGTACGACGCAGATATATGCTGACTGAAAAATTATCTATGAACATGGTAATAAAAGCAGTAGTAACCTAGCAAGAGCCTTACAAAATAAGCACGCAAACATAACTGCCCACCATAATCACAATACCCAAAGTTTGCAAAAACAGAAGTAAATTAATACACCACCCTATACAACTTACCACATGAGTCTGCTAGAGCCCACCAAACACAGCTTATACAATCATTTTTGTTTAAGTGCATGAAATAACCAATGTAGATTGAAGCATACATGTAACAACAAAAAGTTACTAGCAACTAAATAACCATACACACAAAAAATTGTATCCATAAAATTACCAATATTTAGAGCTGTGCTATACAATCAAAATACACACATGCAGTACTTACAATTTATAAAGATTCTAATTTGCAGACAGAAATACCAACTCATAGAACGTCTTTAACAAACACCATCCCAACAGCTCAAAATTGGTGCTTAATTAAATCCGTTAGGTATTTGTACAACTGAGCATTTATACTCATTTAGCATTTAAGAATCATCATCTTCTTGAATATGTTACCAAGCATGGCTGGCTTCAAACGTGCATTAGAAACCATTCAGAGAGCGATTGACATTGCAAGCATTAACATCACTCTGATTTCAGTGTGCCATGTTTGCAATATACAGCAGAAGTCCAGTTTAGAACCTGTACAATGCACAACTGAAAATCAATGAATGTGGTAGGCGTCTTAGAAAATTATGTGTATGCCCAGCAATTTTCTCAGGATAATAATACATATGGTAACTGCTTGTTAATCAATTTTAACACTTGGAAAACATAAATTTCTCAGTATTACTGAGCATTCGCAAAACTTATTTTATTCAAAACAAAATAGTAATTTTTTCTTATTTATTATCAATACATTACCACTTAATACTCATACAGTATATTGTGACAGTACAGTTCCCAGTCATGGTGTATGTTGCCCAGGATTGTCAACTAGGCAGTCTGAGGAGCTCCAGGATGCTTATTTAATTTGGAGGAAACTGTATTTTCAGTTTCCTCTGTGGTTGGTAAAATCCAGTTTGGCACCTGGATTTTCTTAGTGTTTTGGGTTGGATGAAATCTTCAGTCCTGGGACAGGGTTTTGGGAATAGCCTGCTTACTGACTGTGCAGATATAGTGGGTCCTTTTTTAGACTCCCAAGGTGTCCATGTGGGTGCAATGGAGCAACCACAAGGGTGTGGATGTCTGCATGCTTGGTGCTGGTGTCAGTGGAACAGTCGGAAGCTGCGAGATTGAGTGCTAACAGAGGTACAGCATTTGAATGTGAACACAGGGACGCTGTGTTTACAGGGTCAGAAGGTCTAATGCATAAAACCTGAGCAGCAGTGCTGCTAAAGGGAGCCAGGAGGCTGAATTGTATGTTATATAGTGGTGATGGTGGAAACACCTGCATAGGTAACTGCTCTGTTGATGGACTTTTTCATTCTCTTTAATAAAGGTGGGCAAACAAACAAACAAACAAACAAACAAACAAACCCTTAAACGGCACAAATAGCATGGACTATACTGACTGTTTGGCACTACACTCAAATAAACAATCCTTAACCACTAGCCGACCAGCCACCGTCATTATACGGCGGCAGGTCGGCTCTCCTGGGCGAGAGCCCGTAGCTATACGTCCTATCGTATAGCCGCCACTAGGGGGCGCGTGCGCGCGCCCCCCGCTCGCCCCCGACTCCCGTGCGTGTGCCCGGCGGGCGCGATCGCCGCCGGGCACACGCGATCGCTCGTTACAGAGCGGGGACCGGGAGCTGTGTGTGTAAACACACAGCTCTCGGTCCTGTCAGCGGGGGAAATGCTGATTTTCTGTTCATACAATGTATGAACAGAAGATCAGTGTTTCCCCTAGTGAGGCCACCCCCCCCCCACAGTAAGAACACACAAGGGACATACTTAACCCCTTCCCCGCCCCCTAGTGTTAACCCCTTCACTGCCAGTGGCATTTTTATAGTAATCTAATGCATTTTTATAGCACTGATCGCTATAAAAATGCCAATGGTCCCAAAAATTTGTCAAAAGTGTCCGAAGTGTACGCCATAATGTCGCAGTAACGAAAAAAAATCGCTGATCACCGCCATTACTAGTAAAAAAAATATATTAATAAAAATGCCATAAAAATACCCCCTATTTTGTAAACGCTATAACTTTTGCGCAAACCAATCAATAAACGCTTATTGCGATTTTTTTTACGAAAAATATGTAGAAGAATACGTATCGGCCTAAACTAAGGAAAAAAAATTTTTTTTATATATTTTTGGGGGATATTTATTACAGCAAAATGTAAAAAATATTATTTTTTTTCAAAATTGTCGCTCTATTTTTGTTTATGGCGCAAAAAATAAAAACCGCAGAGGTGATCAAATACCACCAAAAGAAAGCTCTATTTGTGGGAAAAAAAGGACGCCAATTTTGTTTGGGAGCCACGTCGCACGACCGCGCAATTGTCAGTTAAAGCGTCGCAGTCCCGAATCGCAAAAAGTGCTCTGGTCTTTGACCAGCAATATGGTCCGGGGGTTAAGTAGTTAAACATTACAATATTAATTGTATCAAGTAAAATTCATACTGAGATCAAACTGTGCAGTGCTTCTTTGTTTAAAGTAGGCCAATTTATAACAGACTTCCCGATTTAACTACAAAAGGTGCCACACGTGGATCCACAATTGTAACTATATTTTTCAAGTATGATGAAATGCTTAGAATAGTTTCTAAATATTGTTTTTGCTAATTTACCAGCTTACTTCCTCCTTTGATCCTATCTGAGATTAGAAATAATAAATTATTATCACCCTTTAGTCTATGTCAGAATCAGGCCTTGATGCATATCTTTTATTAATATGATTTTTCATAACAAATAACAACTGTGCTAAAAAAAAAAAAGAAAATAATAAAATCAAATTTATTTGCACAGAAAATAAGTTTACTATTAATCAAATCAAATATAATGAAATGGTAAATAGATGGTATCACTAAAAAGGAATGATTTTACACATGTAAATACAGAATGTAACTGTAGCCAGGAGCTTGATATATATATATTCCTGCAATCAGGAGGAATCAGGAGGACACCACATGACTTTGCTGCGGGGAAGTTGTTTCTCTCTAGTATTTGGGAAGAAAAAGGTCTATTTTAATGTGCATTAATCGCAGGGTGATGCTGCGAATGCACCGATCTTAGGGTGTGCCACCGCCCCGATATTAAGGGATTTTGAATGAGAACTAGTGGTTTGCGCTTTAAAGGCACACGGTACAACTGGTATGAAAAAACTAGAAAATTTATTGGTATGGAAATATCATAAAATCAGTTATAAACATAAAATCACAATGGAAATTAAATGAATAGCTGGTTCTACACAGGTTAACACAATGATTATATGATCTCAAATACAGAAGCTTAAATATAAAGCAGAGTCATAAACATAATTTTATAGTGTGTAACCCGAGTAGTGATCCGGAGGATATGGAGGGCTTGCTCTACATGTTGCGCGCTTTGGAATAGCGCTTCCTCAGGAGCATAGATATTTGAGTAACAATTGGGCCGCGTTGGAGGTAAGCAACGTTCAGCGGGTTTAGTACACGCCCCACACTATATAGGGTCGCCTGTAAGGCTTTGTTAAAGAGAAGTCAGTCAGACAGTTAGAGAGAGAGAGATAGATAGAGACATGTCTTTTCTACCAGATAGATAGATAGATAGATAGATAGAGCAGGCAGGCTAGTCAGTTTAGTTAAATTTACAGTGTGTAGAGGATATATATATATATCCTAGCGTTGTACATATATTTATACACTGTATAGCTTAGCTAGATCAGCTATTCCTATTGTTAGGCAGTAGATTGTGCTAGATGCAGTGCTCTAACGTGTTGTATTGCCTGCATAGTGTTTAGTTTACACCTAAACATAGTACTCAGTGTTAGTGGACGTGTGCTATTTAATTGCACATACACGCAGTTGCTGTTACTGCATGTGTGCTATATAATTGCACATAAACGCATTAGCTGTTACTGCACGTGTGCTATTTATTTGCACATAAACGCAGTCGCTGTTAATGCACGTGGGCTATTTAATTGCACATAAACCCAGTCGCTCTTACTGCACGTGTGCTGTTTTTTAGCCCATAAACGCAGTCGCTGTCGCTCTTACTGCACGTTTGCTGTGTTTTTGCCCATAAACGCAGTTGCTGTTAGTGCACGTTTGCTGTGTTTTTGGCCGTAAACGCAGTCGTTCTTACTGCACGTTTGCTGTGTTTTTGCCCATAAACGCAGTTGCTGCTAGTGCACGTTTGCTGTGTTTTTGGCCATAAGCGCAGTCGCTCTTACTGCACGTTTGCTGTGTTTTTGCCCATAAACTCAGTTTCTGTTAGTGAAAGTTTGCTGTGTTTTTGCCCATAAACGCAGTCGCTCTTACTGCACGTTTGCTGTGTTTTTGCCCATAAACGCAGTCGCTGTTAGTGCACGTTTGCTGTGTTTTTGCCCAAAAACGCAGTCGCTCTTTCTGCACGTTTGCTGTGTTTTTGCCCATAAACACAGTTGCTGTTAGTGCAAGTTTGCTGTGTTTTTTACCATAAACGCAGTTGCTGTTAGTGCACGTTTGCTGTGTTTTTGGCCATAAACGCAGTCGCTCTTACTGCACGTTTGCTGTGTTTTTGCCCATAAATGCAGTTGCTGTTAGTGCACGTTTGCTGTGTTTTTGCCCATAAACGCAGTCACTCTTACTGCACGTTTGCTGTGTTTTTGCCCATAAACGCAGTTGCTGCTAGTGCACGTTTGCTGTGTTTTTGCCCATAAACGCAGTCACGCTTACTGCACATTTGCTGTGTTTTTGGCCATAAACGCAGTCGCTCTTACTGCACATTTGCTGAGTTTTTGCCCATAAACGCAGTTGCTGTTAGTGCACGTTTGCTGTGTTTTTTCCCATAAACGCAGTCGCTCTTACTGCACGTTTGCTGTGTTTTTGGCCATAAACGCAGTCGCTCTTACTGCACGTTTGCTGTGTTTTTGGCCATAAACGCAGTCGCTCTTACTGCGCGCTTGCTGTGTTTTTGCCCATAAACACAGTCGCTCTTACTGCACGTGTGCTGTTTATTTGCCCATAAACGCAGTTGCTCTTACTGCAGTGTATAAAGGGAATATTGCGTGAGTGAAAACGTCGTTCACAATTGGTAGAAAACGTCGGGAAAACGATCGTGCAGTACGACGATACGAAACCTGAGTGGATGAGTTTGTGGGTTAGATATGGGGAGAAATCTAAGGCTTGACTGACATTAGCTTTTTTTGCTTAATTTTGACTTGCAGAAATAATGGAGGATATAAAAGAGAAAGCTGCGCTGCAAAAAAAATTATATAAATTGTGACTTTAAGCAACATAAACTGAACAATATGCTGTAATTATTGCACAAAGCACACCAGTGCAGTAATAATGTCTGGTACACAAGTGAAATAAAATGAAGTCCATATTAAAAAATTTATCCCAAAGGTTCCAACAAAGGGGAGATAAGACAGAGATGACAGAGAGTTCTCCGAATGGGTGATAAGAAGTCCAGACACAATCCTGTGAATCAGTATGACTGATGAGAGTAGCCTCCACCACTTATGTCCTAACTGCTTACCAAAACAATAAATCAACAGTGCATGTTAATCAAACAAGCCAAGCCAAAGGGTCCAGGAATGCTGTCAGTCTGTCTGTATCTCCATGCTCTTATTCGTCAGACCATCTCTCCTCCATAAATATAACCCAAAAGGAAAACACTGACATAGCGTGATACCGTCTCAAAGGTTTAATGGTTAAAAGAGATTACACTCACATGAAATGCAGATAAAAAGTGCATGTATACTGTAGCCGGCCGGCTCTGCTATCCGCTCGTCCTTCCGGATAGACAGCGTGGTACAACTCGTGGTGATGTCAGCTGAAATAATGGAGGCCTTCACAGAATTTGTTCAAAGGGGGCCCCAGGATGGCAACCCCCCTTTTTTCTAGAATTTTTCTTAAAAAAAAAAAAAAATTATTGAGCCAAGATCTGGCATTGTAATGCCCCCCCACCCCTAAAATAATCGACATATTGTTGCCACACAGCACGTGCGCTTTGGGGGGCCAAGCCTGCATGGACAGTCTCACGGGCCACCACCACTGGAACATCAGTGGCCTCATCAGGCACAAGTGTCATGTAGTTTGTTGAGGGTCTCTTTAGGAAATTGTGCAATATGTAGCAGCAAAGTCTGACATGGTTCAGATTCTTCTTAACAAACCTACAGTCCTTATCTTGTTTGCACCGCCTGTATACTGCTGTTCAAGGTATATAGAGCCAAAGGGTCTTGTCAGGGCCGATCCTCCCTATAGGCTCACTATGCAAGCCGCTTAGGGCCCCACAAAGCTGCAAAGGGCCCCCCAAATTACTAGAGGCCCCGCCTGGTGAGAAGTCATTTTCGCCCCCTCACCCCGCTTCTAAACTCGCTGGCTGAGTCATTTCTGACAGCAGAACACCCCCTCCCCCCGCTTCTCAACTTTCTTTAATGTGACATGTCACTGTCATCATTTTGCAGAGGGCCCCAGGGAGGTCAGGACCGGCACTGGGTCTTGTAATGACCTGGGGGGAGTGGTGGCGGGGAAACTCATGCTATTTTTTTTCCATGATTTTTATCCATATTGCAGGGACCAAACATTACATTAAAGCCGCAAGTATTATTAAAATACTTTTTTCTAAAAGTAATCTCATGTTGTGCAGGGACATTTCTAAACATGTGCCACTACTATAGACACCCAGTAGGTACGATATTTAAAGGAATTTTTGATTTTTTTTTCACTTTATGCATCATTAAAATCGCTGCTCCAGAAAAAAATACAGTTTTTAAAACTTTTTTTTCCATTGACACATGTTCCCTGGGGCAAGACCCAGGTTCTCAAAGACGTTTTCCAACAATAACTTGAATATTGGGCTTTAAAATGAGCACTTTTGAATTCGAACGTTCGAGTCCCATAGACTTCAATGGGGTTCTAAATGTTCGCGCGAACGGTCGGTCTGTTCGAACGTTCTGGTGCTAACCGAACGCGGGTATGTTCGGCTCATCCCTATTCCAGTGTGGTGAGCGGGCAACAGCACAACCTTATAGACACTGTATATAGACACCATTGTCTCCTGCACCATCTATCAGCCTTAGTGCCAAAACTTGATGCCACATGAGAGATGCATGTAGAGATGCGGCTAACATCTCTCATGTGGCATCTCTACATGCATCTCTTTGAGCGAACTCAAGTCGCCTCCAGGACAGGCAACTTTGCCTGTGCCCAATCAGAGCTAATCAGCTCTTGTGACATCATTGTTTTTCCTGTTCTCTTCCTGGTTCCATGTTCCCTGTCTCTGTGTCCTGTGACCAGGGCCGGACTTACCATTGGCCTTGACTGGGCTCAAGCCCAGGGGCCCCACCCAATAGGGGGCCCCCTTTTAAAAAAAAAAAAAAAAAAATTTTTTTTTTTTTTTTTTTTTTTTTTTTTTAGGGGTCCGGAGGTCCCCAGGGGCCCGGAGGCCCCCAGGGCCCCTGACGGCAACCCCCCTTTTTTTTATTTATTTTTTGTAAAAAAATGTTTTTTTTTATATATTTTTTATTTTTATATATATAATATTATATATATATATATATATTTTATTATTATTATTAAAGGGCCCAGGGGTCTCCAGGGCCCCGGATGGCAACCCCCCTTTTTTTTATTTATTTTTTGTAAAAAAATGTTTTTTTTATATATTTTTTATTTTTATATATATAATATATATATATGTATATATATATATATATATATATATTTTATTATTATTATTAAAGGGCCCAGGGGTCTCCAGGGCCCCCGGATGGCAACCCACCTTTTTTATTTTTTTATAAATGTTTATTTATAAATGTATATTTTTTTTTATTAAAGGGCTCAGAGGTCCCCAGGGCCCCATGTGGCAACCCCCCCTTTTTTCTTTTTTTTATAAATGTTTATTTTTTTATTTTTGTTTATTTTTTTATTTTTTATTAAAAGGCCCAGAGGTTCCCAGGGGCCCAGAGGTCCCCAGGGCCCCCGGGTTTGGCAACCTCCCTTTTTTTATGTATTTTTTATAAATGGTTTTTTTTTTTTTTTATTAAAGGGCCCAGAGGTTTATTTTTTCTTTTTATTAAAAGGCCCAGAGGTCCCCAGGGCCCCGGATGGCTACATATATTTAAATATATTTGTTTTCTTCTTTTTTTTGTAAAGGCCCCCCCCGCTTCTCAATTTGCGGCAGCCCCCACGCTTCTCAATTTCAGGCGGCAGCACCCCCACCCCCCCTAGGTTCTCTGCTTCAGGGGGCCCATGCCTTAAGCTGTGCAAGGGGCCCCAAAATTCCTGATGGCGGCCCTGCGCATACCTCCCAACACGCACGGATTCTGTGGGACTTTCCCGCACAGACAGCTTCTTCCCGCAGTCCCGCAAAAGGGTTAATTTTCCCGCACTGCAAGAGGAGGCAGCACGGAAGCAGGAGGAACCGGAGTGGTGTGTGGAGGACTGTGGCTGCTGAAGGGAAGATAGCCGAGAGCCGGGCTAATGACAGTCTGTGGCCCCGGCTGTTGGCACAGGTGAGAGGCACTCCCCCCCTCAACAACTGCAAAATCCCCCCCCGCTCAACAACTTTAATGCGCTCCCCCCCCGCCCAACAACTTCAATTCGCCCCCCCCCCCCCCCCCGCTCAACAACTTCGATCCCCCCCAATTCTCGGCTCCAGGGGGCCCCTTCAACACTCAAGCCCAGGGGCCCCCACCACCCTAAGTCCTGCCCTGCCTGTGACCACAATGTTATTTAATGACAGCTGTCGTAACAGCTGGTGTGACAGTATTGATGGATGAGGATGAGAAGAAGACGTCACTACTGGATCCATCCAATCATTGCTAACAGAGATAACAGAGGCTAGTTCTGGGCCATGTATGAGAATTTGCGTGTTTTTGAGGACAAGTTTTTCAACTATTCCCGGATGTCGATCGCAAGGCAAGTACATATGCTATATGTGGATCTGCACATATAAACTAGACTATTTTTCATATATTTGTTTTTTACTCCGTAACTTTTGCTAGATAATGAGGCCCAAATTTTACATATATATTTTGTAGCATTGACCCTAGAGAATAAAATGGCGAGCGCTGCTATTTAGCTGAATTGGTTGTTATCTTCCTAATGCCGACCATCCACTCTAATCAATGTTACCGGCGTGATGAGTGAACTTGCATGCATCACCCCGGTAGAACCCCTTCAATCAGAGGCTGCATATTTGCATATGGTAGGCTTAAAGCAGTAATGTGTGCGTGTATCTACCATTGGCTGATATTTCTTAATTTCAATATAGTAAATGACCTTCTTTATTCATTTTTATTAACAGTTTCGACAAATTGCTTGGTCTGGTTTACATCCATCTGGAGCGACAGAATATATCGTATAGGAGGAGTATCTCATCTACTAAAAGACTAATTATTACACTAAGGTAAACTATCTATTTTTGGATGCACATTAGTAGCATATTTTCAACATTATAGTAAAGTTTAGCCTGAGCTCATTTGTCTGGGCTTCGCCAACGGGTAACATGAGTGCAATTCTTTTGCACTCCTGCGATCCCTTTTCAGTGGAGAGTGATCAGAAGTAAGCTTTGAGCTTGGAGGAGCAGAGCAGGAGAGCTGCTGACTGACAGTCAGCAGCTCTCAGCTCGGGGTGGGGAGAGAACTAAGCCATCGACAATGTTTGTTGACTCACTTCTGTGTGAAGAAGCGGCAGTGGACAGATGTAGCATTGGTGTGATGCTGCATTCACCTAGGTAAGTATGATTATTCAAAAAAGAAAAAACATACCGTGGAATAAATATAGCAACATTTAGCACAAAAACGTCCAATACATTTAGAAAAATATAACATTTTTAATACTGTAGTATATTTTAGAAATATATAAAAAATAACATTTTTTTTTATTTGTAAATTTACAATTCTTCATAAATGGGTTAGTATTCAGGGAGGTTGCAGAGCTAGTGAAAGGCCTTGGGGACGGTGTTGGCGGGAAATTTTTACATTCATAAAAGAATCGTTAGTTACCTGGTGTGCCAATTGTGGATGGAATTGGGGACGGAGACGGATAGGGGATCGTGGATGGGCAAGATTCATCGCATTGCCATACTCATCAGAGTATGGAAGGAAGCGAGGGGGATAGTATGGGTGGGTTCTGGGTGGTGGAGGGTTAGGGTATGTATAGTAGGGACCAGTTGGTGGTGGTGGTCCAAACATAGGTGAGGAGGCAATTGCTGGCTTACCCTGCAGACTAGCATCAAGGAGGTCCATAACAGCCTTCTTGACATTATTCTTCCGCTCTTGGGGATTTTTTTTTTTTTTTTTAGAATGCCTGCGACCATTAGACCAAATTCATGATCTTCGAAGTGTAGTTTGTCCTATTTTTGGTTCAACTAGGTCCGCAAATCGGTCGATGTTCTGACCATGCCTTCCCTGTTGTGGTCTGCTCCTACGCTGGCTTTGTAGCCGGATAGGCCCAGCTGGCTGCTCTATGTATGATAAAGCCTCTCCTTGGTTGCTCTCCTATGCTGCTTATGATTCTTCCACTAAAGAATGCTCCAGCGACTGTGACCCTCCTGCTTCTTGAGATGCTGCTTCTTGAGATGCTGCTTCTTGTGATGCCTCCTGCCCTTTTTCTCTCACTTCTCAACTGGATTTTGTTCTGCATTAAACATATAATACAGTTAAGGCACACCCTTCTTTATTGAACTGTATAGTATCACTTTACAAATATGAAAGATGTTAACACACTCTCTCAGATCCATGAAAGGCCTCAGAAACTCCAGTTCATCTGCATGGATGTAGGGTACCACCCTTTTTGTTCCCATTCCACTCCTGGCCTCTGTAATTTTTCGGAGGTATCGCTTGAAACAGTCTCACAAGCCCTTCCATCGATTTTGTAAAATAAATGAAAAAAGAAAACTATAGCGCTGGCCAATAGTGAAAATTAAATGAAATAAATGTGCAATCAATCAAAAAATTGCTGCTCAAATCTATATGTGCTAACAACAAAATCAAGTGGTACTGATGAAGTCACGTGTCGTGACGTAACGCGCAAGGAACGAGCCAGACGTAACCGGAAGTGACGCACAACCCCGCTCGCCCGACCGGAAGTGTCTGTATTGGCGATTTTTAACCTACATCATTGTAAGCACATTTTAGTCTTATTAAACCCCATTATTTTTTACATACTTCACGATGCAAGTTTTTATTCTTTCTCTTTGGTGATCCATATCCATCTGCATTCCGGGGAGAGTCTCCATATTATTGAAGACCAGGATCCTGGGTATAGCTGAGAGGACGGTTCAGTTCTTATACTGACATTGAGGATCTGTCTATGCCATTTTCCCTCTTCAGGGAGGTAAGCGCTCTGTGAGCTCATTTTATATGAAGATTCATTGCTACTCTTAATTCTTCAGTCCATTTGGCAATTGTTTTGGATGGGACTTTCTGTTTTATTATGAATACAAGTTCACATTGAAGTTCTCTTTTCACTCATATGAACTCTAGTTCACGGATTGTGAACCTAGTCACTTTTGTTTAAATTGATATCCCTTTTCTCATATTTTCAATACTGGTGTTTGACACATTTATATATGTTTTGTTTGTTTATTCAATTAGTGTCACATTATTTCAGTGATATACTGTCATACAATTTATTGCGCTCATCACACTTTATTCGTACCACTTGATTTCGAAAAATAGCCACTGCAATACAATAATTATGTATTTTGTCTTTCAGATACCTGGCAACCGGTCATTCCCTAGTTAGCCGACATTATGAGTTCCTGGTGGGCAGGTCAACAATCAGCTACATCATCTGAGAAACCTGTCAAATCTTATGTAATGTGCTTAACAGCATAGTTATGAAGATGCCTACACAAGAGAATTGGCGGGATATTGCAAAGCTGTTTTGGAGTCGGTGCAATTTCCCCAATTGGATCGGAGCTATAGATGGGAAGCATGTGCGTGTCATTAAGCCTGTTGGTAGCGGAAGTATGTTCTTCAATTACAAAAAATATTGCTGCTTTGTACTGCTTGCCGCGGCCGATGCAAACTACTGCTTCGCCTATATAGATATAGGCGGAAGGCTACAAGATAATCACTAGATATGCCTGAGAACTGTCCTCTTTCTGGCACAACTGAACCCCCACTACCCTCTGGCCCCGTACACACGACCAGTTTCCTCGGCAGAATTCAGCTTCCGACCGAGTTTCTGGCTGAATTCTGCCGAGAAACCCGGCCGTGTGTACACTTTTGGCCGAGGAAGCCGACGAGGAGCTCGGCGAGGAAATAGAGAACATGTTCTCTATTTCCTTGTTGCTCTATGGGAGCTCTCGTCCCGCCGAGCTCCTCGGCGGCTTCAGTGCTGAACTGGCCGAGGAACTCGATGTGTTTGGCACGTCGAGTTCCTCGGCCGTGTGTACGAGGCCTATGTGTTCATCACAGATGAGGCTTTTGCGTTGGGGGAACACCTAATGAGACTGTACTCCAACAGGAACCTGACTACTACTAGGAAAGTGTTTAACGGTCATCTAACAAGGGCAAGAAGGGTGGTTGAGTGCAGTTTTGGAATTTTTGCCAATAAATGGCGTTTGTTACATACGCCTATTGCATGTTCTGCAATTACTCTTATCAAAGCAGCATGTGTGCTGCACAATTATGTCCAGCTATGTGACGGGTACTGTTTTGAGGATTCCTTTATGCATGATATGGAAAGTGCACACCTAAGTGCAACAAGGGGATCCTGTGATGGTGCCACTGTTTGCAAGCATTTTGCCTTGTACTTCCTTTCACCGGCTGGTGAACTAGAATGGCAATTGGATGCATGCTAAGTTCTTTAAATATATATTTTGCTGCTGTTGCTTTTTCTGTAACGTTTTCTAAAGCCTGCTGAGTTTCTAATTTTTTTCATGCTATGTTATACTGTCCTTAATGTTTTAAATACTATGGTCCAGATTCCTGAAACACTTACACCGACGTATCTACAGATATTCCACGTAAGTGTAAATGTGCGCCGTCGTATCTCTGCGCCGTACCCATAGAACTAGATACACCTGAAATTAGGCTTCATCTGACCGACGTTAGTTTCCTACGCCGTCGTATCTTGGGTGCATATTTACGCTGTCCGCAAGGGGTGCTCCCATTGATTTACGTGTCAAATATGCAAATGACTGAGATACGCCGATTCACGAACGTACTTGCGCCCGTCGCAGTAATATACGCCGTTTACGTAAGGCGTACGTCCAGCGTAAAGTTATTCCACCTATAGGAGGCGCATCCCATGCAAAGGTATGGATGACGGAACAGCCGTCATATTTTACGTCGTTTACGTAGTACTACGTAAATAGGGCTGGGCGTAGGTTACGTTCAGTGATTCAACGTATCTTAGGCGTTCGTTCCAACGTGATTCTGGGCAAGCGCACTGGGAAGCGATCATGGGACGGCGCATGCGCCGTTCGTTCGGCCCATCATTTGCATGGGGTCACGGTTCATTTAAATGGATTACGCCCACCGTCCACCTACTTTGAATTAGGCGGGCTTACGCCGCATAATTTACGTTACGCTGGCGCAACGTAGGGAGCAAGTGCTTTGTGAATACTCTGCTTGCCTCTCTGTGTTACGTCAGCGTAGCGCATATGAGATGCACTACGCCGGCAGAAAGATGCGCCGATCTACCTGAATCCGGCCCTATTTGTTTGTTAAAATTTAGATAAAATGTGATAATAAACCAATCATTATTTTGGCTGTGGCTGGAGATTATTTACATATATTAACAATAGAAATAGACATCATTGATAGACTGAACCAGGGTTCTCCATACTCTGGACCTCCAGTTGTTCAGGAACTACAATTCCCATCATGCCTAGTATGTCAGTGCCTGGGATGTTTTGCACAACACATAAATAAAGGTTAAACTTACATTTGTCATTACGTTCGTTCGCCGACAATGTTTCCCAATTCTCAATACTCAGTCGACAGATGTCCAGCCAGGCATTGTCCCTCTTCAATTGATCATTGTAGTTGGGATCAGTCTTGCCATAAACACATGGACGCTGCCCCACTAGCCTTATTAGAGACTCATTGTCAATTGGCTCTCTGTGATGGACTTCACTGTGAGCTCTGGTAGACATAGTGAATACAGAGTATACAGAGACAACGGCATACAGGAAGTACTCTGTGGGAAGGAGATGGCTGCCTGTTTAGTGGGGAGTACCTGGGTAAATTATTTTCTTTTTCCTGTTAGATCGTTTCACTATAGACGATGATCCAAGTTGGAGGCGACTTCCATTGAAATCTATGGGTACAAGTTGCCTAGAAGTTGCCTTGAAGTAGTACAGGAACCTTTTCTGAAATTGGAGCGACTTCAGTACTGTACATTAAGACGGCTCTCATTACCTATAATAGAATTTCTGATGTCAAGCGACTTGGGAGGACTTGAGGTCTGACAAGTCGGATCCCAAGTCGCTGTAGTGTGAACCAGCACTAAGTGGTTGTCCCCAGAGGTAGCTAATGTTTTGCTAGTGAATGGGCTGACAGGTACCGCCCTTGTCACCATTGCTGTTTTCCACTACTTGTTAGAACAATGCATATTAATTCAAAGTTCAATAATGAGAATTGTATTAACAGTGCATTCTGTATCAATTTAAATATATGGATTGCAGTCTTATAAAAACTGTGTCGAGGAGCATATATTGCCTTGCAATGACCACATCTTTTTGAAGCTGGAGCTGATAAAGCTATCCAATGACCAAATCTTTTTAAAGCTGTCCAGTTTCTGACTTAATATTTTCCAATAACACCATTTCTCTCCCTCTCTCTCCTCCTTCTCTCTTTTATAAGGCATATGATTTAAAAACTGGGGCAGGCCAATACATGGTCCACTGATTCGTAGACAATACTTAAAATCACCTATGCTGGCCAATTATTAGCATGTGTGGGCAGTTTTATAGTCCAATTTGAGTTGCATACACATGGTCACACCAAATTCCTTCCGTCAAGAACGCGGTGACATACAACACTACAATGAGCCAAGAAAAATGAAGTTCAATGATTCCGAGAATGCGTCGAATTGATTCCGAGCATGCGTGTGTTTTTTTTTGCACGTCGGAATTGCTTACAGACGATCGGAATTTTCTCCTGTCGGAAAAATTGAGAACCAGCTCTCATTTTTTTATTGGTGGAAATTCCGACAGAAAAATTCCGTACAAAAGCTCACATCGGACTTTTCCTGATGGAATTTCCGACTGTCTGTACATTTTCTGCATTTAGAAAAAACACTCTAAATGTCTTATATTTTATAATTGTCATGCATATGCCAATGTATGTATGTTATTTCCTTGAAAAGCGCATATACTTATTGCAGCTCTAACAGAATTCAAGGTCTGCATTCAAAGAACTTTTTAGTGTGGTGTTTTGAGAATTGGTACATCCATTTACAATACTATAGCTCACAAAATTTCACAATTTTCATACCTATACTATATTTATTGTTAAAAATAAAGATTGCTGGAAACATGTGTCAACAACCAGGTTGTGTATTGAATGAGAACACTGGAATGAGAAGAAATATGTGAATAATTTTAAAGGTGAAAAATACTCACCTCCCTGATTTCTGTTTTATGGACAGACAAAAGAAACAGACTGAATCCTCTGAATACTGAGTAAACCCCACATACAGTGTACTCTTTCAGATAAACAGATTGTGTTTTGATTTTTGTTTGCTTGACTTGAAAAGAAAATAATTTATTAAAGCAAATTAATTAAATGAATAAAATCCATTTACATACATCAATAGAGTGTAAAAAACCTGCTGGGACTAATAGTATTCCTCATAAGTGCTTTTCATTTGCCTTTCATGTAAAGCAAACTCAGTTGAAAAAAAAAAAAAAAAAAAACTTGTATTTATTTTTCCCTTACTTGATTAGCGATGAGTGAACTAGTTCACAACAAATTGGACCAGCTAACTCAACTCATAACATTGCAAAGTTATTGTAAGGTCTAAATAAACTTAGCCTTCTTAAAGTGGTTCTAAAGGCTAATTTTTTTTACCTTCATGCATTCTATGTGTGTGTTCAGAAGCCCCCCCAGGCCTCCTAATACTTACCTGAGACCCTTCTCAATCCAGCAATGTGCACAAGTGCCTTGGCTCTCTGGGGACTTATTGGCTGAGGCAGCAGCAGGAGCCATTTTCTCCCGCTGCTGTCAATCACAACCAGTGAGACAATCAGAAGAGGGAGAGGGCGGGGCCATGCCACGGCTATGTATGTGAATGGATACGCAGAGCCGTGGCTTGGGAGTGAGGCTGCTTGGGTGTCCCCAGAGCAAGCCGAGAAGAGCAGGATCCAGGCTGCTCTGTGCAAAACCACTACACAGAGCAGGTAAGTATAACTTATTTGTTATTTAAAAACAAAACAAAAAAAACAAGACTTTAACAACTTAAGGACCAGAAGATTTTCCTCCTTAATGACCAGGCCGTTTCTTGTAATACGGCACCACGCTGCCTTAACTGATAACTTGCACGGTTGTGCGATGCTGTTACCAAACAAAATTTACATATTTTTTCCCCCCACAAATAGAGCTTTCTTTTGGTGCTATTTGTTCATCTCTGCCGTTTTTATTTTTTGCGCTATAAACAAAAAAAGAGCGACAATAAAATATATATATATATATATATATATATATTTTATTTTTTTCATTTTTTTTACTTTTTGCTATAGTAAATATCCCCCCCAAAAAATCAATACAATTTCTTCATCAGTTTAGGCCAATGTGTACTCTACATATTTTTGGTAAAATAAAATCGCAATAAGTGTAAATTGATTGGTTTGGGCAAAAGTTATAGCGTCTACAAAATAGGGGATATATTTATGGCATTTTTATCATTTTTTTTACTAGTGATGGTGGTGATTTTTGCGATTTTTAGCAGAACTGTGACATTGTGGTGGACAGATTGGAAACTTTTGACACTTTTTTGGGACCATTGACATTTATACAGCGATCAGAGCTAAAAGTAGCCACTGATAACTGTATAAATGTCACTGTCAGGGAAGGGGTTTACTCTAGGGAGCGATCAAGGGGTTAAGTGTTCCCTAGGGAGGTGTTTCTAACTGTGGGGGAAGTGTACTGACTGGAAGTAGAAAGAGATTGCTGTTCCTGATCACTAGGAACAGCAGATCTCTCTCTACTTCCCTGTGAGGCCTCGTACACACGACAGAGTTTCTCGGCAGAATTCAGCGAGAAACTCTGTCAGAGCTGGATTCTGCCGAGAAACTCTGACGTCTGTACACTTTTGGCCCGATGGAGCCGCCGAGGAACTCGTCGAGAAAATAGAGAACATGTTCTCTATTTTCTCGTTGTTCTATGGGAGAAGGCGGCCCGCCGAGCTCCTCGGCGGCTTCATCCCTGAACTCGACGAGGAACTCGACGTGTTTGGCACGTCGAGTTCCTCTGTCGTGTGTACGAGGCCTCAGAATGCTGATCTGTCCATTTACATACACAGATCCCAGTTCTGGCTCTCTATACCACTTAAAACGGCCATCATCCAGCTATGCCGATTCACGCAGGGGAGCCAACCTACTGCTGTATAACAGGAGCGGCTGGTCGGCAAGTAGTTAATATCGCTTTAATTCTGCCTCTACAAATATGTTGCTGGATTGCATTTTACAGGACTTTGATTTATACAAATGCCGCGTACACACGATCGGAAATTCCGACAAGAAAATCAGATGTGAGCTTTTGGTCGGAAATTCCGACCGTGTGGAGGCTCCACCTGACTTTTTCTGTCGGAATTTCCGACAGTAAAAATTTGAGAGCTGGTTCTCAATTTTTCCGTCAAAAAAAGTTCTTGTCGCAAATTCCGATTGTCTGTATGCAATTCCGACGTGCAAAAAAACATGCATGCTCGGAATCAATTTGACGCATGCTCGGAATCATTGAACTTAATTTTTCTAGGCTTCCTGTAGTGTTGTACATCACCGTGTTCTTGACGGTTGGAATTTTGTGTGACCGTGTGTATGCAACACAAGTTTGAGCCAACATTCCGTCATTAAAAAAATCTACGGTTTTCTTGTCGGAATTTCCGATCGTGTGTACGCGGCATAAGCCTCCACTGTGCCCATCACCTTTTAGCGGCAGCCAAATATAAAGGGCAAAGTGTTTGGCCATATGTACCCCCAAGAAACCAAAAATCTCACTAAAACAACAATTTCAACAGTGTCTTTCAACAGTGCTACAAAAAGCAGGGCTCTACTAAAAAGTGAATTGAATCCTGGGTCTGCTTCTACTCTCACTTAAAAGAGACATTAGAGTATTATTCTTTTCTATCTTCTTGTTTTATATTTACAATTAGGCAGGGCTGTTTTTTTTTGCGGGAACGCAGGGGAACGCAGTTCCGGCATTTCCAGAACTGAATATATGTAATGGCAAGGGGTGATGGAGGATCTATTGATGCTGGTGCTGGGTAATCTGTTGTTGCTGGAGGGAATCTATTTGCTGAGGATGGGGGATCTATTGTTGCTGGGTGAGTCTTATGTTGCTGGGAGGGATTTACTGTTGAAGAATGGGTCTTTATTGCTGGCTGCTGGAGGGTCTATTAATGATGGCTACTGGGAAATTTATTGTTGCTGGAGGGAACTTATTTTTGCGGGGGGAGGGGTTATTGTTGCTGTGGAGGCCTGTTGTTGCCAGTGGAGGTTGTATTGTTGCTGAGGTGGGTCTTATGCTGCAGGGGGTCAATCATAGCTGGAGGGAAGGGTCTAGTATTTCTGGCTGCTGGAGGGTCTATTGATGCTGGCTGTTGGGAGTGTATTGTCACTGGGGTGTCCATTGTTGCTAATACTTAGCACTATAAAATGATACTTGGTTCTGTATTCTCTAAAAAGGTGGTACTGGGAGGTGGAACCAAGGAACAGTGCTTGGAGGTGGGTAGGGGGTGGAGTCAAGGGATGACTCAGAAAGGAGGAGTTCCTGCACCTATTCTCTGAGGAAAAAAGCCCTGCAATTAGGGTATTTTGTAGTACTGTATATGGCATAATGAATATATATTGAAGTAAGTATCCAAATATACTCTATTTTTGATGCTGATTTTTTCCCAATGTTCAAAAAGTAGAAAGGTTTGATACATGCAGAAAATGTATGAAGAACAGACCGGCTGTATTGCTGCATGTACTGTAGTTAGCTTTACTACCATACCCTCCATGTCTGGAAATAATGCTCACTGGCTTGTCTGACAACTGAATTCCTTTTTGGATAAGATGCTAGAGCTTCAGTTCCAAATATAAAAACTCAAATATCAGCTCACCTTAGCAGATGAAGTGCTCTGTGTGTTAGACTGTACTGTCACCACTTCTCCTCCAAGACTGTGCCTGTGCTCTCAAAATATGAATGATACATTGCTGCTGCTATGCTTATTGCTAGTTTTTAAATTATCCCTACCTAAAAAAGAAAAAGGTTAAAGAAAATAACACAAAAGAAAAAGTGTTTTTAACCATAAAACAACTGGAGTCACATCAATGCTAAAAAAAATATTTTTCACGCATCTGCATTTAAGATATGCATAAAATGTTTGTAGATTTAAGCTGCAATAAGAGAATAAACAAATCAAACTGCCAGCTGCCTCACACTATGCTGTACCGCCAGCATTACAACATGAACAGTCAACAGACGCTGGCACATGTAGAAATCTTTTTTTATACAACTTTTATTACCAGTGATATTATCAAAGGAAATAGTACCTCCACTGAAGAGGAAAGTGTTTGCACAAAAAGGGATTGAAGCTAACGAGAAACATCTGGGAGATTTATGAATACCAAGGAGTGGAGGTAACATTGCTACAAGTGCAAAAACTATTGACTGTTTGGTGTTTGCTCTCCTGCATAGGAAATAAAATATGACAATTATATAAAATTAAAAAAAAGAAATGTATGTCTTATTAACCAAACACATTGTTTTGTCTAAATGTAAAGGTCTCAAAAACAAGAGAATAGCAGAAGGTATTGTTACCGGAGACCTTATAACATGTTGACTTCTCCCCAAAAAAAACTTTCAGGAGATTAGGTTGCCAATTTGATTCTCTCATCAATACATATGACACTTAAAGCCCAACTATAGACACAATGCTCCGCAGTCAAGATTCCAGATGCCTCTTCTCAAACCATCCTGAAGTGTAATGGATCAAAGTCACAGTTTTCCTATGAGCAAAGCTAAAATCCTGACCTACAGACCAGGCATTTTTCCCTGCTCATAATTTTTTTGGGCACTGATCTCCTCACCGCCCCCATGAGTTCTCTCAGTTCTAGAGCCTATGACAAGGGATCAGGCCACTGGAAATGTCACCTCCACCAATAGAGGGTGTCTATATTATGCAGGCAGTGATATGGAAATCTGAGGAATGACTCCAGAAAGTAAACAAAAGAAGAGAGAAGAATTGTCATTTGACGATGGTTTCAGTTAAGTAAAATTACCATTTTCATACCAGTGATTAATTAAAGTGGTAGTAAAGTAATTTTGTTAACTTGTGCCTACAGGTAAGCCTATAATAAGACTTACCTGTAGGTACAGTGAATATCTCCTAAACTTTCAGGAGAACTGACATCACCGGCGCATTGCCTTGACAGTGATGTGACATTATCACGGCTCAGCCAATTAGATTGGTTGGAACACGTGAACCTGGAAGGAAGAACGGGTGAAGCCCAGTCAGCAGTGACAGCACGCCACTGGAGGCCTTTGTTCTAAGGTATGCATTTCATATTATGCTAGTATGCGATGCATACTAGCACATTATGCTGTTTTCTTGCAGTTGTGGGAGTCTGTGGGCGGGGGTCTTATCGGTAACTGGAAGCCCTCTTTAACAAGGGGACTCCCAGATCCCGCCCCTCTATGTGAATTGGTAACGGGTACATTGTACCCCTACCATTTCACCAAAAAAAGTGTCAAAGATGGTAAAAAATAACAGGAGACACTTTGGGACAAGTCCTTTGTTAAAAAAAAGTCCAGAGATTTCCATTCATCTCCCGCAGCCCGAAAAAATAAATGCCGCAACAGCTCTGCCTTCATGGGCGGATGTACTGGAAATGGAGCGAGTACAAAGAAGGCCAACAAAGATAATAAGGGGACTGGAGGATATTAGTAATGAAGAGAGGCTATGAGAAGAGACGCTTGAGAGGGAATATGATTTAAATTTACAAATACCATACTGGTGACCCCACCATAGGGATAACATTTTTCCACGAAAGGGAGTTAATAAGACACGTGGCCACTCATTAAAATTAGAAGAAAAGAGGTTTAATCTTAAACTGCGAAGAGGGTTCTTTACTCTAAGTGCAGCAAGGATGTGGAGTTCCCTTCCACAGGTGGTGGTTTCAGCAGAGAGCATCGATAGCTTAAAAAAACTTTTAGATAAGCACCTGAACGACCACAACATGCAATGTAATACTGACATATAATCACACACATAGGTTGGACTTGATGAACTTGTGTCTTTTTTCAACCTCACCTACTATGGAACTATGTAACCCTCCCTGTGTGTCTCACATTCTCTTACTTCTAGACACTGTAGCCAACAATTGGTGATATTTCGCTACTGAAGCAGTGCTGTCAATCAAGAAAGCAGTGGGCAGGTCAATGTGTGTTGATTGACAAACTACAGGCTTGTGAATCAGCAGTGACAATGCTGATAGCCAAGCTCTCTGTAACATCTCTTCCAGGGCCGATCCTAGGCAGGGTGCCCAGGGTGCATTGCACCCAGGCACCTGCAGAGGTGGGGGCGCCGAACATCTAACAGACTCTCTAACAGAAGCCTTCTCTGTGTCCATCACAGAGACCCCCCTCCAGGTCCCAATAAAGTACTCTGCTTCTCTTCCTGTATTTTGTTTATTGTTAGGAGATCATGTAAGGATCCCAGGTTAATGAAGACTTTGTGGGGGAGCATCTCTGTGGTTGAGTCATTGCCATAGAAACATTTGTAAAGGGGAGGAGTTAGTAAAATGACGATGCCCATGTGGGGGCGCCAGAAATATTTCTGCACCCAGGCGCCTGTGACCCTAGGATCGGCCCTGATCTCTTCAACCCTCTCTAGTGCAAGCAGGTACAACCTACGTTGGAGGTGCAAAAGTGCTCTGAATTAACCACTTGCCGACCGCGCCATAGGCATTTTACTGCTACGGCGCGGTCGAGTTGTTCTGACAGGACGTCCCTGGGACGTCCTCCCAGAATGCTCCACTCGCACGCCCCCTGGGGCGCGCTCCTGGAATCATCCGTGAGCGCCGGGTCTAGAAGACCCGGCGCATCACGGATCGCGGTAAATTGCCGCTGTTAGCGGCCGTTTACCACGTGATCGCTCCGTCAAATGACGGAGCGATCACTTGTAAACAAGCCGGCGTCATTTGATGACGCCGGTTCCTCCCTCTCCTCTCTGTACCGTTCGGTACAGTGTGAGAGGAGAGGGGGGGGAGCGGGTGTCAGCAGCAGCACTGTGGCTGGATCTGTGACTATTGCAGTCACAGATCCAGCCTTCCATCCATCCATCCCAGCTCAGCTATCCCTGTGCAATACTCTGCAATACCCCTATAATCTGCAATACCCTGCGCAATACTCTGCAATACCCCTATAATCTGCAATACCCTGCGCAATACTCTGCAATACCCCTATAATCTGCAATACCCTGCGCAATACTCTGCAATACCCCTATAATCTGCAATACCCTGCGCAATACTCTGCAATACCCCAATATTCTGCAATACCCTGCGCAATACTCTGCAATACCCCTATAATCTGCAATACCCTGCGCAATACCCCAATATTCTGCAATACCCTGCACAATACTCTGCAATACCCCAATACTCTGCAATACCCTGCGCAATACCCCAATACTCTGCAATACCCTGCGCAATACCCCAATACTCTGCGCGATACTCTGCAATACCCCAATACTCTGCAATACCCCAATACTCTGCAATACCCTGCGCAATACTCTGCAATACCCCAATAATCTGCAATACCCTGCGCAATACTCTGCAATACCCCAATACTCTGCAATACCCTGCGCAATACTCTGCAATACCCCAATACTCTGCAATACCCTGCGCACTACCCTGCAATACCCCAATACTCTGCGCGATACTCTGCAATACCCCAATACCCTGCGCGATACTCTGCAATACCCCCATACTCTGCAATACCCTGCGCGATACTCTGCAATACCCCAATACCCTGTGCGATACTCTGCAATACCCCAATACCCTGCGCGATACTCTGCAGTCTTCCCAGCCTAGATGTGAGATGTGGGGTCTTATTGACCCCGTATCTCACTGTAAAGAGGACCTGTCATGCTATATTCCTATTACAAGGGATGTTTACATTCCTTATAATAGGAATAAAAGTAATAAAAAAAATGTATTTTTGGGGAAAAAAGTGTCAAAATCAAGTAAATAAAGTAAAATGAACAATAATTTTTATTTATTTTTTTAAAGCGCCCTTGTCCCCGTGTGCTCGCATGCAGAAGCGAACAAATACGTAAGTCCCGCCCACATATGAAAACGGTGTTCAAGCTACACACGTGAGGTATCTCTGCGAACGTTAGAGCGAGAGAAATCATTTTGGCCCTAGACCTTCTCTGTAACTAAAAACATGTAACCAATAAAAGTAATTAAAGTGTCGCCTATGGGGATTTTTAAGTAGCGGAGTTTGGCGCCATTCCATGAGTGTGCGCAATTTTGAAGTGTGACATGTTAGGTATCTTTTTACTCGGCGTAACTTCATCTTTCACGTTATGAAAAAAAATTGGGCTAACTTTACTGTTTTGTCTTTTTTTTAAGCACAAAACAGTTTTTTTTTAAAAACACGCGTTCAAAAAATTTCTGTGAAAATACCATGCGAGAAAAAAAGTTGTAACAGCCGCCATTGTATTCTCTAGGGTCTTTGCTAAAGAAGCATATATAATGTTTTGGGGTTCTATGTAATTTTCTAGCAAATAAATGATGATTTTTACATGTAGGAGAGAAATGTCAGAATTGGTCTCGGTGCTCCAGAACGCCTGATGGCGCTCCCTGCATGTTGTGCCTCTGTATGTGGCCACGCTGTGTAAAAGTCGCACACATGGGGTATCGCCATACTCGGGAGGAATAGCAGAATGTGTTTTGGGGTGTAATTAGTGGTATGCATATGCTGTGTGTGAGAAATAACCTGCTAATATGACAGAAACAAGTTTTTATTTTTATTTTTTACAGAATTTTCAGTCGTTTTTCTTTTATAGCGCAAAAAATAAAAAACCCAGAGGTGATCAAATACCACCAAAAGAAAGCTCTATTTGTGTGAAAAAAAGGACAAAAATTTCAAATGGGTACAATGTTGTATGACTGAGTAATTGTCATTCAAATTGTGAGAGCACCGAAAGCTGAAAATTGGTCTGGTCAGGAAGGGGGTTTAAGTGCCCAGTGGTCAAGTGGTTAAAGAACAGTGCAGCATTGTTGCCAAAGGTAGACTCCAATGTCAGGATCAGCAAGTGTTTGTAGGGCAACATGTGTGTGTGTGGGGAGGGGGCTAAGAGAAAAAAGGATAAATTAATTAAATTCACCTATACTGTTTGCATATCTTCTTTTTTTCTCAGTCATACACACACAAAATTAAAACATATTATACCTCTCCAAATATTAAAAAATATGTGGCTAACCAAACCTTGTGGTGGCAACATTAGTTTTCTTTCTTTAAACTTTTTTCCCCCTTTATTTTTGCCTGGTGATCCAAAGCATTCATGTCTCCCTTAGCGTTCTCTGGTTGTGATAAATGATGCCCCACAGGTGTGCAGAAATCATCTTTCTTATGTTCCTTAATTATGGTGCGTGTGAAATTTTTTATTTATTTTTTTTGTATGCAAACTGTGTAACCAAATCAATCTATCAAAAAATGTCACACACACAAAAGATACCTTCAGTATTACAGCATCATACAGCTGTATCTCCAGTTATGTTGTGTAACCTCACTCAATACAAAAATGTATAAAAAGATCTTATGTTGGAGAAACAAGAAAAAAATAATTGATTTACACAGGCACACCATAAGGAAAATAAGATGATTTCTGCACACTTGTGGGATATCATTTCTTATAACCTAATCACACTATGGAAGACATGAATGTTTTGGTTCTTAAAGGGAACTTCAAAACTATTCAGGAAAGCAAAACTTTTGAACTAAGAATGATAATTCTATTTGATACAAAAGATAATGAACTAATTGTGGATCTCAATTTTCTAAATTCAAACAAGTTCATTTGTTCCCTCTTCCATTCCATAGCTCTATCCCTGTCTTATCTCACTCACTATCCAGGTTTCACCACCTTCTGACTGCTCAGAGTAAATATAAATGAGTGGGCAGCAGGTGCTGGCACGATCATGTACCTGTATGTCAGCAGCTTCTTCTGGGTCTGCAGGCATGTATGTGCATGCCCCTTGCTGACCTGTGCTTCGCCCCTCACCGGACGACCGATACCACTACTGTATCTCTGGACTGGCCTGCATGCGGTGTGACACTTGCGGACTGACGAGGTGAACGGCCACGCCACATTCTCTTCTTCTACAACGTCTCGCTCCTTAGCCTTGATTCCGGAATGCCATACGGACTGGCAGTCTACAAACCACAGTGTCTACCTGGCTCCGTCGGAGTCGGCAGCCCCCGGTCCGCACACTTCTATAGACATGCACCTGATGGGGTGGCTCGGCTGCAGATGACGTTACTGGGTTCGGGCTGTCATTGTGGACCTGCACGCTACCCCTTTGCCCAATTATACCCAGAGACACTGATACTCGTATCTCCCCCCTCTGCCTCTGGGGTGACTTCCATGGTCGCAACTGGTATGTAATGCACGTGTTGAGCCCTGTCCAGGCAGTTCAGCTGCTCACCCTATAGTATACCCCACTCCTCAATGGAGGGAGGCTGTGTGTGCCCGGTCAGTGCCCAGACGTGGGGGGGTTGTGATCAGTGGGGTAAGGTTCTAATATTTTCTATTTGTGCATGACTATCCTTGTGCTGAACCCTGAAAACGCCCCCCTGCATGACTCACACTGAGAGGCTCTCAAATTATTATACTGAATCGCCTGCATTTGTTGTCAAATACTGAATGGGGCTCCAGCCCAAAGACACAATCGCTTTCCTTCGCTGTCTTCTCTCAGTCTGACTCTGCTCTGGGGTGGCATGGCTTCATTTTGATTTTCATATATACTTCACTGTTAAGTTCTTTGTTATAGTTAGCACGATTTGTTTCATTTTTGTGCCTTAGTTCCGGGCAAACCCGCAACGATGGTGTACCTGAGCTTCTAGGCTCCTCAGGGAGTGTAGAGGCCTGGTATACATTGTACCTCCCCGATTTACTTTTGTATATAGGAAGTGTGTGGACTGTGTCCCACCACTTAATCGGTACTTCCTCATACACGTTTCCAGGTCCCCACCTACAGTGGGCTTCCTGGCCCTGATTCTTTACTGACGCTTGTCCAATCCCTGATCTACCCCCACCTTCCCTAACCCATTCCCACCCCCTCCCCACACTAACTCCTTCCAGCAACAATGAGCCCCGCCTCTGTGCCTCCACCCGCTATGAGGGATAGAGGACCCCAGGCGCGCATCAAACTATACTCTTTAAACGCCCAAGGTTTAAACACCCCCGAGAAGCGCTCACGTCTACTCTATACACTATGGAAAGAGAAAGCACATATCGCGCTTATCCAGGAAACTCACTTTCGCTCAGATGGAGTTCCTAAATTGACAGATCGAAACTTCCCGACAGTTTTTCACACTCCCTATGACTCAGCGAAATCTAAAGGGGTGTCTATCTTAATTTCTCGACACTGCCCCTTTCAGGTTACTGACATCCAAAGGGACCCTCAGGGTAGGTACATGTTCCTTTGCGGCACTATGCACAACTTGACATACACTATCGCCAATGTCTACGCCCCTAACACGAAACAGGTGTCCTTTGTTCGCACGGTTCTCTACCAACTAACAGACTTCCAAGCAGGTACGCTCGTCCTGGGTGGGGATTTTAATGTCCCCTTGTTACCAACCCTTGAGACATCTAATGGCTCCTCATGTCTGAAATTTAGTGCCCTGCGGGCAATAAAGTCAGGCCTAACCACACTGACCCTCCACGACACATGGCATACTATGCACCCGAACGTGAAAGATTTTACTTACTATTCGTCCCTACACAAGAAATACTCACGAATAGACCATTTTTTCCTCACACAAAATGACCTCACCTCACTGGTGGAAGCTACTATCGAACCCATGCTATTGTCGGATCATCACCCGATCACCATGTCACTGATGACCCCCTCCCACCATTCCAGGTCACCAGTCTGGAGACTGGACGACTCCATTCTGCTGGACATGGAGAACACTAATTGTGTGTCCGAGGTCCTTTCAAACTACTTCTTGGAAAATACTACGGACGACACCCCGTCACCTCTGGTATGGGCTGCTCACAAGTGTGTGGTCCGGGGTACATTTATATCACTGATGGCGAAGTGTACAAGACTGCGGAAAGCACGCATTAAGGAGCTATCTAATAGGGTCAAGGCCCTAGAACGCACACACAAGCGCACGCTAGCAACGCACGCATATGATGAATTACTGAAAGCATGGGAAGAACTTCTGGGGGAACTCCGGAAGACGCTTACCCGCAAATACACTCTTACGAATAAACTTTTTTACGAGTTTGGGAACAAGTCGGGCAAACTATTGGCAGCTGCCATTCAAAAGAAAAAGTCTTCCCACACTATTAATAACATCACTTCTGCTTCAGGCGTTTCCCTTACTAAAACTGAGGTAATCGCTGACCAGTTTGTGAGTTACTTCTCTGGCCTCTATAACCTGCACACGCCCCCACGTTCACCTAACGCCCATGACAGACAGACCCTTATTGACGGATTTCTGACAGACTACTGCCCCTCGTCTTCATCCCTTGGAGACATTGCTGACCTGGGCTCTCCAATTACCTTGGAGGAAGCCAACCAAGCCCTACGACAACTCAAACCAGGGAAAAGCCCGGGGCCAGATGGCCTACCGGTTAGTTATTACAAGACCTTTGCTAACCTGCTGCTCCCGAAATTCCTGGCAGCTTATAACGCCCTACCTGACTCTTCCTCTCACGCCAAGGACCTGCTAGAAGCCCATATCTCCCTAATCCCCAAACCGGGAAAGGATGCCGCGACCGTCTCTAATTATCGCCCGATATCGTTGCTAAACGTAGACATCAAACTCTACGCCAAAATAATAGCTAACCGCCTACTCCCATTGCTCCCCAAACTCATCTCGACCGACCAAGTGGGTTTTGTCCCTGAAAGAGAAGCCAGGGACAACACCATCAAAGCTCTCAACGTGCACCATTGGTTAACTTCCTCTAAGAATGCAGGATTTTTCTTGTCATTGGATGCCGAGAAGGCATTTGATAGAGTGGCCTGGGATTACATGTCGGCGGTACTACACAAAGTGGGTCTACCAAGCCGTCTTATTCAAATGATACTAACGCTATATTCTAGCCCTACTGCACGGATCAGGGTCAACGGCCGACTATCAAATGCTTTCTCCATAACCAATGGTACACGTCAGGGTTGCCCCTTGTCCCCCCTCATTTTCATCCTTTCAATGGAACCCCTCCTCCAGAAGCTACGTGTAAACCCTGCCATCAAAGGTGTTGAGGTTCGGGGGAAGCAATGTAAAATAGCCACATATGCGGATGATGTCTTAATGTTCCTTTCAGACCCGATCACCACGATCCCCAACCTTCTCAAAGACTTCCAACTATTCAAGTCCCTATCAAACCTCCAAATCAACTTTGAGAAATCTCTGGCACTAAATGTGACCTTGTCGGCCCCGGTTGTTGATCTGTGTAAACAAAAGTTCCCCTTTAAATGGGAACCACATCACATATTTGGGCATTAAAATCCGGAAAGACCTGAAAAGCCTGTTCTCCCTGAATTTCCTACCTGCCCTGTTAACTATTAAGGCGGACCTGGCAGACTGGAACAAGGGCAGGTTCTCGTGGTTTGGTAGGGCAGCGATCCTCAAAATGAATGTCCTTCCGCGGATTCTATACCTTCTACAAGCTGTCCCGATCATGCTGCCACAGTCCTTTTTCACCGCTTTTAAGAAACATCGTAGGACCTTTCTGTGGGCAGGCCGCGCACCTAGACTGAGTTGGAACAAACTGGTTCTGCCGAAACGCAAGGGAGGTTTGGGGCTACCTGACGTAACCCTTTACCATAAAGCCTGCCACCTCACAAGGCTCGTTGATTGGCACCTCTACGGACAAGATAAGGACTGGGTCGCAATAGAAAATGCATTCCTTAGCTTCCCTATTTCCCACCTTCCATGGATTGAGCACCGCTCGATACCCAAGGCTTGTGTGGAACACCCGTTAATAGGCTCCACACTCCAGAACTTTAGGGCCTCTTGTCGACCTCTCAAACTGCTCCCTTTTCCAGGGCCTCTGACACCCCTATCTCATAATCCAGACTTTCTACCCGACATCGCTAGCAATTACCCGGTGACTGATCCTGACCTCCGAACACTCCGAGCCCACCAATTCTTCCAAAACGGGAAACTGCTTGCCTACCCGGACTTGCTAACCACGCTCCCGCACATCACCCTGACGATTTTTAAATACCTCCAAATCAAACACTTTTTTAGTAGTGCCCAAACGCCATTAGAATGGTGCAGGGACCTTTCTCCCTTAGAGCGAATCTGCATCGCTAGAGAACCCCAATGTCACCTGATTTCCTCCATGTACTCCATGCTGATCCCGGATGCAGCCCCCAAGAATAACATCCGCACAGCCTGGGATAATGATCTGTCACTGGCTCTGTCTGATGACGATTGGGAGCTCATCTGGGAACACGCACACAAAGGGTCTATAAATGTTTCGGCGCAAGAAAACAGGTACAAACTTTGTGCCAGGTGGTATCGGAAACCTACACATTTGGTGGGATTGCCCCTCATTGCAATCATTTTGGAAAGAGGTGCACGACCGTATAGTGAAGATCACCACTATGCCGATCGTTCTTTCCCCAGCACAGTACTTGTTGCACCACACTCCAATACCGAGATCGCACTACCGCAAATCGCTGACACTTCATCTCGTGAACGCATCCACTCAATGCATCCCTTTACATTGGAGATCCAAAACTCCTCCTACAATTGATGATTGGCATGTACGTGTTAACAAAATCGAAGAAATGGAACAACTCATTCACCAAGCTCATGACACGCATGACAAATTTAGATACACATGGGCATGCTGGTCCCACTACAGGGATTCCCTATTACGTGCACACCCACATTTCCACACAGACCTTCCTTTGACGCAAGGGGTTGCGCCTATTCCATGACTTGGGCGTACGCTGAACTCCCACCCTTTACCTCCCCTTCGGGTCCACGTCCTCCCCCATTCCCCCCTTTTTTCCACCTTGCTTATCCTTCTACTGTAACGGACCCCTCACTGAAATGACCTAAGACAACACCCTGACGTATAGCCCTATGGTAAACGCTCCTTTACGGGCTGGTGAACGCGCCACTTTCTCTCTACTGGCTAGATAGGACAGTATTTCCGGAGATGGGTTGCCTTTAGTGCGCTCCACCTGGACTATTCAAGGGTATACCTGAGTTTTTGGCGTTTCTCTCCCCCCCTTGCCACACACAGAGTGTTCCCGTTAAGGGGTGGGTGGGTTTTGGGGGGCCCCTACTGTCCCTATTGTTCCAACAATACATACTCTGGACATTCCAATTCCTTATTGATGTATTAGGTATGAGTATACCTCACTTTGTATTATCGAGATACATATTACATGTTTGTGGTTGTAAAATAACATGTATACTGTTACAACACTTTAATGTACATTCTATTGTGATTTGTTGGCAATCCAGTCTATTGCATCGTTTTGACTAAACTGTACTGTTGAAACTCTCAATAAAATCTCTTGGAAAAAAAAAAAATGTCACGCTAGATGTGCAAAACTGGTAGAGACATCCCCAAAAAGACTTGCAGCTGAATGCAGTGAAAGGGAGTCTATTGACTCAGGAGGGTCAATTTAAATGCACGCTGCACTTTTCACACATTTAGTTGTAAGAACATGTTGAAAACCATTTATCATTTTCCTTCCACCTTACAATTATGTGCCACTTTGTGTTGGTCTATCACATTAAATCCCCAAAAAATACATTTACGTGTTCGGTTAAAACATGACAAAATTAGCAAAATTTCAAGGGTATGAATACTTTTTCAAGGCACTGTATATGTGATCTGGCTCACAGGTTCTGCCCTGTAGCAGTAACGCTGCTATAGGATGGTCAGGAAGCAGTTACAGTAATTTCCAGCACAGCACGCAGTCCCTAATTGCTAGCCAGGAGCTTTTTTCCCCATAGTTGCCATTAGGTACCTGTAAATTTAGTGACCAAAATGTGTGCTCACTGTCAGAATCTGGCTCAGAATATGAACCTGTGGAAAGCAGCAGCACCCTGACAGCATGGGCTCCAGGATATTCACTCTTATTGTCCTGCTACCGACCCCATCAGATGGTCAATGAAAACCTTTCCTTAGTGAATTATACATAAATCATATTAAAGTAAACTGAGTGAACTTTCTGGCTTCAGAACAGATACTACACTTACATGATATGCAACCCATAACTTTTGTTATGGATTAAAGTATCTTAAAAGTATTGATTTTTTTTCACCTGCTGTGTATCCTATATACTATTATATCATGCCGTAGTTATTGTACACACATCCAATACATGGGACATTCAGTTATATATGGTCTTATTTCCTACCCTTTAATTAAAAGAACATAGGCATCTCATGGGACATATTAGTAACATATAGTGTACTTAACAGTAATAAATGTTGGCTACAATCTATTTGTTTTAAAGGTTTTATACAGAGGTTGAAAAATATGTCAGTTTCTAACCACAGAGGAAGATATACATTGCACTTTATCCTAATAAAATATCACCTTTAAAAATATACTTTTTAAATGGATAGTTTTGTTTTTAAGCTATTGCGATTTTGTAAGGCTAGAGGTAGATGGAAACAAGCAATAAACTTGTCTTTATATGCAGGAAAATCTGTCCTTGAACTAAATGTAGAGGTTTTGTCTGTACTAATCAAAAGCAATATTATAAACCAAGAGCTCTTTGGAGCCGTAAGTCTGAAATAAATACATAAACATTTTATTTCCGTGGTCTCATGGGGAAAATAAAGGTATATGAACCTGTTACGTAAAGCAAAAAACAAAATAATAAGGATTTTAACAGAAAAAATAAAAGTGAATACATTTCACAACAATGCATTTTTTTAATCTTTCCCCCAGGAAGTATCAATTTGGCATGCTGCACTTTGCTAATTCGATGAATTAAAATGGTTTTGTCATGTCTACAGTGCTCAGCATAAATGAGTACACTCCTTTTGAAAAGTAAGAATTTTATCAATATTTCAATGAGCACAAGAGCAATTTCTAACATTTTGACAAAACTGAGTTCTACAGAACATTTGTTTAGCTCATTGCATGAAATTAAGGTTAATAATATAACTCAAAACTACTACATCTAGTATTTTGTATAACCTCTATGCTTTGTAAGGACATATTACACCATCTATCTTTCTTCCATTCTTCAAGAACAATCTCTTTTAGAGCCTGGATGCTGAGAATGGATGGAGAGTGATGTTCAACTTGTCTCTTCAGAATTCCCCATGGGTGTTCGGGTTGGGTTCAGATCAGGAGACATACTTGGCCAATCACTTTTACCCCGTTGTTCTTCAGAAATGCAGCAGTGGCCTTAGATGTGTGTGTTTTGGATCATTGTCATGTTGGAAAAGTGCACGACGACCAAGGGCATGGAGTGATGGTAGCATCTTCTCCATCAATATAGAGCAGTACATCTGTGAGTTCATGATATCATCAATGAAATGCATCTCCCCAAAACCAGCAGCACTCATGCAGCCTCACAAAAGGATACTGCAACCACCATGTTTCACTGTAGGCACTAGGCACCATGCATTTTTCTTTGAACTCCTCACCTTTGCAACGCCATACAATTTTGAAGACATCAGTTCCAAAAACATTTACAGTATCTTGTCACTCAAGAGTACAGAGTCCCAGTAGTCTTCTTCTTTTTCAGCAGGGGCCCGGCAAATTATAGTCAGGGTTTTTTTGTGCAGTGGCTTTAGGAGAGGCTTCCTTCGTGGAAGACACCCATCCCATGGATGCCATTCCTCTGCAGTGTACGCCATATTGTGTCACAGGAAACAATCACCCCGGTTTGGCTTTCTACAACTTTAGCTAACTGCAGTGAACTTTCTTGGCAATTTTCTTCAACACTTCTCATGACAAAATTTTTATTGTAGCCTCACATAGTATTTAATAATGTATAGAAAAAAGTACCATCATCCAAATTAATATACGAGAACTAGACAAGGTGGAAATATGGAGGCAGTTGCTGATGCTGCCCAACCACATATAGCCACCTAAGGTGAGGACATGCTGGACTATCTCGGTACTGATACAATGACAATATGGTATAGTAAAAAAAATCTGTTTAATACATATAAAACATACACAAGTATTAAAAACAATACACTACAAAAAACAACTACTGGCGGGTAACCCCGTGAGATTTCTGTTTGGAGTGGAGTATAAAATGTTTCCTCTACTGGTTTCGCGGACTAAGCTGCTTCGTCAGGAGAAGTGGTCTGTGAAACAAATAATGCAATAAAGGAAAACATAGACATGAATACAAAGCAGTACATGGTTTAAAGTGATTAAAAATGTGCAACCTAAAAACAACATGTGAAATAATATGTGAATAATTAACTTGAAAATAGCCAGAAATGACCTGACAAATTTGTTACACACTAATATACATAGTTAAATTGTCATCATATATGAAGCTTGATGACACATTAGTCCATATAAATAAATAATATAAAAAAAAATAGGAGATGTTGCTAGGAAGATGTGGTCATATCAAACAATGCATCACTGAACCGTTGATAGATGTCAAACAATGCTTTCCTTATATAAAGGAAAATGACTGGCAGCTTACTAGATAAAATATAGTAAGGTGCTTACCCCTGGGCCGACCTGAACTTTAGGAAATCCTTTGGATGTCCCATATGCGGACCAATACTGGATTGCAAAGCCGTATACTGTGGAGATGGTTCTCAAACAGCTAGGGATATTTCCAAGGCTCGTCAGACACAGGGATAAGTGGCGTGTTATCCTTAGTGGGATGCTGCCAAGCTGAAAGTGGCAGTTTCCTTTAGACACCAAAAACAGTTAATTTCCAGCCGTAACTCACAATTGTCGTGAGGGAGGAAGAAGGAAAAGAAAAAACTATCATGGTGTAGTATTGCCATAAAAAAACATTGATTTATTGCAGGCTTCGTTACAAATCCGAGAGTTAAAAAGACAATTTCAACAAGTAACCGCAGCTCACACTAGCTGGTTTTGAACGTGATGACGTCTAAAACTGAAAGCTCAACCCGACGCGTTTCCCTATACAAGGATTCTACTGGGAACGGAGGCTAAAGTTCAGACGTCCATCAACACATTTAAATACCTTTGATGCTGTAGCGACACCGGAACTGAGTTGCACTTCAGCAACTGACGGTGTCAATCACATCACTATACAAAATCTTCTGATTAAAAATACAAACATAGTAACATGATATTACTCATTTGATGGCATGAAGATCATATAAAATAATCATATATAATGTTACCATAAATTAACATAAAGCATATATACAGATATATATAAAACTATAAAAATATATAAAATATTGTAAAACATTATTATCTATATATTCATAGACACCAATGTAGTGTGGCGATAACTCGTCGTACCCATATAACAGCACATTACTGTGCTGTTAATTCGACGAAAATCCTGAACAAATCCAAAATTGGTGCCTAAAGCATGGAAATGCAAAAATCTCTAAACTGACCACTTGATATCTGTACGACATACCAGTACATATTCCTACGAGAAAAAACCTCAGGAAAGGAAGGGATCTGAAATTGTTCTCAAAGGAAGACAACATAGATGTCGTATATAACGGGCGGATCGGATAATGAATTTAATCGGTCTGTTAATGGTGCAACCCCAACAGTGAGGAAGACAGATTAAAAAACAGAAAAACCTACTTTCATCATAATTATGTAAACACCCCAAGACTATACATTCTGTTCCTATAAAGGAACATTTAGACCCTATAAATCATGAGACAAAAATGTAGATTCCTGATGGAAATAATAGAGAGGAAAAGTCGTTCATCTATGTAACAGTTGATGTCCCATTCAATGTTAAGTCCCCACAGACTATAACATTGCATGTCGTATATTAGTCTTGTCTCTCTGCGGAATATTTGTCGTGTCATATTGCTTCCTCTCCAATGTGGGGAATATTTTCAATTGCTCTAACTTCCAAAAGAGACGGATCCTTATGGTGATGCATACGAAAATGTTTTGACACATTATGTCCTACAAAGCATCTCCTTGTGTTTGATAAGTGTTCCCCAATTCTCACATTAAGAGCCCTCGTAGTTCTGCCAATATATCGTAAATGACATGGGCACTTAAGGAGGTAGACCACCCCTACTGTGCTACATGTGATGAATTCATTAATTTTATATTCTTTTGATGTAACTTGTGATGTAAAGGAAGATGTTTTAATGGTTTTAGATGTTTTGCAAACTTTACATTTTTTTGCAGGGAAAAAAAACTTTCAGGTTTGCCATCATACTTATTTTTTCTCGTGGATTCACCATGCTCGGAGCCAGAGTGTCTTTTAAGGTTTGGTTTTTCCTTTAAATGATATCAGGTCTATCTGGTAATTTGGGAACCAGGATCCTGTCCGTTTTGAGAACATTCCAATGTTTTTGGATGACCTTGTTGAGCCACCAATACTGGGAAGAATACGTGGTGAAAAATTACCATTCAAATTTATTTGTCCCTTCTATTCTCACTTTAGGGGCCAGTAACTGTGTTCTCTTCATTAAAGAAACGTCCGTTACTTCTTTGTCCAATATTGTTGGGTCATACCCCTTTTCCTTGAAATGTTCTTTGAGGATATTAGCCTGTGAGTGATAATCATCAACCAAAGAACAATTTCTCTGCATTCTTAAAAACTGTCCCTTGGGTACAGCTTTGAGCCAATTGGTATGGTGACAACCCCCAATTGGAATGTATCCATTCCGATCACTGGGTTTAAAGTAACTTTTAGACAATAAATGGTTATCCTCTTTGAAAATAACCAGGTCCAAAAAATTAACTGGTGTGTTACTAAACTCATATGTAAACTGGATACCCCAATGATTCGTATTTAACCCGGACATGAATGCATGTAACGATTCCTCGTTTCCTCTCCACAGGAAGAAGGCATCGTCAATATAGCGTCTCTAGAACACTAACCTAGGGTCTTTCCCAGTTAGTAAGTTATCATTCTCCTACAATGACATAAAAAGGTTAGCGACGCTGGGAGCGAACTTGGCTCCCATCGCCACTCCTGTGCATTGCAGATAATACTGCCCATTGTAATAAAAATAATTATGTTCCATTGTGAATCGCAGGAGACATAAAGCAAAATCCTGAGTTGATTTTTTTAACGATCAGTATTTATTTAAAAAATACGTAGCTGCGTGGTACCCCAACTCATGAGGAATAATGGTGTAAAGCGAAGAGACATCCACCGTTACCAGCAGAACATCTAAAATACTGGAAATCTTACACAATTTATATACTACTTGTGAGGGCTTGTTTAAAAAGCAGTGAATGTGACATTTTTGTGACAATGTGACAATCTTTCTTGGTCGTGTGTTTTAAAACAGTGATTACCTGATCAGCACTGAATATTTGAATTTCACATTTCACCGCTTTTTAAATTTGCTAAGCCAGGGATCCTCAAACTATGGTGCTCCAGCTGTTGTAGAACTACACATCCCATGAGGCATTGTAACACACTGACATTCACAGACATGACTAGGTATGATGGGAATTGTAGTTCCTGAACAATTGGAGGGCCGTAGTTTGAAGACCCATTTGCTAAGTTAATATGCCAGCACTCCTCATATAATTACAGTACATTTTCTTGGGTTTTGCTTCACTGAAGAAGCAAATTCCTATGATTTTCTTAAAGCAGAGGTCAACACAAAAAGTGAACCTCCGCTTTTCGGAACCCTCCCGTGCCCCATTTGCCACCTTTCAGGGGTGAGGGGGGTGCAGATACCTATATAATACAGGTATGTTCACCCTCTTCCGGGAATAGACTTCCGCAGGAGTCACGCCCCTTCCCCCCCGCTGTCTTCTGGGAAATACACTTGTCCCAGGAGACAGCGGGGACCAGTGAAGATCGGCCACGCCGCATGCGCATGAGCAGTAGGGAAACAGGCAGTGAAGCCGCAACGCTTAATTTCCTGATTCCCTCACTGAGGATAGTGGCAGGGTCAGCCGAGAGATGAGCGATTGCTCCGGCTTTGGCTGCCGGCATCGCAGGCTCGCTGGACAGGTAAGTGTCCATTTATTAAAAGTCAGCAGCTGCAGTATTTGTAGCTGCTGGCTTTTAATATTTATTTTTTTGTGGGACCTCTGCTTTAGGGTGCATTACCAAGTTATCTGTAACTTCATCTAAGTTTGCTTTATTTGTGAATGGCTTCAAGAAGTAGTAATGGTCTCTGCCTAGCTGTAAAATATTTTTGCGATTATGTAGTAAAACCTTTATCTCCAACTAGTGGTTTTACCAATAACACACTTTCTGTCCTAGGGTAACAACACACACTGGGGATTATTTATGAAAGTCAAATCCACGTTGCACTACAAGTGCAAACAACAAGTGCAAAGTGCACTTTAAATTGCACTGAAAGTGCACTTGGAAGTGCAGTCGTTGTTTTCATGGCCATGATTAGCACTAGCTCAGTGCGAAACGCGTCGGCTGTTCCCCTGTTCCTTTGCTGTAACCTTGTGAAGTGATGTATTTGCTGTTTGTTTGAATAAAAAGACAACCTTTTTGGTTATTGGAGTGGGGCTATCCATTTCCTCTCTTCGTATTTTAAAGCGTTGGCAGGGGTTTGGAAAAAATGCACCTGGCCCTGATGCACCACTCTCAGCGTTGCAGGAAACAACTTGGAATACTGGATGGTCTTCTCCCTCAGCTTCTGCTTGACATGCTGGTACTTGGCTCTCGAGGCACGGACAGCAGGGGAGTAATCAGGGAAGAGAGACACAGAGGCGTTGTTGATCTTCAGGCTCCCCTTAATTCGGGCAGCAAGCAGGATAAAGTCCCTGTCCCTGTAGTTAAGGAGGCCCATTATCATGGTGCGAGGGGGGCCTCCAGCAGGCAGCGGCCTGCCAGGCACCCTATCGGCCTACTCCAAAACAAAGCAGGGGGATAGGCAGTCCTTTCCAAATTCCTGGGTAAACCAGCTCTCCAGGAAAGCAACTGGGGCAGATCCATCGACCCGTTCAGGAAGGCCCACCAGGCACAGGTTGTTCCTGCGTAAACGATTCTCTAAATGGGAAGGATTGGGCCTACAGTGTCCTCCAGATCACTGATGTGGCGCTCCGTCTCCGTGACCCGGTCCCGCATTTTATGCATGTCCTGGCGCATTATAGTAATGTCCAGCTTAAGCTCCTCCATCTTCCCCATAGTATCAGAATGATTTACCTTCATGAGCTTCAGGACCTCCAGCAGCATGGGCTCCGGTTCCGGGCCGTCCTCCAGGCCATCCTCACTGGGCGACGCAGGGGCAGGCAGCACTGGTGTAGTGGAGGTCCCGGGAGAGGGTGGGGGAGACATCTCAGGGTCCTCTGAAAAGAGCTCAGGCGTGGATGCCAAAGAGGAGAGTGGCGCGGTGCTGCGGCGGCCATCATGGCCGGAGCGCGTGGTGATGTTCATCCTGACTGCGGGCTGCTTTTTGCACTTTCCCATCGACCAGAATCCTCCGAAAAGTATCCCAGGGGCTTCTCCGAGGGAATTACAAGGTTGGTAGCCGGTTTAGAAGGGCAGTATTGCAGGATGGCTCAGGATTGTTCAGAGGGATCTCGGAGCTGCTAAGAAAGACGTCCGCTCACATGCTGCTCCAGGCCACGTCCATCAGAAGCATCACCTTTACATGGGGGGGGGGGAATGATTTGTAGTTCACAGTAGATAGCTTAAAAATGTATAATATTGTTTGAAAATTCAGTTCAGTGCAGAGGAAGTTACAAGCATTATGGCAAAATCATGCGTTTTCTGTATTTGTAGAAAAAGGAAAAAATAAGATACAGTCACCATAGGGACTTGTTATGTGAAAAAATTACTGCACTACCAAGGCTAAAGATATATCTAAGGACTTGTTATTTGCAACAGATTCAATTTTTTGTTATTGGGTTTAGACGTCCTTTAATAAAAGCTTCAGATTATAAGAACGTTTTACATTGCCTGGGAGATTTTCTATCTTTCGTATGTTAAATGACCTATCGTAATAGGAAATATATTTGTAAAGATGCAATGATTATGCAGCAGCTAGTTGGCACAAAGTATATGTTATTTATTGCATGTTAAATATAAATCTATAAAAAATATGTAGGTGCTTAACAGCTTTGATTTTAATTATTTGTGATATATTGAGAAACTGAGTGCCCTTAGCTTTACCTGTCAATTTAATTAAATGTAAATTGAACAATTTATTGTTTGAGTTCAAGCTGTGTCAGAGTTACTGACGGCAAATTTGTTTATTAGGGTGGAACTGCACAGAAAAAATGATGAAAGGTAGCAAATAAAAACACTGATATACGTCATTATTAATGTACGTTTCTTTAAAGCGGAGGTTCCGTACATTTTTTTTTTAAAAGCCAGCAACTACAAATACTGCAGCTGCTGACTTTTAAAAAATGCACACTTACCTGTCCAGCGCGCCCGCGATGTCAGCAGACGAGGCTGAGCAATCGCTCGGTCCTCTGCTGTCCAGCGCCATCCTGAGTAAGGGAATCAGGAAGTGAAGTCTTGAGGCTTCACTGCCCCGTTCCCTACTGCACATGCGCGAGTATCGCAGCGCACCGTCACTGGTCTCTGCTCTCTGCTGGGAACAGTGTTACCCAGAAGACAGGGGGGGTGAAGTAGGGGGGCCGGACTCCCGCGGGAGTCAGAACCAGGAAGTGGTGCAAATACCTGTCTTAGACAGGCATCTGCACCCCCCCTCCCCCCTGAAAGGTGCCAAAGGTGACACCAGAGGGGGGGGTTCCAAAAAGCGGAAGTTCACTTTTTGTGTGAACCTCCGCTTTAAAACAGCTGGATAACAGGCCATATTTTTAATGATCCCTGGGCAATTACATATACAGTAGGTAAGGTCCCAGTTCCATTCATCTCAGGATCATCCTTTGTAAAGCCTGCCTGCCAAACTTTAAACATATTTATTTTAAAATAGTATAAAATGGGAAGGGATGATGGGATAAAGAAAAAATCAGCACACCCCAAGCACAAATGGTCTTAATCACCAGACTAAGCTTACATTTTCTTTAAAGTTTTTTCTTATTTCATGTCTGCTCCCACAAGCTATGCTGAATAATTACACCTCAAGATGTAGATATCAAGGTTCTAGTGATATCTAGATCAAAGACTTCTAAATTTGGCCATACACTGTTCGAATTTTACCCGGTTCCTGATAAACCAGTCAAAATTTGCCATTCATTCCTGCCTGAAATTTTTCAGTTAAAAAATTGAAAGATGTCAGTGGAAAAAAGTTGGCTAAACGGCGCCCATATCCAATAAGATGCAGTGGCTGTTAAGTATTACAATACAATAACTAAGCAGAGGGATTCATCCAGCCGCAGGCTGAATGAAAAAAACAAATAGTGTATGGCCAGCATAAAAGGTTTGTAAAGAATTTTTTAATTTTTTTTTTAAATAACAAACATGTCATACTTACCTCCACTGTGCAGCTCGTTTTGCAGAGTGGCCCTGATCCACGTCTTCTGAGGTCCCTCGGCGGCTGTCTCTGGTCCTCCCTGCAAGAACTCCACACATTCATGCGAGCTCCCTTGCATTGTGTGGAGTCCTTGCAGGCGTGCTCCCATGATACAGTCACTCGGCCCCACCCCTCGGCGCACCGCGTCATTGCATGTGATTGACAGCAGCGCCAGTCAATGGCTGTGCTGCTTTCAATCCATCCGCTATAGCCAATCAACGGCCAGGCCTAAGCGGCGAAGAGGATGTCAGGGCCGAGCGCGGGACTTTCGAGGGGTCAGGTAAGTATAATGGGGGGCCGGTATAGTCGGTGAAAAAACTTTACTTTTACAACCCCTTTAAGACAGGAAAACAGAAAAGGTCCTTGTGTAAACTTTTCCCTTGGCTACTCACTCATCGCATCTCTAAAAGGGACATAGTGAGGAATAAAAACATGACAAAGTCAGTATAATGAATATGGGTTTGCTCAACAAAACTAGTGCTTAGAGTTATCTCTTCTGCTTCCATGAGTTGCATGCATCATTTTGATCTTTTTGTCTGCCAGCATAGGGATGTGCTATACCATACCTAAAAGTTTCTCTGTGTGAATTTGTTGGGTATATATAGGGGAGGAGACCAACCAGAAAAATGTGCGAGTGGAGGGTATCATCCCTATAGTAAATATGTTGCAACAAAAGGTAGGTACTGGGATTTTAAATACCCCTCCAGTGATCACCCAAGTACACTAATGTAAAAAAAAATAAAAAAGTACAAACTCTTTATTGTAAACAATAAAATATTAAAAATACATATCAAATTGTCATGGTATATATACCAATACCAGCAAAACATTATCCACTACAAACATGTATGGCTGTTGGTCAAGATGATGAACTTGGGTTATTGCGTTTCTTGCTTGTTCCACATACTACCACACCATGTGGAAACCCTGGGGTATTTCTGTATAAAGGGCTCTACTCTGGGGATGATCTATCTCCCATGGGCCATGAGACCATATCTCACTGGATATTCCACTAGTAAATCTCTGTATAACGTGTGGTCTAGTTACAAGATGCTTAAAAAATATGTAAACTGAAATCTTCCGGAAAAAGAATCTACTTTTGTGATCATGTACATTTAAGAGGTCCTGAAAGAGCAGCCATTTCCACAAATCACGTTGACCCTAGTTCCTCATCTCATCAAACAGCCATACATGTTTGTAGTGGATAATGTTTTGCTGGTATCAGTATGCAATCCATGACAATTGTATATGCGTTTTTAAATATTTTATTGTTTAAAATAAAGTGTTTGCACATACTTTTTTTTTTCTTTACATAAGTGTATGTGTGTGATTAATGGTGGGGTATTTAAAATCCTATATCATATCTAAGCAGCATATCTGCATCTCATACAATTTGACCATCTCTAAACAGAACCAAAAAAATGCAGACTCCGGTAATTCACATTACTGCTCTGGTGTGCGTAAAGGAGGAGCGTGGGGGCTAAGATTGTTTCTCCCATTTTACTGATTACTTTAACCTTTTTAACTGAGGTTTGAAAATCAGGTGAACATGGTGGACTGGGGGTAAAAAAACAGGAGATTTTAATGTGTTGACATTTTTGTCTCTTCTTGTGTTGCGTATTGCTATAATGAAGTGTTTACAGATGTGAATATACAGTGAGATATCCAGAAACAAATTTGTATACTATTATACTGGTACATGCTGTACCCCTTGAAAAATGTACTATGTCACTGAGGTTACTGACCCTTTATATTAAATACTATGATAAATGTATAGTACACTTTATTCAATATGGTTTTGGTTTTCATCCACTTAAACCAGATATTAATATTTGGAATTGTCAGCACACTTCTGCACTGTGATTTAAATTGTCCCCTTTGTGACTTTTTAACAAAGCAATTGCATAATGATCATGTGAAGGTCAAGTTCAGCAATGTGTATCTCATTTTAATATATTGCAGACTAAAAGTTCAAGAGTTATTAACTTAGAGTATTTGCTAAATATTTTCTAACTGGAAACTAAATTAGGTGAGGATTATAAACTTCACAGACTAGAAGCGTTACATAAATTATGCACAATAAATGAGCAGAAGACAAATGCAGAATAGAGGTCTCTGATATTGTCAATCTACTCACTTTGTAGATCATGTTCTACTCTAGAGTATGTTACTGTAAATTAAATATTATGTTGCTGATATTGAAAGTGCCACTGGTGTTGACGAATATGTTTAATTTGGATTGCCCGAGTCCCTTATTTGTTTATGACAGTGCAGTAACATAGATTATGTTCTCTTGCAGTTTCCTTATTTACAATGCAAACAAACATAAAACAATGCTCAGTTCAATAAATAAACCAAACAAAAAAAATAAGAAGAATACAATAATTGTCTAAGTTTTATGTGCAAAGCTATAGTTTGAAATACTGTATATCTTTATTGTTGATCAAACTAAACATAATTTACCAAAGAACTCTTCTAATACTAAGGCCGCGTACACACGATCGGTTAAACCGATGAGAACTGTCTGATGGACCGTTTTCATCGGTCCAAACCGATCGTGTGTGGGCACCATCAGTTATTTATCCATCGGTTAAAAAAAGCCAACTTGTTTTAAATTTAACCGATGGATTCCCAACCGATAGAAAAAAAAACGATCGTTAGTAGGCACGACCATCGGTTAAAAATCCACGCATGCTCAGAATCAAGTCGACGCATGCTTGGAAGCATTGAACTTCATTTTTTTCTGCACGTCGTTGTGTTTTATGTCACCGCGTTCTGACACAATAGTTTTTTTTACGGATGGTGTGTAGGCACGACTGACCATCAGTCAGCTTCATCGGTTAACCAATGAAAACGGTCCATCAGACCGTTTTCATCGGATGGAACGATCGTGAGTACACGGCATAAAGCAATTGTTTTTTCTTCAGTTTGAGCCGCAACTGCAAATCTTGCCCATCCCATTCGCCCCATACCCCCCCTCGCCCTTGGCTGGTTCGCACACAGCCGTGTGTAACAACATCATGACATAAAAAAGGTGTAAAAATGGTTGGCTTTAAATGCAATTCCCAAACATGGTGGCCACCAATTAGCACAAGTAACCTGTATAAGGCACACACGTTGTTTTGCACCATGTCACGCTTTTACACCCCTGACAAAGGAAAATATGTTGGGTTTTGTGTTTTTTTTTTCTTTTGGGAGTGATCATTTTCCTTAATATTTATTTATTTTTCAGCAAGTGACCTTAAGAAAATTTTCTATACAGTAGTGAGAGGAGAAGAATCCCTATAATGTAATCCACAGTACCGTCAGCCATTACATCCCAGTCCCAAGTTTAACCAGTTAGCCTAGATATGGGCCTAGATATTAGCCTAGGATGTACTTTTAACATGGAAAGAACTCCCAAAACAGGAGGAGTTCCAGGAAAAAAGAGACAAATGATAACCATCTTTACCTTTCTCCTTCAGTAAAGTACAGGCCTGCTGACTGGTCAAGAAACAAGAAAGAACTATGAAACATATGTGATATACCCAAATATTTTTGGTTTGATTATTATTTTTATATTGTTCAATGTTTTATAGAGATTATAAAATTGACAATATTTTCATTGCGCACCTAAAAAATACATGGACTCTAACTTTCTAAAAATAATAATAAAAAATAACTGGAACTCTAGTACTACTAATAACATAATAATTACTATTAATAAAACTATTGTCATTATCAAATAAATGTGATCCCTTTTAACTGCTTTACAAATCGTGTGTTGCTCTTTAAAAAAATGGGTGTAAAAAAATTCTTCTAAATTATTCTAAATGTTTACCACTATGCATGTAGTACATTTAGTACACAAGTACTCAGTTTTTACGGTCTTATAAATATTACTTTTCTATAGTGTTGAGCATTTTCACAATACATATTACACCCGTTGAAAGATTTATGGATTCCTTGGTTGACTACCAGGAAATCAGCCAAAATCTGACAAATCTCAAAACAGATCTCAGTAAACTACGTTGTTCAGCACCTCTGCACTCCAAAGTTGCAGTTCATCATCACCCGCCTTTACCTGTTTCTATGCATTGCCTTCTCTTTCTAGCTGTTCCCAGCAGGCTCAAAACTGAATAATTGCCAGACATTTTCCGACAAGCTCATAATTTCAATTCTTTCTCTTTGCAAGTTGCAAGCAGCCTTTCTATGTGTTTTCTTAGGAGATACTTTGGAATCTGTAATAAAAACCTTGACCCAAGGGAACTTCATTTTTTTTCTCTATGCATTTTAAAAGGGCGCACTCAGTGAAATGTTAATGAGATTATTCACTGCATGATAAACTACTATAGGAAAGTGACTTGTAATTAAATGCAATTGTATATTAATTTTGACACATAGTAAATATTTATATTTCTTCTTGCATTCCAAATGAAAGTAGCTGTATTAAAATTTGAAATGTGTTCATGCAATGTAAAAACACATAACACCAAAATATAAGGCTGAATAAAGAGCGATGTTTCACATGATATGTTTGAAAAAGTATTTTAAACCTATGATACCTCCCTTTATTGAATCCAAAATATTATGTTAGTCAAAATGTTAAATCACCTTTGCAGTAAAAAAAAACAAAAAAGAGAGATGACGATGTTCTAATTATTGCAAGCCCTGATACTGACTAACCATTAGTATGTATGTGGGTTATAGTCACATAACAATGGAATCTACAACTGACCCACAAATGAACTGCTGGAAATGTTGGCTTCTCCTTCCAATTCCAGTAATGGCCGATCCTGAAACCAAACCCAATAGCACACTGATACACAAGTGCCAGAAATATTGTCTTTATCAACACATGAACAACCCCGCAGGTAAATAATAGCAAAGCAATGGTGGAAGCAATAATTGCAGCATCACAATGCAATATAACCAAAAAAAGAAGTGCACATCGAGAGGTTACTTCTCCTTGCTCTTGCCACCTGTGGGAAGCCTTGTCCCAAACGCACTTGGCAAGTAGGCAATGGCCCTGTATTACAGCAAATAAACAGTACCAAATAATGGTAACTGATCACCTCAATATCCCAAGAATTGTAATTTCTTCCCTCCACAGTTTCTAAAAGCCAATGTGGTCATGTTTCCTAAGCTGGCATCTGATCTACATTCCTGGTCCAACTACAGACTCGTTTCTCTTTTGACATAAAAATACTCTCAACTCCTTCTTTGGCAAAATTATCCATAAGTACCAATTTGACTTTGTTCCATACAACAAGTTATACAACACATTCATTTACAGTAGCTTAATCTCGCTCCATTCATTCAATTCTACCCTTAATGCCCACAAGAACATTGACTCAATGTCCTGTCAATTAATGTTCTATGTCTATTAAGGCTCCTTACTCCCAGTCCTCAGAGAAAAAAAAATTGGGATTTACCCCAGATTGTTTTTCAATACTCTGTGGCACAAAACAGGAATGTCCCCGATCTCCCATATTATTTATCCTGGCTCTTGAACCCCTGGCTGTTGCTATCTGGACATCAAGGGGCTAGAACTAGCTTGTGAACATCATAATCTGATGTTATTCACAGATAATATCCTGATGCACATGTCCTCTCTTCATACTACTCTCCCTAACCAATTCAAGGTACTCTCCAAGTTTACAGCAATATCAAATCTTGTACACCCATATGCCTGCCCGTGCCATTCTGTCGATGTATATTGTCGTGTGGCAGTCCTAAAGTGGTTAAGCAGTAGCTCCATGGACAGCTAGCACTGGGGCTTTCCACATTTTGCTACACCATAGGATCCCGCAGTCCCTGCCTGCAAAGGGCATCTGCTTTAGGCCGGGATGAGCCAGTGTCAGGCCTACAAATCAGTGCTTTCTGGTTTGGTAAGTGCAAGCAAGTGATGTGCTGGATAGGGATGAGCCCGATGTTCGAGTCAAACGTAAGTTTAACTCGAACATCGTGTGTTCGCCTGTTCGCCGGATAACAAACAATTTGGGGTGTTCTCAGCAAATTCGAAAGCCGCAGAACACCCTTTAAAAGTCTTTGGGAGAGATCAAAAGTTTCAAATTTTAAAGGCGTATATGCATGGTATTGTCATAAAAAGTGTTTGGGGACCTGGGTCCTGTCCCAGGGGACATGTATCAATGCAAAAAAAGTTTTAAAAACTGCATTTTTTTCAGGAGCAGTAATTTTAATAATGCTTAAAGTGAAACAATAAAAGTAAAATATTCTTTTAAATTTCATACCTGGGGAGTGTCTATATTATGTGTGTAAAGAAGCTAATTTTTCCCGTGTCTAGAACAGCCCCTGCGCAAAATTACATTTCTAAAGGAAAAAATCATTTAAAACTGCTTGCAGCTATAATAAACTGTTGACATAAATGTCCATTACCAGGCCCTTTGGGTCTGGTATGATTATTAAGGGGAAACCCGAACCAAAATTAAAAAAAAAAATTATTGGGCCCCCCCAAATTCCATTACAGGCCCTTCAGGTCTGGTATGCATATTAAGGGGAACCCTGTGCCAAATTTTGTATAAGATGTGGCATAGGGGTTCCCCTCAAAATCCATACCAGACCCTTCAGGTCTAGTATGGATTTTAAGGGGGACCCCGTGCCAAAAAAAAAATGGCGTGGGGTTACCCCCAAAAATCCATACCAGACCCTTATTCAAGCACGCAACCTGGCAGGCTGCAGGAAAAGAGGGGGGACGAGAGAGTGCCCCCCTCCTGAACCGTACCAGGCCACATGCCCTCAACATGGGGAGGATGCTTTGGGGTCCAAAGCACCATGTCCCCATGTTGATGGGGACAAGGGCCTCATCCCCACGACCCTTGCCCAGTGGTTGTGGGGGTCTGCGGGCGGGGGGCTTATCAGAATCTGAAAGTCCCCTTTAACAAAGTTCGAATGACCCTGCCCCCTCTGACACAACAAGGGTTTCCTGCGGTTCCTAGCATCAGAGGAGGCGGGGTCACCCGCACACGTGATGGGGTGGCCCTGCCCTCAGCTATTTAAGAGCTGTCACGGTGGGTGTAGTGTCATTCGACAGGAATCACCCATGGAGGTGGATCATGTCAGCGGGTTTTTTTCCCGTATCCTACGGTCAAGAATAGATGTACATCGCTGGAATTTTTTTTCCTTTTTTATTAAAGGACTTGTTCCAAGTCTCCTGTGTTTTTTACCATTTTTGATACTTTGTTTTGTAAAATGGTAGGGGTACAATGTACCCCATTATCAATTTACATAGGGGAAGGCCGGGATCTGGTCAAAGGGAGCTTACAGATTCTGATAAGCCCCCGCCTGCAGACCCCTACAACCACCGGGCAAGGGTTGTGGGGATGAGGCCCTTGTCCCCATCAACATGGGGACATGGTGCTTTGGAGGGGGGATGCTCTCTTGAGGGGGGATGCTCTCTTGTCCCCCCTCTTTTCCTGCGGCCTGCCAGGTTGCATGCTCGGAAAAGGGTCTGGCATGGATTTTTGGGGGGAACCCCACACCATTTTTTTTGTTAATTTTGGCGTGGGGTTCCCCTTAAAATCCATACCAGACCTGAAGGGTCTGGTATGGATTTTGAGGGGGACCTCTACACCATGTTTTTTTTAAATTGCCTATTTTTTTAAATCCTCTTAATATCTATACCAGACCAGAATGACCTGGTATGGAATTTGGGTGGACCCCCACGCAATTTTTTTTTAACATTTTGGTTAGGGGTTTCCCTTAATTTTTATATCATACCCAAAGGGCCTGGTAATGGTGATAATAGTGCAGTTTTTTCATTTTTCCAATGACTTTTATCTGTATTGCAGGACCCGACAATTCATTATAGCCGCAAACAGTTTTAAATTACTTTTTTTCTTCAGAAATTTAACTTTAAGCATTATTAAAATCACTGCTCCTGAAAAAACATTGCATTGATACATGTCCCTACTTTTGATTTTTCACGTTCGTGTCCCATAGACTTTCACGGTTCTTCGCGTGTTTGAGCACATTTTTTGCCTGTTCGCATGTTCTACTGCGAACCGAACCGGGGGGGTGTCCGGCTCATCCCTAGTGCTGTAGGTGTTGAGGAGAGATAGTTTGCAAGCAAGTGAAGTGCTGGAGGAAAAGAGGAGATTGTATACACTGAGTGTATATAGTTTGTTCCCAACATTGACTTTCAATTATCTGGGCATCTTATGATTTCCCTATCCCTATCCAAGTTAAATTCCCCTCAATAAAAATACAAAAACAAGTGCAAGGACTGTTTCATGTCTCTGGATGCTTGAAATTGTGTGCCTGGATGGGCAGGGTGACAGACGGACAACAACACACAACAACCCCTACGGGGGTACCGCTACATACATATATCTATCACCCAACCCCTGAAATGTGTTGGGATATCTACATGTCCATTATTACTTGCTGTACAAGAACTGTTGTTTCTATTGAGGCTGTGTGGAACATAGAGGGTCGGATTCAGAAAGAGATACAAAGGCGTATCTATGCGCCTGATTCATAGAATCAGGTTACGCATAGATATCCCTAAGATCCGACAGGTGTAAGTGTCTTACACCGTCTGATCTTAGGCTGCAATTCCAGGCTGGCCGCTAGGTGGCGCTTCCGTACTATTACGCGAGGAAGATGCAATGAGGAGTTACGCCGATTCAGAAATGAACGACCGCCCGGCGCTTTTTTTTTACGTCGTTTGCGTTCGGCTTTTTCTGGTGTATAGTTACCCCTGCTATATGAGGAGTAGCTAATGTTAAGTATGGGCGTCGTTCCTGCGCCGAGTTTTGAAATTTTTACGTCGTTTGCATAAGTCGTTCGCGAATACGGCTGGACGTAATTTACGCTCACGACGAAAGCATAACGAGTTGCCGACGTCATTTGGAGCATGCGCACTGGGATTCAGTCATAGCCGGCGCATGCGCAGTTCGTTCGGCGTGGGGACGCGCATCATTTAAATGATACACGCCCCCTACCCGCCGAATCTGAATTCCGCCGTGTAATTTACGCTACGCCGCCGCAACTTTACAGGCAAGTGCTTTGTGAATACAGCACTTGTCTGAAAAACTTGCGGCGGCGTAACGTAAATGAGTTACGTTACGCCAGCAGAAAGATCCGCTGATCTTTCTGAATCTGGCCCAGAGTGTTCAAATGAATACAAATATATGAGGGTTTGGTATTCTTTGCAGCCTGAGGGGCAGATCCACATACATCTGCGTGGGCGCAGCGTATGTGAGATACGCCGCTGTAACTTACTTTGCTATTCTTTGAATCCTGAAAGAATTTGCGCCATAAGTTACGGCGGCGTAGGGTATCTCTCGTGGCGTAAGGGCGCGGAATTCAAATTCAGCTAGTACAGGGCGTGAGGAAGAAAAGTGTTACTGCGCTGATCTAATTATCCAGAGGTATTAAATCTCTGGGAGTATGGACATAAGTGAAATATCAGGGCCACAATGTACCCAATCTTAAATGTGAATAACCTGGATACAAACAATATATAAAAAAATATAAGAAATATATGAGTCATACAAATGTGACACAGTGATTTCAAACTTGAATCGTATATCTAGATCAGTGTGTCAGCATACAATCCATATGCCACAGTGCTTCTATGAGAAAACAGCGGCTGTTTGGACACGCACATAGAGGGTGCAGCACACCAGCGCGCCCGGACCCCTTGTAGCAATACATGCGGAGCACAGCGGGGCAAGCACACCTCTTAGGACGCCATTTAAATGCTGGTCAGCGGCTTTTAACGGTTGACACTGCCAAAGACACTCAGTGCCGGTCAGAGGCACTTTATATTGTAAGTGTTATTTTTTTACCTTTTTTAAATAAATACATATTTTAATATACTACACCATGATGAGCCCCTTGTTTTTGAGGAATTGATGACACCTTGTAAAAGGGAAAAGGAGGCAACACCCACTGACCGACAAAGAAAAGACACCACTTTGGAGCCTAATAATATCTGGGGTCTGGTGAGTGTTGATTTTAACCATTGGTGATGGTGGCACATCTTTGTCGGGTGGAAGAGATAGCGGCACTTTCCTCTACACAGTACTACCAACATTGAACCTTGTGTTTGCTGGAACCTATTGTATAAGAGCAAGATTGCCTGTCATTTGGACTATTTTTAAGTGCAGTCAGCACATTGCACATTTGTATGGTTGTTTGATAATTATTTCACTTTTTTGATATTTATTTTGTTCCAATATCGGTTATTGGACAACTCACGGTGCAGTTGGCATACTGCATATTGTAGTTTTATACACATATATACACAATATTTTTTGTAATATCTTTCGTATTGTTTTCACTATTTGGTTGGTCAGTAGCAGCAACAACAGCCATTTTTCTCATAGAAGCACTGTGGCATATGGATTGTATGCTGACACACTGATCTAGATATACGATTCAAGTTTGAAATCACTGTGTCACATTTGTATGACTCATATATTTCTTATATTTTTTTATATATTGTTTGTATCCAGGTTATTCACATTTAAGATTGGGTACATTGTGGCCCTGATATTTCACTTATGTCCATACTCCCAGAGATTTAATACCTCTGGATAATTAGATCAGCGCAGTAACACTTTTCTTCCTCATGCACTATTGACCCCCACTAAGGGCACACAGTACTGCAGCAGATCACGGTTCACATTTATTTATTTATTTATTTTCTTTTGCGCCGGTGACATTCACAACCAATAGTACAGGGCGTGTTTCATTTAAATGAAGCGTGTCCCCGCGCCGAACGAACTGCGCATGCCCCATCCGTCAAAGCTCCCAGGGTGCATTGCTCCAAATGACGTCGCAAGTACGTCATTGTTTTAGACGTGAACGTAAATGGCGTCCAGCCCCATTCACGGACGACTTACGCAAACAACTTAAAATTTTCAAAATTATATGCGGGAACGATGGCCATACTTAACATTGAGTACGCCACCAGATAGCAGCTTTAACTATACGCCGGAAAAAGCCGAACGGAAACGACGTAAAAGAATGCGACGGCCGCTCGTACGTTCGTGGATCGTCGGAAATAGCTAATTTGCATACTTGACGTGGATTACGACGGGAACGCCACCTAGCGGACGTCGAAAAATTGTATCTAAGATCCGAAGGCGTACGAACACGTACGCCTGTCAGATCTAACCCAGATGCCGTCCTATCTTGTTTTGAGGATTCAAAACAAAGATACGACGCGGGAATTTTGAAATTACGCCGGCGTATCACTAGATACGCCAGCGTACTTTGTTTGTGGATCTACCCCTGAGTTTTTATGCAACCCTGTTTATTGAATTTTATTTTGTAAACTTTGATGATTTATTATGATATTATTACATTGTATGAAGAGTGCCTTAGAATGTCCCCTACTTATCACTCATCATTTACACATTACATGTGTATTACAGATTATGTATATTAAAGTGGTATTAAACCCAATAGCAAACATTTATTATATTGCAGCTTACCATTTCTTACATGGGATGGCTGCATTTTCATCTGAAGATCCAGCCAGTAAGTCTGTTGTTTATCAAAAGAACAAGCTCTCCAACAGAATCAGCTACAGTGATGAGTCAAACAATTTAACTCTAGCATGGGTGCTTACAATAATCAGCTTTTAGCTATTTATGCAAAGCCTTTATCCCAAAAGGAAAAACATGTTTTCTGTGGCTACTTATAAAGGGTTAGGCTGAGTTTGGCTTCAATTTGTTAATGTATCTAAATCTGCTAGTGCATCTAACACTCCCCTCAGACTTACAATGCTACTGTCTGCCGTGCTCTTTTATCCAGAATGGGGGCACTCTAATATAAGAGGTGTGCTACTGGTCAAATCACCAGGTGAAAACAGAGGGGGAAAAAGACACTACATCTAATGATTGGTAAGTTGCAATATATTAAATTTTTGGTTTAATACCGCTCTAGGGCTTTCAGGAAATGTAAACATCACTTTCCCTGGAGTTGGGCTTTAATGTGATTGAGTGATGATTCTTTGAAATTTGAAGTTGGGGCTCAAATATACTTTAATGAAAGAGTAATATCATTTCTAATATAATTTTTGGTTGCTGTATAGAACCAAATGTCCAGCTGATTGACATACATTCAGAAATGCTTTATTCTTGATTCAGTTGTCCTATACAACTTAATTACTGTATAATATCTGTAAAGGTATAGGAGAAAAAAAGTGGAAAATGGAGCTTGATGCAATGCAGTGTCATCCATTATATGTGAAGCTCAGTGCTACAAATTATACTGTCAGGAAAGATGAGTTACTTAGTTTGAAATGTGGTTGATTGATTAAAGGCAAGAAACAATGTATAGCCTAGAATGAGAAAAATCATTCTGTAGAAGTAAAGACTTACTACAATTAGATTTTTCCTCATTGTCTTAAAAATTAGCTAATAAAAGTAACATTCCTTTTTTAAAGCATTTCTTTAATAAAGACAAATTACTATACACTGGGAAATCAATTGAATTGATTAATACATGCTCTGCTGTGATATTTAACCCTGAACCTCAGGAATACAAACACCAATTAATGAAGTTATATATTTGTAAAAAGATAAGCTGCTACTCTAGGCAAAAAGCTAAAGCACACTTGAAATATCTGTGTGTTTACTGTTTAACCTGCCAAGGGGTTTGTATTTCTCTCCAGCAAGTTTCATATATACCACAAATGTTAGCTTTAATATTTTTATAATGTAAATATACAGTACTATCATAGGCGTGCGCACAGGGTGTGCCAGGTGTGCCTGGGCACACCCTAATCACCCTGTGTGGTGCAGATTGCACCAAAACATACTGTGTTAAATGTGCACTAACGCACAGAAAAATACAGCATTAATTGGCACATAACACACTGAAATATACAACGTTAAATGTGCACTAATGCACAGAAATATACTGCATTAAATGTGCACTAATGCACAGAAATATACTGCATTAAACGTGCACTAATGCACAGAAATATACTGCATTAAACGTGCACTAATGCACAGAAATATACTGTGTTAAACATGCAGTAATGCACAGTAATATACTGCGTTAAACGTGCAGTAACGCACATGAAATAGACCCCTAAAATTTCACCAAAGCTCCCTAATGGGGCTCCTAAAATAACAAATATTAAAAAAATAAAAACTACTGACACTGTCCACTGCCCTACTGACACCAATCTCTGCCCTACTGACACCGTCCACCACTCTACTGACACCATTAGTATACTGTATATACACTTGCACACACATGCAAATGTTTGTGCTTTGGGGTGCAAACCCTAATGCAATAGGCTGCGCACACCTATGAGTACTAAACAACAACTCTGCCCCATGTATAAAAGCGATTGGTTTTCTGATGAAAGTTTTCAATATAAATGACTGTACAAATGACTTGTTCGTGTTCTGAAATCCTCATACACATGATCGGACTTCCATCAGACTTTTCCGTGGATTTTGGTCCGAAGGGGCTTTGGCCGTGAACGTGGTATGCATACACACGGCAGGACTTCTTCAGCCAACATTCACCAAATCACGTGGTTTTTCAGCTCTTTACCGCCACCCTTTGGGCAACTTCTGCTATTGTTGTCTGATCTTTAGCATTGATTCTGAGCATGCGTGTTTGTACTCTGGACTTTAGTCCGATGGACTTGTGTACACATGATAGGATTATCCTCCATGCACAGCGAACATTTGTCCGTTGAAAAACCAAAAATTATTGTCCGATGGAGCATACACACAGTCAGATTGTCCGATAAAACACGTCCATCGGACCGTTGTTGTCAAAAAGTCTGATTATGTATATGGGCCTGAACACTTTCTAGAGCCTCTACAGCAGTGTCTGATCTACAAGCCATTTGTGCTCTGGAGTTTTAGTAGAATGACCCCTGTCTTTTATTAAATTTTCCCTCTCCTCCCACTGTTTTTTGACCAGCATTAAATTCGCAATAGTGTGAACCCAGCCTGATGCAAAGAGCCGCACTGCACCTCATTTATCTAGGCAGTGGCGGCTGGTGCTTAAAATTTTGGGGGGGGGCGCAAACAAATGAAAAAACAAACAATTGCAGCCTCACTATGCCCATCAAACGCAGCCACTGTGCCCTTGATGGGCACAGTGGCTGCGTTTGATGGGCACAGTGAGTCTGCAATTGTTTGTTTGTTCTTTTTGCAGCCACTGTGCCCATCAAACGCAGCCACTGTACCCATCAAACGCAGCCACTGTGCCATCAAATGCAGCAACTGTGCCATCAAATGCAGCAACTGTGCCATCAAATGCAGCCACTGTGCCCATCAAACGCAGCCACTGTACCCATCAAACGCAGCCACTGTGCCATCAAATGCAGCATCTGTGCCATCACATGCAGCAATGCATGAATCTATGTATTGTATTCAGTGGCGGTGCAGGAGCGAGAGGGGGGGCGCTCCTGTGCCCTCTATGGACGCACCGCCACTGCATCTAGGTGAAGTGTATGAATGGTTGTTTATGGCAAGATGAGCGAAAAGAGAGTTTCTGCATGAGCCAAATTGTCTATAAAATGCTGTTAAAAATTTGGGACTAGCTAGTAACATAGCTGTATAATTTTAATGGACGGACAACATAGATTTGCTTGGCATAGTCATCATTTTTTTAAACAGTAGGTAGATGTCAGATGAACATACTCCATTTCCCTGGTTACCAGTTGACTTATCCTCCAGTTTGACCTTGTAGTTTTATTTAGCGTTCATACCAGTTTGCTTAGTCATGCATGTTGAAGTAATTTCCCAATAGTTAAACACTTGTAAAATATAATTATAATTATAAGGTTAATTAATGATGATAAATGCTTTGGGCTATACAATTTTTATCTAGTCTTTGATAATACCCTTAAATAAAAAAAGATCCTTTCTATAGAAGTGCACAACAATTATTAATTCTATTTTGTAAAATTAAACAAAAATGGTTTCTCTGTTCAGTAAATTTGTTAGATAATAGCTTACACCAGGGGTCTCAAATTCAAATTTCCTGGGGGCCACATGACAAGTTTTCATATCCAATGGGGGCCGCATGCAAACTTTCAAACTTCAAAAACAATAAACTATATACAGTTGTAGTTACTGCACTGGTGTCAGCAAACGCATTATTAACCCCTAACACTGGTGTCAGCAAACGCATTATTAACCCCTAGCACTGGTGTCAGTAAACGCATTATTAACCCCTAGCACTGGTGTCAGCAGACGCATTATTAACCCCTAGCACTGGTGTCAGCAAACGCATTATTAACCCCTAGCACTGGTGTCAGCAAACGCATTATTAACCCCTAGCACTGGTGTCAGCAAACGCATTATTAACCCCTAGCACAGGTGTCAGCAAACACATTATTAAGCCAGCACTGGTGTCAGCAAATGCATTATTAACCCCTAGCTCTGGTGTTAGGAAACGCATTATAAAACTCAGCACTGGTGTCAGCAGACGCAATATTAACCCCTAGCACTGGTGTCAGCAAACGCATTATTAACCCCTAGCACTGGTGTCAGCAAACGCATTATTAACCCCTAGCACTGGTGTCAGCAAACACATTATTAACCCCTAGCACTAGTGTCAGCAAATGCATTATTAAACTCAGCACTGGTGTCAGCAAACGCATTATTAACTCCTAGCACAGGTGTCAGCAAACACATTATTAACCCAGCACTGGTGTCAGCAAATGCATTATTAACCCCTAGCTCTGGTGTTAGGAAACATAGTTACATAGTTACATAGTTAGTCAGGTTGAAAAAAGACACAAGTCCATCCAGTTCAACCACAAAAAAATAAACAAACAAAATACAAAACACAGTACAATCCCATAAACCCAACTCCATACCCACAGTTGATCCAGAGGAAGGAAAAAAACCCCAGCAGAGCATGATCCAATTTGCTACAGCAGGGGAAAAAATTCCTTCCTGATCCCTTGAGAGGCAATCGGTTTTACCCTGGATCAACTTTACCTACAAATCTTAGTACTCAATTATTTTATGTACATTTAGGAAAGTATCCAGGCCTTTCTTAAAGCAATCTACTGAGCTGGCCAGAACCACCTCTGGAGGGAGTCTGTTCCACATTTTCACAGCTCCTACTGTGAAGAAACCTTTCCGTATTTGGAGGTGGAATCTCTTTTCCTCTAGACATAAAGAGTGCCCCCTTGTCCTCAGTGTTGACCATAAAGTGAATAACTCAACACCAAGTTCACTGTATGGACCTCTTATATATTTGTACATGTTGATCATATCCCCCCTTATTCTCCTCTTCTCAAGAGTGAATACATTTAGTTCTTCTAATTAAACTCAGCACTGGTGTCAGCAGACGCATTATTAACCCCTATCACTGGTGTCAGCAGACGCATTATTAACCCCTAGCACTGGTGTCAGCAAACGCATTATTAACCCCTAGCACTGGTGTCAGCAAACGCATTATTAACCCCTAGCACTGGTGTCAGCAAACACATTATTAACCCCTAGCACTGGTGTCAGCAAACACATTATTAACTCCTAGCACTGGTGTCAGCAAACACATTATTAACTCCTAGCACTGGTGTCAGCAAACGCATTATTAACCCCTAGCACTGGTGTCAGCAGACGCATTATTAACCCCTAGCACTGGTGTCAGCAGATGCATTATTAACCCCTAGCACTGGTGTCAGCAAATGCATTATTAACCCCTAGCACTGGTGTCAGCAAATGCATTATTAACCCCTAGCACTGGTGTCAGCAAATGCATTATTAACCCCCAGCACTGGTGTCAGCAGACGCATTATTAACCCCCAGCACTGTTGTCAGTAAACGCATTATTAACCCCCAGCACTGGTGTCAGCAGACGCATTGTTAACCCCTAGCACTGGTGTTAGCAAACACATTATTAACCCCTAGCACTGGTGTCAGCAGATGCATTATTAACCCCCAGCATTACCCCCCACACTGCACAAATAGCCCCACACTCCATAAAATACCCCCCATACTCCATAATTACCCCCACACTTCACAATTACCCCCCATACTGCACAAATACCTCCACACTCCATAATTCCCCCCACACTGCGCAAATACCCCCCACACTGCACAAATACCCCACATACTCCATAATTACCCCCCACACCCCATAATTACCCCCTACACTGCACAAATAGCCCCACACTCCATATAATACCCCCCACACTCCATAATTACACCCACATTGCACAATTACCCCCACACTGCACAATTACCACCCACACTGCACAATTACCCCCCCCCCCACACACTGCACAATTGGACACATAGCACATCAGGGCACATAGCACATCGGGGCACATCAGGACAGGGGGCACATAGCACATCAGGGAACATAGTACCACAGGGCACATAGCACATCAGGGCACATAGCACATCAGGGCATATAGTACATCAGGGCACGGGGCACATCAGGGCACATAGCACATCAGGACACAGGGCACATAGCACATCAGGGCAGGGGGCACATAGCACATCAGGGCATGGGCACATCAGGGCACATAGCAAATCAGGGCACATAGCACATCAGGGGACATAGCACATCAGGGCATGGGTCACATAGCACATCAGGGCATGGGGCACATAGCACATCAGGGCATGGGGCACATAGCACATCAGGGCACATAGTTTACCAGACAGCATGCAGAGTAGCGCAGGAAGCATGTGTAATAAGTTCTCTCATGTCACTGCAGTCACGCTGCTACCCGGCGGCCCCTCCTGTCTTCTCGTCTATCCCAGATGATGTCACATGCAAATGGGGATGGACGAGAAGAGAGGAGGGGCCGCCGGGGAGCAGCGTGACTGCCGTCAGTGCCATGACATGAGAGAAACACTTCCTGTGCTATTCTGCATGGTATCTAAATCTCGAACTACCCGTCAGGCGTCAGCTGTCGGCAATTGATGGGTAGATTGCTGTGGGGCATTTTTAAGCGGTCCGCGGGCCGGTACGTTGAGACCCCTGGCTTACACAATATACAAGCTATATTTTTAAGGTAAAGGAGCCAATAGTGACTTGAATGGGAATTATAGAAGGACTGAGGGGTCTAGGGTAATGTCGGATTCATTTTCTCTATTTGAACATAGTAATTTAATGCAATAATCATTTTATGGTAAAACAAAGACTGTATGTCAATGTAGTGCTTAGAATTCAGCATGTTACACCTCAAATTGGATTATTTTCATCTTATTCTAGCAAAGAAAGCAGTAGGATATAAAAAAAAATGTCTCACAGTGCTTTCAAGTGGCCATATCCATCACACACAGTTTTGACCAAAGATGTGCGGCAAACCAATTACATTTTATTTTGCAAACTGTATCCAATCATTCTGTGGCCTTGCAGGATAACAGTAGTCTATGAATACTTACTAGGTACTGTATGACTTAGTGAGTCAGTTAAAAGCTGAGCTTACCAAAAGGCAGATTATTTTTTTCTAAATGTAATGGAGCTTTGTAGCTGCTGTACAGTATATTATGTTTTGATTATGGTCAGAACAAAAGCAATTAACTTTCTTTCTCTCTTTCTTCTTTCTTTCTTTCTTTTCTTTCTTTCTTTTCTTTCTTTCTTTCTTTATTTCTTTCTTTCTTTCTGGGTAATATTTGCAGTCTGAAGATCTTCTTTAGGACTTCTGTTGATTATCTCAGTTTCTACATTTGCTTGGCGTAGTAATCTGATGATTTCCTATGCACAATATGTCTCTCTCTAGGGAAGGATTTAAACTTACATGAAAACAATTGTGGTTCATCGTCAGGCACTAGTTTTTTTTTAGATTACCTTCTCTGTTAAAAACTGAACAAAAAAATGTAATTACAATAGCAGTAGTTATATTTACCCATTTACTGTAATATTTCATTAATGGTATAACAAACTGGCAGTCCACAGGGACCTCTGTGAAAGGACCTACAATATCAATATCAATCTCCAAACAAAATCAGGAAATTGCCCTGGCTGGAATACTGAATTATGTGTGACCATGGAATTGCCATAGCTATGACAAATAATGCAAACTGAAATGCAATTATTATTTGGGCATCCATGCCTGGTCATCAGTACAGCAAGTGTTGAGAATGGACAATATAGCCAGCAACTAAGGACAGTTTATGCTTAATCATGTGGTTACATTCTAGAACAGGGCTCAATTTGTTATCTGAGTTTGGCTATTTTCTTATTGTAAAGTGCCATCATACTTATACTGGGCATGCAAGACAAGCTTTTTTAATTCAGATGCAGTAACTGCATCTATACAGTAAATGCAACATTTTCAGGCTGTGTATTAGTAATGGTAACCAAGACAAACAATCAGCAATAATTTGCTTACCCTCTGTCTATATGCATTCCTGCTTGCCTTAGTCCCTTTGAGATAACACATGCTAGGGCTTCTTATTCTACAGTAAACTGTTTTTATTCTATTTTTGTATATGTTCTTGAATCAAAAGCAACACTTTTCTTTACCTGGTCTAAATAGCACGCTGGAACTGAAAACACACACCAAGGTCATAGTCTGAAGCATCTGTGGTAACAATAGTAGGTAGAGGAGAATCATATACTGCTAGTGCTCGGCTGGTCACAATGAGCTGTTTAACTGATTCAAAGCTATGTTTGGTGGTTTCTCACCAGTCTATGCTTGCATTTCCATGTAGTAACGCTCACAATGGCTCCAAAATGTAAACATAATTAGGAATAAATTTGAAACAACATGAAGTAGGACCTAAGAAATGTGTGGATCAGGTGATTGTATCACAGCTTTCACATTCCCAGGATAAGGCACTCTTGAGGTATAACATGAGTGACATATAACAGCTGATAGCTTTATTTAGAAAAATGTGTTTTCACTCCTGAAGTTCAATGTGCTTTAGAACAATTTGAGGGCCCAGTCACACCACATGCATTAACACACATGGAAAGTAGGTTATATGGGTTCCAAAGGCATAGTTTACACCAGTGCAGTACGTTCCAGTGCATTTCAGTTCCAGAAAAAAAAGTACAGCAGGCAGCTTTTTTTTGTGCACAGAACTGTAATGGAACCTGGTAAAACGCAAAAAAAAGGCATCAGTAATGCACCAAACCCCAGTACAGTGAAAAAAAAATAGGAAAAAAAAGCATCTGGAATGCAACCGAAAACGCAACAAAAATGCACTGGAACGCTTCAAAAATGCATGCAGAAACACCAGGAACGGATCTGGAGGACATTGTTCTAGTGTGAATGAGCACTTAAAGTGATTGTAAAGCCTGCTTTTACTTACCTCCTCTGTGCTGTTGGTTTTGAACAGATCAGCCCAGATCCTCCTTTTCTCTGGACCCTCTTGCTGCTCCTGGCCATCCCTCCTGATGAGTACCCCCACAGTCAGCAGCATCCTATGGGGGCAATGGAGCCGAGTCACAACTCTGTGTGTCCATTTAGACACAGAGCCCTGCCCTGACCCCGTCCCCTCTCCCCTGATTGGCTGACCGACTTTTACTGCGCATGCTCAGTTTCGCAATTCCCGTTGTGCTTTGCGCGGCCTGACGTCATTTTTTCGAACGGCGACGCGCGTAGCGTACTTCCGTATTCCCGGACGTGTTACGCAAACGACGTTAAATTTTAAATTTCGACGAGGGAACGACGGCCATACTTTAGACAGCAATACGATTGCTGACTAAAGTTAGGGCACCCAAAACAACGACTAACTTTGCGACGGGAAACTAGACTAGCGGCGACGTAGCGAACGCGAAAATCCATCATGGATCGCCGTAAACTCCTATTTGCATAGCCGACGCTGGTTTACGACATGAACTCCCCCCAGCGGCGGCCACGGTACTGCATCCTAAGATCCGACAGTGTAAAACAATTTCACCTGTCGGATCTTATGGATATCTCTGCGTAACTGATTCTATGAATCAGTCGCATAGATAGAAACAGAGATACGACGGCGTATCAGGAGATACGCCGTCGTATCCCTTTTGTGAATCTGGCCCAGGGTTTCTAAGATTTCCACAAAATACCTAACCCACCAGTTTTAGAGTATTTGCAGTAGTGGCTAATTTGCAAAGTACTTAGATAGGTATATTTTTGAAGACATTATAGAGACAACAGATCAATATATCACTCACCAGGCTAATGGAACTGCCCTTGTTAGGAGAAGCAGTAGTAATAGGTACAGTGCACAGTACAAGAGTCATAATATCTATTCTCAAGACAGTAACACAGAGGTTTGCGAAGGCCTATCGCATTATTCCTTAATACATGTTTTTATTGAATAAAATAGAGGTGAAAATGTTCATACACACACTCAAGCCAACAACTACAAGTTTTGTGGATTTTCGCATCTTGACTTAAGCGGATGATTTTATGATAATGCTATGACACAAGTACTGGTTTGTGAGTATATTCACCTCTATTTTATTCAATAAAAACATGGATTGAGGATAATGCGCTAGACCTACATGCCCTCTGTGTTTTTCTATGATTTCAGTTCATTTGGACTTCCACAGCCTTTGGAAGGCAGTGAGGTGTGCATTATCTATATACAGTATACTAACATGTCAAGATAAGAGTCACGTTGGGACTTACAGTGCAGGAGAGTGAACATTGTGATATGCTCTGAATCTTAAGGCAGTAACCTCTGGGACAGTAATTTCATGAACCTGCCTAGCAGTAGTGTGGAAGGTTTTTCAGTGTCTGATTTTTGCATATATAGTACTTTAATGTCCTGTTTTGAACAATACCTGAAGCAGTACTTGTTATGTGTATATGCATCTCTGCAATGCAGCTTAGATTTATCTCTTTTACCTTTGTATTGAACCTAAATGTGTGCTTTATGAGAGTCAGATTCTGAATGTGTAACCTGTATTGTTCTAGTAGTTCCCTGATTTAGTATTTTAGCCTTGCAAAGCCTTTGCTAGAGTTAAATCATGTTCCAAGAGCAATCTTTCTCTTTTGCTTTTTCTATTAGTTGATATTTTATCATTTCATTCTTTAGAGCAGCAAACTCACAGGTAACAACCAACTCTCTCAAATAAATAGTGTTGTAGATTTGCCATTATGCTGGCCAAGTTGCTGTAATTTTTAATGTTCTGAAACCATGTTTACTGTAGGTGCACATCATTTCTTAAGAAGCTGATAGAGTACAGAAAATGTCCTGTCTTTCTGCTCCCAGCCAGGCAGTGAATAAGTAAAGCGCTCTGTCTACTAGTAGGCAAGATCTCCTGATTAGCAAAAATCATGAATTTCTCCACCATAACAATTCAAGCATTAAAAGGAATTGCAGGTTAACCATGGTGTGGCTGCTATAGAGATAGATTAGACAACTGTTAATCTTGTTGGGTCCTGTAGTCTGGGAGGTAGAGTATAGACTGCTTTATTAACAATTTCACCCTTTCACAAATAAAGCGCAATCAAGGAAGAGGAACCAGAACTTGTGAGACTATAGAAGGTATGCTACGTGTAACAACTGCAAATAATAAGATCTAGACATGTGCATTCGTTTTCGTCCGAAAGCATTTTCGTCCGAATTTTGGGTATTTTCGTTATCGAAAACGAATGTTTAGAATACGAAAACCGAAAGATCCGACATAAACAAATGCTTTATTTTTGTTTTTGTTGCAACAACAGTTCGATATAGATAGGAGATTCGACATGACGCTGACAATAACAATCTGTGTCTATTGAACCTGTGGTCAAATGTGCCTAACCTTAACTCTATTTGTCCAATATTATTCTACATAGAGAAGAAAGATTCGACATAGAGATAAAAGATTCGACATTATATAGAGAAAAGATTCGACATTATAGAGAGAAAAGATATCGCTGCTGGAATTGGGTGGGGGAAGTAAAATAAAAATAATGACAATGATAAATGTTATTGGCTGATTGTAACCAAAGAGGAGGAGCAGTAAAAAAGCTAGAACTAACTTGAGAATTCAACATGAACGATGAAGATTCGAGAAAGCATCGAAAAACATACAACGTCAAATCTGTCATTGACGGCTTATGGTGTCTGTTTAAAGTTCTAAGAAGATTCGACGGAGCAACTAAACTGTACGACGCTGCAATCGTACATTTCCTGTCAAATGCTCGGCCCACAGGCTATAGAAACATTCTAATGTTGGTTGACTAGTAATAATAATTAATAAATATAATTATTACTAGTCATACAACATTAGAATTCTACTATAGCTAGCTTGTAGGCGGAACATTCAACCGGAAATGTACGATTGCGGAGTCGTACAGTTTTGCTGCTCCGTCGAATCTTCTTTTAACATTCGACAGACAGTCAGAAACCATAAGCCTTTAATGACAGATTCGACCTTAATTCATTCAGATTTTCGGACGAATGCAATTTCTAACAAAAAACAAAAACAAATAAAAAACGAATTACGGGAGTAACTAAATAAATGTATTTTTTGGACGAAACCGAAATTCCGCAACAAAATATTTCAGTGTGCACATGTCTAATAAGATCTACTGGCCAGAGATATAAACACCACACTTGTTTGTTTTGTATATTTGTATCTGGTAATTCTTAACTTGCAATTTTATTTTAGTGTTGCATGAGTTAGGCTGGTCATACACAGTTGTGTAAATCTAATTTTAGGGTCCCACGACCAGTTGATAGACTTAGTAATATTCATGGACTGTTTGAACAGTAGATTGGACTGTTTGAACAGTAGATTGTATAATAGAGAAAAAAACAAGCAATATCCTTTAAAAATAAATAAAAATAAACTACCCTTCAATGATTGTCATAAAGCACCATCTCACTTTTCATGATGACAATAAAACCACAGGTAAAGAAATCTTTTTTTGTTGTTGTAAAAACCCACAATCTTCAGACTAAATAATAGTAATTCCACAGAAAAATTACTAGTTCATACAAAGGGAAGAATACAGTGTCAAGGATAACCTCAGAAATATACAATTGGTAATTCATGCTTTATTTAAAAACAATCAAAATATATATATGATGCCTGAAATTGAAAGAATAAAATATAAGTAGAGTATAAAATGTACAGATTGAAGTAAAAATCAATATATCACATCTTCAAGTGAGTGAAACATAGCTAAAACCCAAATAATTATGGTGCAAACTCTGAAAAGGGGTCATCTCTTATCTCATATAAGAGATGCTGGTAGGTTAATTGGCTTCTGCCTAAATTGGCCCTAGTCAAGCGCGTTGGGATCCTACGGTGTAAATGACCGCGGTATATCAAGATGCCACTCAACTCAGCCTCTCAACTCATAACAAATGTGGCCCTCCACAGCCATTACAGATGTTTAATAGTTTCCTTTTAAAGGAAAACGACCCCTCCTCCTAAAAAGTAAGGCACAGTTATTTCAATATAAAAAAAATATCTTTTCAAGCTACCTGTACAAAAGAATCGTGAAATATGGCTGTAACAGTAGATAGTAGAAATAATGTGAGAAACAAATGTTGTTTTATTCTATGCTGAATGTAGTGTGAGTAAACAGCTAAGAAGAGTATATGTGCCTTCACAGACTTTATCTATGTTGTGCAGTCCACATACTGTAGTTGTCCTTTATAATTGCCTGCTATCATGATAAAAAAAGCATAATATAATCTTGTCGTCAAGGTCCCCTCTCCATCAGAAAAAATGTTATTCCATATATAGCAGCAATAGCTTACTGGAAACACGTTGTACATGTGACAACTGCCATTTCTCTGATTTCAGTAATCCTCTTCTCTGTAAGGCCTCATGCACACTGGACGTTATAAAAATGGCAGTAGCGTTAGCTTTTTTTTAGCAAAACTATACTCCCACAAAAGCTTATGGTTCAAAAAGGCTGACAAACGCTGAATAGCCATGTTGTTCAGCATTTAAGATTTTATCAGAGTTATGCCGCGTACACACGGTTGGAATTTCTGACTACAAATGTTTGAAGTGAGCTTGTTGTCCGAAAATCCGACCATGTGTATGCTCCATCGGACATTTGCTGTCGGAATTGTTTGAGAGCTGGTTCTAAATTTTTCCGACAACAAAAGTTGTTGTCGGAAATTCCGATCATCTGTAGCCAATTCCGACGCACAAAAATCCTACGCATGCTCTGAATCAATTCGACGCATGCTTGAAATCATTGAACTCGTAGTGTTCTACTTGACCGCGTTCTTGATGTTCGCAATTTCTGACAATATTTGTGTGACCGTGTGTATGTAAGACAAGTTTGAGCGAACAATCTGGCTGCAGAAAAAAAAATGTTTTAAGCCAAAGATAAGGGATATGTGTCTTGCCATTGTGAAATTTCCCCCTGTCCTACTGATTGTCTAAGCCCTATTAGGGTGACACTTCCCTTAACAGCAGCCAAGATGGACCTATATTCTTTAAGGATAATTTATGTTCATTGTTGAAAATACTATTAGATTGAAATCTGGTCCCCAGACAGAGGCATTTGTGTTTTCCTCCAGATAGTACTCTGTCTCTCTTTTTTACACAAAGATCTCTGGCTTATTCCTTGCAGTGACACATACTCCTGGGCAGGGTGGAGCCCTAAGCCACAGTCACTCTCAAATTAAAAGGGATCTTACACTGCTGCACAATAAGTGGGATCTGGTTTTGCACAAAAATGGATCTAGGGTTGCAGACTTAATGCAAGTCTCTATGAAACCTCCCACCTCTGGAACCCAACAAGGATTTGCCAAGCCCTCAGAAAACTAACAAGCTTGTTTTCTTTCTATACAACACATTACCTGGAGCCCCTTTTCCTGTATGGCCGGGAACACTAGGTGAAACTTATACTTCTAATGATCCTGTGTTCCAGTCTTGCCAAACTACACTTACGCAGGTACTACCGTTTTCCACCGTGACATGGCTTCGCACTGTCACAATTTTTACCTAAACATGATAGCACCATAAACTCCTATAATGTAAATCCAAAATGTTGGTGTAAAAGTCAAAGGGCCTAATCCACAAAAACCCGGCACAACGTATTTTTTCCTATTTAAGTTACACCGCCGCAAAATCTCTACCTAAGTGCCCGATCCACAAAGCACTTACCTAGAAATTTTGAGCGGTGTAACTTAAATCCGTCCGGCGCAAGGCGTTCCTAATTTAATGGGGCGAGTCCCATTTAAATTAGGCGCGCTCCCGCGCCGGACGTACTGCGCATGCTACCGACGTCATTTTCCCGACGTGCTTTGCACGTTTTTACGTTGCGCCGGGTTTTGAGAATCGCGACGGGCGTAAAAAAACGAGTTGCGGCGGAAAAAAAAAATAAAAAAAAAAAAGACAGCGACGCGGGGTAGAAGGGTCTACTTTTACAAGGTGTAAACAGTTTAGGCCTTGTAAAAGTAGCCTAAATTTTGCGACAGCAAACTAATACTTACGGAGAAAAAACGAAGCGTAAAAGCTTTGTGGATCTCCGTAAGTGCTAATTTGCATACCCGAAGCAGCATTTCGACGAGAAATGCCCCCAGCGGCGGCTGCGGTACTGCATCCTAAGATCCGACAGTGTAAGTCCCTTACACATGTCGGATCTTCTGCCTATCTATGTGAAACTGATTCTGTGGATCAGTTCCATAGATAGAAACAGGGATACAACGGCGTATCAGTAGATACGCCGGCGTATCCCTTTTGAGGATCAGGCCCCAACTTTTTATTTTGGTAATAAGTATTTTATTTGTTATAATAAAGATTTTATGGGACAATTCCATCAATGAAGCCAAAAGAAGACAATTATACATGTTCATCTTTTTATGACCATATTGATATACAGTGGAAGTATATAGTTCCCAAGAGATAATTAGGCTGTCACTGCATGAAATAGCCAGGGAACAAAGAAGAAGAGGCAAATAATATGTGACATTTAATAGTAATACACGTTCCAGCTTCAAATATTAACTGGCTTTCAACTTTTAAAATCTGAAAATATGTCTAGATCTCTAATTATAGATTGATGTCTATATTTCCTTACTAGATTTCAGAGGGATCTATCTTTTTCCTGAAGCTGTAGATAGGTGCTAAAGTGTTGCCTATGTGTGTTGTAAATTTTCATAGCTTCTGTATAAATAAGTGTCAAAAAAGAGCTGATATATGTTCATATTGCTGTGGGCTATTTAACAACTGTGAACAATGCTTACACAGATGCGGGTTGTTGAAGCTCTGTTGTCATTAATATAAAAGGAATGTATTTTATTTATATCTGCACTTGCTTGTTATGCCTCGTACACGCGATCGGTTTTCCCCGACGGGAAAACTGCCATGTTTGCTTTTGGTCGGGAAAACCGGCCATGTGTATGCTCCACACACACTATATTGTCAAAAGTATTGGGACGCCTGCCTTTACACACACATGAACTTTAATGACATCCCAGTCACCACTGACATCCAACGCTCCATAGAATTGTATGGAGCGCCCGTTCAGGTCCACCGGAAAAACTGACAGGCGGACCTTAACGATCCACCCATGTGAAAGGGGCCTTATACAGTATGTCTTATTTTCAGTGTGATGTGTATTATATGTGTTGTTACATATCACAGAGACCGGTATTGTGGTAATATTGAAGTTTATTGAGATTTTCATACATCAGAGGGTTCCACCATTATTGTTAAGTTATTGTTTAGTAGGTTAGCGATGCACTTTTTTTGTGGTGGGGGAACATATAACAGTGCTTAGTGACAGGCCTTTTACTGACACTTTTTTATTTTACCTCCAGTAGATTATTGTAAATAGTAGTGTGGTGATTACCTATTATACTAAAGATCAGCATGTGGCAATAATAGGTTTCAGTTGTGCCCCACCAGGCCGGCACCCCATGGACAATTTGCCTGTCTGATGAATTCATCTCCCCATCCCTGCACTCTTGCACTGATTGGCATCAATGATTGGCACTGATAGGCACCACTGATTTATAGCACTGATGGCCACTGATAGGTGGCACTGATAGGCACTGATTGGCAGCACTGATTGGCACTGATAGGCAGCACTGATGGGCCCTGATTGGCACTGATAGGCAGCACTGATTTGCACCGATATGTAGCACTGATTGGCAGCATTTATTGGCACTGATGGGCACTGAAAGGCAGAACTGATAGTCAACACTGATGAGCACTGATAGGTGGCACTGATGTGCATTGATGGGCAGCACTGATGAGCACTGATTGGCAGCACTGATAGGTGACACTGAATGGCACTGACAGATGGCACTAATGGGCATTGATAGGCAGCACTGATGGGCACTGATAGGCACTTATGGTCACTGACTGGTGGCAATGATTGGCACTGATAGGCGCCACTGATAGGTGGCACTGTTTGGCACTGACAGGTGGCACTGATAGGAGACACTGATTGGAATCACTGATGGGAACTGATAGGTGCCATTGGTTGGCACTAAAAGGCAGCATTGATTGTCACTGACAGGTGTCACTGATTGTCACTGACTGGCACTGACATGTGGCATTGACAGGTGGCACTAATTGTCACTGACTGGCACTGATTGGAAGCACTGACTGACACTGATAGGTGACACTGATTGGTGCTGACAAGCAGCATTGGCACTGACAACTGGCACTGGTTGGCACTGACAAGCGGCACAGGCACTGATTGGCGCTGACTGGTGCCACTGACAGGTGGCACTGATTGTCACTGACTTGTGGCACTGAATGGCACTGACTGGCGGCACTGACAAGCAGCACTGGTACTGACAGGTGACACTGATTGGCACTGACAAGCAGCACTTGCACTGATTGGCACTTACTGGTGGCACTGACAAACTGCACTGATTGGCACTGACTAGTGATGCTGACAAGCAGGACTGGTACTGACAGATGGCACTGACAAGAGGCACTGGCACAGATTGGCACTGACTGGTGGCATTGATTGGGACTGACTGGTGGCACTGATAGATGGCACTGATTGGCACTGACAAGCAGCACTGGCACTGATTGGCACTGACTGGTGGAACTGATTGGCACTGACAAGTGGCACTGGTACTGAGTGGCACTGACAAGCGGCACTGGTACTGACAGAGGGCACTGATTGGCACTGACAAGCAGCACTGGCACTGATTGTCACTGACTGGCGGCATTGATTGGCACTGACTGGTGGCACTGACAGATGGCACTGACTGGCACTGACAAGCAGCACTGGCACTGATTGGCACTGACTGGTGGCACGGATTGGAAGCACTGACAGGAGAGGGGTGTATCACATTAATCAGATATTGTTGCTTGTAAGATCCGCTCAGTGTGTGACACTGTCATCTATTGTAACCGCCAGTGCCGCTTGTCAGTGCCAATCAGTGCCATCTGTCAGTACCAGTGCCACTTGTCAGTGCCACCAGTCAGTGCCAATCAGTGCCAGTGCCACTTGTCAGTGCCAATCAGTGCCAGAAGGGAGAGAAGAGGAGCTGTCATAATTCTGCAGTGATATGGGGGTGGGCGGGACTGAGCAGCTATTGAACACCAGCCAATTATTGGGCCGTTTAAGAAAAAGGGCGGGGCCACATACGTAGCGGCCTGCACATTCCTCCTCCTATTGGCTGGTATTCGATAGCTGCTAGGCCCCACCCCCGACGTCAACACTGAAATCTGACAGATCCTCTGTCTCCCTGCAAGCAGTTACAATACAGGACAGTGTCACACACTAAGCGGATCTTACAAGCCCCAATATCCGCTCAATGTGATACTGTCTCAGCACGGCAATTCACAGCAGCATTTCACAGCAGCCCAGCGGGCAGGTCTTGGGAGAGCATGGGGCTACACAAACACTGCACAGGTGATTGGGGTGTGCCCAGGCACACCCCGGGCGCACACCTATGGTACGAGGCATTACATTACATAGTACTAGCAGACATATAATTACAAAATCATATTTTGCTCCCATACAAAAGGCAACATTATATTTCAAAACCTATAATAAATATACTGTACGTATACTATAAGTAGACCAACCTTACACTACTGCAGAAACAAATGACCTGTGATAGGCCTTTATGCAGCACCCACTATTTATACACAATTCTTTGTAGCTCAACATTGTTTACTTGTTTCTAGAGCAATGTGACATCAGCAGTTTCTTATAGGAAAACCGCTGAACCATGGAAGACTAACAAGTCCACTAGTAAAGACAGTAAAAAAAAGAAAATATGTGGGTGAATCTGTTGAAAACATTCACAAATGATTACAGAGGTTAGATATCAAAAGTCAATATTAATTTGTGGGTGCAAGTAGTTGGTTTCACTTCCCCAAATGGACTATGTAAAAGTTTCACATTCACACTAATGACAAATGCTGGAAAAAATAAATCAGGGCCCTTTGAGTTTTACTTAAACCATGGTCTCAGATAATCTTTGTTATCTCAAACAAAACACATTCATCCTGCTGAAATTGCAGTAATTGGATGGAAGGCATCTATTCTGTATAGAAAACCTTGAAGAGAATAGGCACAATAGAGAACTTTTTTTTTACCAACTCTTGCTGCTTACCTTTTTTTGTCCATTTCTAAAGAGCTTTATTTGGTTGTTTTATTTCTACCTTTATATGTATTCACTTAACAAACTGGTTACAGTATTCACACTTATTTCCAAGTCGCTAACCTTTCAGCTAAATTTAATAAATTATCCGAACAGAAAAAAACAAAACTGTTGTTGTTAAAAGAACTTAATAGAATAAATAGGACAGTTAAATTTCAGAGAAAAAGAGAAATCTTTCAGATGATTTTTACAAGCTCAACCTGATATATAGGAGGTTGGCTGTACTTATGGTGCTCTTTCATACAATAAACATTAAACATAAAGATTACTCCTAATTTCACCTTATATGTATCAAAACATAATGTCCATAAAAATTCAGTCCACATCCATATATAGAAATCCTTCACAGAAGAGATAGTTTAATCTCAATTTAAATGCACCTGTCTGTAAAATATGTGTATAAAAACATGTAGATAAATATAGACTTCCACCATGTGAAGACAAATCACTATTCCTGTGATTCTACCACCATCTATGCACTCACTAGAGAAACATAATGATCATGTCCTTCTTAATTGCCCCTGCATTATTTGGTCCCTCAGGTCTCCACACAATCTGTACCAGAACCCCTGAGGACGTGCTTGTGCATGAAATGCATTGGGTGGGATCTACGTGATGACATCACGCCACTGTTTCTGCTTTTCGGTTTGACGACTGCTTTATGTTTTAAGGGGTACTGTGCTATACTGGAATGAATTGTGTGGAGACCTAAGAGATCAAATACTGCTGGGACAATTAAAAAGGGCGTGATAATCATATACCTCTAGTCAGTGCATAGATGGTGATGGAATCACAGGAATAGTGATTTGTGTTCACGTGGAGGAAGTCCATGTTCATCTACATTTGTATACACATATATCACAGAAATTGCCAAAAAATAATAAAATGCATTTGAATGTAGATTAAACAATCTCTTCTGTGAATTATTTCTATTGGTGGATTTGGACTGATGTTTTATGGACATTATGTGTTGATACATATAATATATTGACAATATATTGTTTTCACTATAAGCGCTGCACTTTACTTTATCGTTACATGTATACACAGGGTTTGTGGAGTCACTCTGCATGCCAGCTGCTGTGACCTATAGGCACTCACATTTTTATATTATTTTTGGAGGGTCGCATACGCGGCTCAAAGCTGGAAGGCTTAAGTCGACTCCACAGGGCTATTTAGCAGCGATTCATGCTCGAAAGTACCCCGCACCCCTGGCGGAACACTCAGCGCATGGTGGGCTCAAGTAATCACCATGGTAAACCGGATTAACGTTCCCTGACAAACTACTTACTCAGCATGAGCAGAACAAGATGTCCCAAGATGGTGCCGAGCCGGACACTGCTCCAGCGTGCACACAGAATGCAGCCTCCTCTCCAGCGCACTCCATGGGAGACAGTGGGTACTCTATGCAGCTCACCAAAGCTGACTTAGATGACAGTCTCATGACCATGTACAAAAAGCTAGCTAGAAAATTTCAGTCTGAACTGCACAAATCCACAAACACACTGTCCCTGGTGCCAGGACAGACTTGCTAGAAACCAAGCACGATGAGCTTAATCTTGCTCACTCGGATCTCGGAAAGGAACATGAAATCCTCTCAGGCCTCGTACACACGACAGAGATTCTCGGCAGAATTCGCCGAGAAACTCGGTCAAAACCCGGATTCTGCCGAGAATCTCTGTCGTCTGTACAGTTTTGGCTCGATGGAGCCGCCGAGGAACTCGACGAGAAAATAGAGAACATGTTCTCTATTTTCTCGTTGTCCTCGTTCTTCTATGGGAGAAGCCGGCCCGCCGAGCTCCTCGGCGGCTTCATCCCAAAACTCGACGAGGAACTCGACGTGCCAAGCACGTCGAGTTCCTCTGTCGTGTGTACGGGGCCTCAGAAACAGTACAACAGCTACAAGCCCACCTAGAAGACCTGGACAACAGGAATAGGAGGAGCAATCTGAGAGTGAGGGGGATTCCTGAAACAGTGACTGGCCTGCTCCCTGTTATGCAGAAATTATTCCAGTCACTTCTCCCTCAGCAGCCTTTACCTGAGATAGGATACACAGAGCCTTATGCCCTAAACCTCTTTCAGAAAGACCCCTAAGTGACATTGTTTTGTGCTTGAAGGATTTCCTAATTAAAGAGGAGATCCTCCGAGCCTCAAGCAACACTCCTCATATCCAGCTAGATGGCACTACAGTTCAAATATTCCCGGATATCTCACCTACTACCCTGGATAAGCGCAGGAGGATGAAAGAAATAACATTGGTGCTCCAGTTAGCCAGGATCCGATATCGCTGGGGTTTCCCCTTCAAGTTATAGGTTCCCCACAATGGTACAACTTACAGGGTAACCATGAGCCCTAAAGGCAAAGACCTCTTGGTGAAGCTGGGCCTCTTTGATGCGGCTGACCACCCGAGAATGCCATCCACCCCATGTCTGTTGGCCATCTGGGCTACACCCTCCCCTAGGAGAGATCACTTCAGCCAACATTATGTACTGCCTATCATTACTTTCTGCTGGTCCAACATAGTTGTCACCAACCGCCTACAGCCAGTATCCTCAGGGACTCACAGTTAGTCTCCACTCTGAGCGGAAGTTATGTCGTGCCCGTTTGTTTGTCCCCCTACTCTGATCAAGTTGGCACCTGCTATTTGCTACCACCAAGTCAGATTACCTGGGACTGTCCTTTTCCCAGTATCAGTCCCGCAATAGTCGCAGAACTACCCTGACTGACTACACCACTCAGTTGGAGTATTGGACCACTTGGTCCGTGTTGAAATGGTTTCCTTGGTCAGGAGGAAGGCTATTCCCCTGACCCCCATAGCTAATATAATGCCAAGTTCTGGCATTGTTTGCAGTATCAATGTTTTGTAGGCTGTCCTGCATTTTTTTCTTTTCTGTTTTTATTAACTTTTTTTGCTTGCACTGCATATTATATCTTTTAAATTTAATTCTATAGTAGTTAAGATATATGATATTTGGAGCTCTACCTATCTCACCTGTCTATTATGGATACTTGCTATTGACAGACTGGTTGGCTATCATAACATATATCACATCAACTGTTGGATAGTTGGAGAGCTCACAACATGGGGGCCCGTGAGTATACTTTTTACTCCCACCCCCATGACAGCTACTCCCGGGTAGACCATGTTTACTGTACCCCTGTCTTAGTCGCTAACTCTACCTCAGCCAAGATTCATGCCTGTTTTTGGTCGGATCATCAGATAGTGTCCTGCAATTTCTCCCACATTGTCCTTTCCCAAGATCTGGGGGCTTGGTGTCTGAATGACTCCCTGCTCATGGACCCGATGGTTCTTACCCAAATATCAGATTGCATTACAGACTACTTCACTCATAATGATGTGGGTGGAATTTCCCCTGCATCCTTATGGGCAGCCCATAAGGCGGTGCTGAGGGGCCAGCTCGTGAAGCTGGCTTCCGCTCGAAAATGCCAGAAACTAAGAGACATTCAGTCCCTTACGACAGACCTTGACAGACTTTACTACCAACACGGCCAAACCCCTCCTCAAGAGTTGCTGAGTCTAATCAACCAAAAGAGAAGTACTCTTGGTACCCTGCTCTCAGAGCAGATGGAAAAAGCCCTCCGGTGGTCCAAGGCTCGCTTTCTCTTGCATAGCAACTCTGCGTCGGTTATGTTTGCGAGAAAGTTAAAGTAGTCCATTCAACACATGCACACATATAAACTATGGGACTCTAATAGTAATATCACGTTTAACCCAAGGAGATTTTAAAGCTGTCCTCTATTATCAAAAACTGCTGGTTGAGGCCTCTGCAGCATCCAACCCCCAGTCCTGGCTAGATACCCTTTCACTCCCCAAGATTAATGAGGATGTCAGGGCTTCCTTCTCTGAGCTGGCTGCTCAGCTGTAGGCTAATGGAAAGCTCCTATCTCTCCACAGTGATTCACCTGTTGATGATTTCCTGCTCGTCAGTCCTGCCTACTCGTGGCTGCTTTTTTCACGGTCTCTCGGATAACATCAAAGAGGAAATAGCAGCCTGAGACATACCCAGTGAGCTGGAGAGGTTGATCTCATTTGCCATGCTTATTGACTCCAGACTCTAAGAGAGACCTTCGTTTAAGGAGTGCTTGCGGAATCCCTCTGTACCTTTGGCTCTAAGCTTTGCAGTCCCACCCTTACCTCCCTCACCTCCCATGCCTCCTGATATTGAGTCTGTCAGTAAAGGTGAACCCATGCACTTGAGCTTCACATGTCTCTCTGTGGATGAGAAACCCCTAGGAGGAGGGAGAGATTGTGCCTTTATTGTGGACAGGCAGGTCACTTTTGAAGTATTGTCCTACCCATCCAGAGAATGCCTGAACCGTAAGGTTCTGTCACGGACAGACCTTAGGTGGCGTTGTTTCGTCCACAGTTATCCTTATGTTTGTTGACCAGTTCTCAAAAATGTCTCATTGTATTCCACTTAAGAAGTTGCCTACTTCTAAGGAATTGGCTTCCACTTTTGCTCAGGAGATCTTTCACTTACATGGGCTACCCAAGGTAATTGTCTCGGACAGGGGTAGTCGGTTTGTGTCCCGTTCTGGCTAGCCTTTTGTACACAGTTGGGAATTCAGCTTGCTTTCTCCTCTGCATATCTCCCGCAGTCTAATGGGGCCACAGAACGAGCCAATCAGTCCTTGGAGCAATTCCTACGTTGCTATATTTCTGACCATCATAAAAACTGGACCTCTAACCGTGGGCAGAGTTTGCTCACAATAGTACCTTGAATTCTACTTCTTGATTGTCCCTGTTTATGGCGAATTATGGTTTCCATCCTTCCATGTTGCCTGACTCATTTGTTCTGCAGAGTATTCCTGCATTAGAGGAGCATCTCTGTGGTCTTTGTTCCACTTGTGCACAAGTTCAGGAGGCTTTGCGACATGCTAATGATAGGATCAGCCCCCATTCTGACCTCAGACGTCTGCCTGCACCTTCCTACCAGGTTGGAGACAGGATCTAGCTGTCATCTCGCAACCTTCGTGTCTCCTCTCTGAAGTTCGCACCTCAGTTTATTGGGCCTTTCCGTACTCTTCGCAGGATTAACCCAGTGGCTTACGCATTAGACCTTCCTTCTAATATGCATATCTCAAATGTATTTCATATCTTCTTATTAAAACCTTTGGTCTGCAACCACTTTACTACCTCTGTGCCACGTCCTCACCCTGTACAGGTTGAAAACTATGAGGAGTATGAAGTACAGTCCATTGCTGACTCCGTGGGTGCATACAGTACCTGGTGCATTGAAAAGGGTACGCTCTGGAGGAACGCTCTTGGGTCTCATCCTCGGACAAACATGCCCCTGTCCTCCTCCATGATTTCCATAGACATTTTTCCCTCAAGCCTGGTGGTCCTCTGAGGGGGAGTGGTATCTCTCCACAGTGACTCACCTGTTGATGATTTCCTGCTCGTCAGTCCTGCCTACTTAAGCCGTCCAGCCCAGATGATATCTGCCTTCTCCTTGGTCAACATCACAGAGATCTCCTGTGTTCCTGGTAAAGACTTTGCTTGGCTGACATTCCTTCTAGCTCCAGATCCTGCTTGCTGTTCCACTACGCTGTTCCCTGTCTTTCTGACTTTCTGGCTTGTCTGGCTATCTGTTCCAGTTACCAAACTTTGGCTATGTTTTGACTACGTTTGTTCTATTTACTTTTATTATTAAACAAGTGTGATTTAACTGTACTTCTGTCTCGGTCTGATTCATGGTTTCTGACAGAGGAACAATTACGAACCGTTAATGCACCCTGTACAGGGGAGGAGATATCTACAATTTTTTTATGTTTCAAACCCTCCAAAGCCCCGGGTCTCGATGGCTTTATGACCCTATATTACAAAAAATTGCCGGACACTTAATCCCTAAAATGACCAAATTATTTAATCGTATCCTTGGGGCGACCGGTTCCCAACAGATATGCTTATGGCAAATATGTTGCTGATTCTGAAGCCGGGGAAGGACCACACCCTCCCTCAAAACTATCACCCCTATATCGGTTATTAACAATGACTTAAAGATATTTATCCGTATATTAGCAGATCGCCTAGCATTCGTTATCACAACATTAATCTCTCCAGATCAAACAGGCTTTATACCAACCACACAAATTACAGATAACATACGCCTAGCCTGAAACATTTTTAAAGACGCAGATGTTAACTCACGCAAGGTCTCGTTTTTGAGCCTAGACATCAACAAGGCCTTGGATAGTGTCCTCTGGTAATATCTTGACACTATCTTATCTAAATTTGTTTTTTCAGGAGGGCTGTTTAACCTTTTTTCAGGCTCTGTACTGTCAACCCCGTACCAGTATTAAGCTCCCGGGCTGCACCTCAGACTGTTTTTCGCTGGGGAGAGGCACAAGACAGGGTTGTCCCCTATCCCTGCTCCTATTTGCCCTTGCGATAGAACCTTTGTCCTAATATATTACCAGCAACACCCAACTTACTCACCACCTTAGACACCTTCTATCGTCTATCGGGCTTAGGAGTGAATCCCTCTAAATGCGTCGCCATTCCAATTAACATACCGCACACACTGCTGGCTTCCCTAAAGGACAGCTATGAATTTTCCTGGAGCTCGGGTTCCCTACAATATTTGGGAATTCACCTGGCCCCATCCCTACGACAGATATACACCTACAATTACCCTCAGGCATTCTCCAACGTCAAATGATTACTTACCCAATGGTCCCTATACCGTATCTCATTCCTAGGTCACATACAGGTGGTGAAAATGTCGATCCTCCCAAAACTGTTATTTTACTTCTGATTCCTACCATTATATGTATCCAGGTCAACCATAGAGGCAATACAAACCAAACTGCTAAAGGCAGAAAGCCTCGCCTGAGCATTTTACTGGTGTTATGAACCCAGAACAGGGGGGGCCTGGGCTGCCCAGACCTGTGGAAATACTACTTGGCAGCACGGCTAGTACAATTAGCGCAATGGCACACATCCCCGACTCACATGTCATTGCTCCAATATGAAAGGCCTTTGATCAAGCCTTTTTACCTACTGGGTCTTTTGTGGTCAAACTCAATTAGCCAAAAAGATATTACCCTGCTTATCAGAATTGTGGGCCAATCCCTCTGTCTCTGGACCCTCTACAAGGAAAAGTTTGGGCTTCTCTCTAAACCTTCCAAATTGACCTCCTTTTTGGGCGACCCTAACTTCCCTGCAATTTTTAATGCAGATTTGAAATATGTTAACTGATCCTCTCAAGGCCTGGTAACTTTGAACTCGTTACTGCATTTACATTTACATCACAATTACACTATTTCTAACTCATAATTTTATAAATACCTTAAGATTCGTCACTTTTTCCAAAATATTCTCACCCTAGTAAGAGATGAGGCCAGAACACCCTTTGAAAATCTATGTCATGAGGGGTTGAGAGGTAGAGGGACAATTTCTACCCTATACCAATACCTTAATGACCACCATACCACTGCAAAATCTATGCAATGCTAGGATGGGAGGCTGAAACGGGTCAGGAATATCCTGCAGAGGATTGGCATGATATGGTTGCCAATATGCATACGTGTACCCACTCGGTTGCGATTAAAGAAACTGTGGTAAAACTTCACACCAGATGGTACTGCACCTCAGTTAGAATACATAGGATTTTTCCAACTATTCCAGACACATGTTTCAGGGAATGTGGTGAAAAGGGTACACTCCTCCATACCTTCTGGAGCTGTAAGGCTCTATGATCTCTCTGGCAGCAGACCTTCAGTGCTTCAAATATTTGGCACACCGATCACTCTGACCTATCAGATGTGTATTCTGTTTGCAGATCTCCCAGAGCCCCCCCCCCAGATCAAAAACAAGCTCACACGCTATTAAGCACTATTCACTGGGCAATAGCTTTGAACTGGCAAACTCCAACAGTTCCAAGGTCCCAGGTGCTTCTTCAAATGGAGTCTATTAAGTTAATGGAACAAATACACCATACTCTCATGGACTTTCATACTCTCATAGCCGCTCCTGGCCAGCTCCTTAGATTGCCAATATGGGCAGAGTTCCTCCTATTTTGCTTGGTCAACCTGGTGGATGGGCCAAAGGCACTCTGACCTCGGATAAATACATGTACTCTTACCACCCCCAAAAAAAGGCTGGGACAACACAGCTTCTGATGATACACCAAACTATTAAGCATATGCAAGATGTATTCTCATATTGCTATATGCACACATTATTATTCTTGCTTTTCTTTTGGTGATTGTTATGTTTTTATTTAACCTACTGGTTCTTAGAGAGTGACAATACTAACCTACCATGACTTCTTTGATCTAGTCATACGAATGATCTGAAATATTGTGATTTTAGTTATATACAGCACTTTCAAGTTCTATTTTTCTGTAACTGCCTTTGTTAATAAATGTTTGTAAACATATTATTTTTGGATTCCTAATTTCACCTGTTCACACTTTCTAGAAGTGTCATATACCACTTTTGGAAACTATGTATTATCGGGATATTTTCAGAGCCTTGACCACATCTGTGAAGTCAGCTGACAAAACAAACTGTGATCCATAGGAAAAGTACATCCTAAAAAGCTTTGGCTATACTTTTCCTTTAATATTTGTTAAGAAGCACAATGAGAAACCTCTCCGCATGGCAGAGGTTATTTTCTGAATACCCTCTACAATGGTCTGACCCTACTGATTCAATGCAGATCTGTTTTATATGCCACAGCATTAGCTTTATTTTCTTATACTGTAGTTAAATGGCCTTTTCAAGACAATATTCCAGTCTCTACAAATTTCTCAATATGCAATGGCACGCGACAAGGCTGCCCCTGTCCCTTTTAATTTTTATATTGTTGCTGGAACCATCCCTACGTACGATTAAAAAGAATCCTGAGAACATAGGGCCAAATCCTCAAAAGGGATACGCAGGCGGAACTGCTGTTCAGCCTGCGTATCCCTGTGCCTATCTTTGGAACTGATCCTCAGAAGCAGTTTTCCAAAGATAGGCAGAAGATCTGACATCTGTAAGACACTTACACTGTCAGATCTTAGGATGCAGTACCGCATCCGCCGCTGGGGGCATTTTGCGTTGAAATGCCGCTTTGCGTATGCAAATGAGGACTTACGGAGATCCACAAAGCTTTTCAGCTTTGTTTTTTTCTGCGTAAGTTTACGTTTGCATACGTAAAATTAGGGATGCTTTTACAAAGTGTAAACTAGTTACACCTTGTAAAAACAGACCTTTTTTTCGATCGCCGCTATTTTTTTAAAATTTTGAATTTTATTTTTCGGCGCGTAACTTTTTTTTTACCCGACGCAACTTTATTGTCCCGTCGCAATCCACAAAGCCCGGCATAACGTAATTTTGCGCGCTGCCCGTCTGGAAAATGATGTCACGAGCATGCGCAGTACAGCCGGCGCGGGAGCGTGCCTCATTTAAATTGTCATCGCCCCCTGCAGAAGAGGACCGCCTTGCGCCGGAGACATTTAAGTTACACGGCCAAAAATTTCTAGGTAAGTGCTTTGTGGATCGGGCACTTAGGTAGAAATTGTCCGCCAGTGTAACTTAAATGGTAAAAGTTAAGTTAGGCTACGTTTTTGTGGATTTGCCCCATAGGCCTTAATGCCACTTAATCTGACCATGAAGTTGTTGCATATGCGGATGATTTAAATTTCTTTATTTCTCAACCCCACACTACCCTACTGGTCCTATCATAAGAATTGAAGACATATGGAACTCTATATAACTATAAATGAAACGCCTAAAAATCAGAAGCTCTTAATATCATGCTTCCTCAACAGGATCGTTTGCAACAACAGTTTTCTTTCCGATGGTCTCCTTCCCGTATTAAATACTTAGTCACCTGGATCCATGCCAATCTGTAAAGCATTTTTGAACACATTCTTTTGCCCGTTTACCAAGAAATTAAAGGTCAACCTCTATAGGTGGAACAAGGCAGCATTTGACATCATAGCATCCTGAAAATTAACATTTCATCTCATGTCTTATACCGACTTGATGCCACCTGTTTTCTACAATATCTTTGGGATGGAAAGAAAGCCAGAATAAATATAGCTGTCCTGACCCTACCCAAATTACGTGGTGGGATTGTTTACCCAGACTCATTGAAATATCATAGCACAGTTCATTTAATGAGAATTATGGATTGGTGTACTCTAAAATGGTTAAAACCTTGGATAGATTTAGAACATATGACATGTCTGCTCTCTTTGAATGGCCTGGCTTGGATAGACCTCGTACCCACCCCGAGTGGGAAAATATTGTCACATCCCCTTACGAGTCCCTCTATTAGGATTATCAAAACCCTTTTCAAGACTACCCACCATACCCTAGCCCACTAACACCAATACTTGGCCTGAATCAGCTTCCACATAGTTTAACTGACAGCCTTTTTTGCTGCCTTCAACAAAGCTCTTGTTTGAAATCCCTATCGCCAATTTATCAAAATCTAAGATCACTAACTCCATTTGAAAAATTCTGTGAAGAAGCAGTCCTGGTCACAGTGGTATTCCATGTTAGTGTCTGGCGAACACCAATAAAATCCAAGATTTTTGTCAAGGTGGGAAGCTTCACTTCCCCCCAAAACGTTCTCTCCCTCCCAAAAAGATAGAATTCTACAGTTTGCTCATAAGGCCTCACTGGAAAACGCATAACAAGAAAATGAGTACATGATACTCACAAGGTGGTATAAAATGCCTCAACTCCTACATTAGATCAACCCTCAAGTGTCACCACTATGCAATGCCACATATCAGAAGGTTTAGTTCTACATACCTTTTGGGACTGCACAGCACTCGCCACCTTTTGGTTGGAGTTCAAAACTTCCATTAAAGACCTAACTGCATGGTCCCTTCCAGATTCACCTGCCACTTACCTCTTGCATGACACATTTCATATAAGTGATACAAAAACTCTTTTGAGACATCTCTTGAATGCTGCCAAAGCGTGCATACTCATTCACTGGAAATCTACTGAATCACCAATTACAGAACACTGGCGAGCCAGCGTTTCTGATAGTTATATTATTGTCATGTTTCCCTTTCAAATGTTTACCCCCCGAGTTTCCTTGGTTTAAATATTTACAAAAAGACCATAGCAGGGCATCAATATAACATGGATATAACATGTGGAGACTCAGCATAAATACCTTGTCCTTATCTATATATCATAATTGATAGACATGCCGATTGAACTATAATTAAATTGCATCTGTTTCTGCATACTCCATTGTCTTTGAATACTGATTGTCCTTTTTTACCCTGTATTGTGGTCACTATAAGTAAAGAATTTATTTAAAAAAATACCTTTTCAACTGGATGTAGGCACATTTACAGTATACATTCTAGGGCAACATTTCTGGCAATGTATGTACTAGGATGTTGTCAAGCTGACCCCTAATGCAGGTGGTCAGTCACTATAGCTGGCTACTGTGTTCTTCACCTATAGCAGCCCCTTTCTCATAAGGCAAGCAGGCCTACAATTACTTGGTTGCCCACAAGACTTATAAACACTATAGTGCCTGCCCACCATACCAGAGCATGCATAAAATTAGCAAAGCAAACAGGTACTTGTGGTTGGCAGACAGGCATAGTGATTCAATGACAGTCCAAGGCAGGCAGAATTCAGAGAATAGTCGATATTCAATCTGAGGTCATACACAGGGAAATTTAAACTAGCAGAGTAGGGTAGACAAACAGGCACCTTGATCAGGTATTTACACACTCTATCACAGGCATTGGACTGAAGGCTTGGTTGGCTTATAACAGATTTGGTCTCCACCCAGAGACTGACCACATTAATCACCTTGCAGGTGGACAGCGAGACAAGGAGAATGCCACAACCAAAATCAGGATGCTGGAACCAGCAGCTATGACGGAGCAGGAGCGCACACGCTCCTGACAGATATGTGCAGCCAAGTATTAAATATATAGGAACAGGAATTACTGCTGCATCTTCAATAGTATTCCCATAGTCTGTAAAGAATAATACACCACTGACAGGTAACATCTTAACATAATTTAAGATATCACAGAGCTTATATATGTTTTACATGAGCACAATTCTAAACTGTTTCAAGGATCTTATTAAAAGATCTTTGTTATCTTGAGTTGTCCTACTAATGTAAATGCCTCTGTCCACTAATTAAAAGGAGACCATCTCCCCCACCTGTATCAAACCTAACTAAAAACTTTAATTATTAGTTAATGCTGTCTATTTAACTGTAACATAGATGAACTTACTTAAAAAGGCTGGTGTCACTGAGTGAGTTGTGAATAACTGCTACAGTTTCCATTTCTTTATAAAGAACATTGGGTCATTACATTACTCAGAAAATCATTTGCTAGATAATTAAGACCTTTGTCAGGAAAGGAAACTTAACTAATCAGAGATATAACCTTGCCCTAGACTTGATTGTTCCAAATACTAACTGTGCAGAATACAAATAGACCAACAGTTCACTATAAATGTTGTTCCAATTATGCTTATATTTCTTAAAGAGCAGTGCAAAAATGTTAATGCATTAATTTCCTAAGTTTAGAATTAAAGCAGAGTTCCGCCAATTTTTTTTTTTTAAACTGCAGTTGCTGACTTTTAAAATAAGGACACTTACCTGTCCAGGGCGCCCGCAATGTCGGCACCCAAAGCCCATCTAACCCTCAGCTCTCGGGTTCTGCTGCTGCCGTTTTCTGTAAGGGAATCAGGAAGTGAAGCCTGGTGGCTTCACTTCCTGGTTCCCTACTGCGCATGCGCGATCCCATTGGTCCCCGCTGTCTTCTGGAACCTGTGTGTCTCCCAGAAGAGAGAGTGGGGACAGCAAATACACAACGGGAAGTGGCGTAGATACCCGCATATGGCTCGGGTAACTATGCCTGGAAGTGGGAGCAAAATACCTGTAATAGAGGTATTTTGCTCCCCCTTCCCCTGAAAGGTGCCAAATGTGACACCGGAGGGGGGGGGAGGGTTCTGAAAAGCAGAAGCTGCATTTTTGGGTGGGACTCCACTTTAAAGGGATTGTCTGTATACTTTCTGTATGCCTGTATTATATTCAGGATTAAAAATAAAGAGGGCAAGTCTGCTACTCCAAACATTCAGAAATATTTTACTGTTGTGCTATAAACACCAACTGTAAATAGAAGTACCTTGCAATCATGGTTATAAAAATCATTGTGGAAATAATAATCGTGTGCTATCTCAACCAATGTGTTTTAAGATTGTAAAACAAAATCACCTATAATCAAATATACCAAATCAGATATACACATAAAACAGTAAAGTGCAAAAAAAAATAGTTTTACAAAGTGAACATCTCATATAAAGTGCAAAGTGCAATAAGGAAATATATATAAAACTTGATTTAAAATAACATGTGAAACAAATATACCCCAATTCACTAGTGACTGTAACACAGAAATACAATTTTATATAAAAAAAATGACAGTCCAATTAATGTCCATCCCAGTCCAGAGAAAGAAAGTGCTCTTGTGCTATCCACTGTAATGAGTCTCTATTATAAGCACCACTTCACATCCACCCCTATGCTCGTGCAGACAAACAGGCTGCTTACCAGAACATGTGTGTAACAGGCGCTCTCTCGGCCTGGTAGTGTGTTCCACGCTGGAACGCATACGGCACCCGCGCGATGATGTCATCGCCCAGCGCTGCGTGCGTTCCAGCCTGAAAAGCGGAATGTCCGCCGCACATCACCGCTGCCCTGCTCATGCACTGCACCTGTTACCTGCCTATAAAGGCATATAATTGAAATAGAAACCTCGTTCTATTATTGTCAGCCGTAGCTCAGCCACGCTACATTCAATGGTGCCATCGCTCCCCATGCTGCAAAACTTCACCAAGCTGCAACTTCAGCATTTCTGCTGTTACCTTGGCTACTTCACATTGCCATTTCCGGGGACAACCTTCAAGACCTTCCTTGCTGACACCCTACACTACGGAATCCCTTGTCGCTACACTCAAGCCCTGCAAACAGATAAGTAGCAATTGTTTCACTTGTAGTACTATAGGAAGAACTGCTGCATATATTCCACCTAAAACAGTTGTTGTTATTTATTATGGCTTGTACAGTGGGGATCGAAAGTTTGGGCACCCCAGGTAAAAATTTGTATTAATGTGCATAACGAAGCCAAGGAAAGATGGAAAAATCTCCAAAAGGCATCAAATTACAGATTAGACATTCTTATAATATGTCAAAAAAAGTTAGATTTTATTTCCATCATTTACACTTTCAAAATTACAGAAAACAAAAAAATGGCGTCTGCAAATGTTTGGGCACCCTGCAGAAGAAAACCTCTTCTACGTCCTCACCACAAAAATCAGTGTTCGAACGTTGCAAATGAACATATAGACAAGCCTGATGCATTTTGGAAACAAGTTCTGTGGACTGATGAGGTTAAAATATAACTTTTTGGCCGGAATGAGCAAAGGTACGTTTGGAGAAGAAAGGGCACAGAATTTAATGAAAAGAACCTCTGTCCAACTGTTAAGCAGGGGGGTGGATCAATCATGCTTTGGGGTTGTATTGCAGCCAGTGGCACAGGGAACATTTCACAGGTAGAAGGAAAAATAGATTCAATAAAATTTCAGCTAATTTGGCATGGTAACTTGATGCCATCTGTGAAAAAGCTGAAGTTAAAGAGAGGATGGCTTCTACAAATGGATAATGATCCTAAACACACCTCAAAATCCACGGGGGATTACATCAAGAGGCGTAAACTGAAGGTTTTGCCATGGCCTTCACAATCTCCTGACCTCAACATAATTAAAAATCTATGGATAGACCTTAAAAGAGCAGTGCGTGACAGACAGCCCAGAAATCTTAAAGAACTGGAAGACTTTTGCATGGAAGAATGGGCAAAGATACCTCAAACAAAAATTGAAAGACTCTTGGCTGGCTACAAAAAGCGTTTACAAGCTGTGATACTTGCCAAAGGGGGCAGTACAATATATTAACTCTGCAGGGAGCCCAAATTTTTGCAGACGCCATTTTTTTGTTTTCTGTAATTTTGAAAGTGTAAATGATTGAAATAAAATCTAACTTTTTTTTAAATATTATAGGAATGTCTAATCTGTAATTTGATGCCTTTTGGAGATTTTTCCATCTTTCCTTGGCTTCGTTATGCATATTAATACAATTTTTTACCTGGGGTGCCCAAACTTTCGATCCCCCACTGTAGCTATTAGGATACTGCTTGGGACTAACTGTTGTGTCTGTGACTGTTTGCTGAGGAAAATCTTAAAGGGACATCTACTCTCAAAATTACCTGAGCTATATTTGCCTCTCATATGCAACTATTAGTTGTCCGCACATCTCCTATTTACTACGTGCTTGACATAAGTGTCATTTGTTTATGGGCCTTGCCCTAACTTGCTGAACATGCTCGCTCTAACTTTTCTATGCTAAGTAATGATTGTATTTCCATACCAACTCCCTTAGTGGCCTAATGCATTTCTATATGTTTAAGTGATATGATGTAGAGAACCCCCAAACTCCTGTTTGCGTGGAGTGACGCCTGGGGAACCGGAATGATAATCACTTGCATATAGAAGTGCATTGGAATCTTTAAGTGTATGTTATAATTATAAATGCTAAGCTCTGATCGTATGTTGTAATGCGTCCAACCTTAGTAGCTCAACGCCTTTCTTTATGTGAGAGAGAGATGATGTAGAGAACCCCCAAACTCCTGTTTGCGTGGAGTGACGCCTGGGGTCCAATACTGAATTCTCACATTAAGAAGTGCATTGAAATCCTTGCTAACCGCAGTTGTGGTTCACTTCTTTCACCAGAGCTGTTACAATGTGGTCCCACAAGGGGATTAAAAAAGCTTACAGATATCCTCTTTAGGGAAGTCCCAGCTCACTCCCAAATATCCTGATAAGTTCCCAGCTCCCACCGATAGATGTAATAGAAGTAAGGAGAAGAGCTCATAGTGCAATTCTGTGTATTAGTTTATTTAAAAACATAACATAATGCACTTACAAACTGAGTAAAAATTCAAAAGGGCGTACAAACATCCCACAGGCACGCCCACCACTGTATTGGACCATGCGTGCTGATCTGACACTGCTAGCCTATTGAGTGGAAAAAGTAGCGGTTCTTACTTCTAATGTATGCATCAGTTGGTGCCATGTTAAGCATGTCATTCTCCATTGCTTGGAACATACTACCTGCCATACTACATACTATTACTTGGAACATGTACCCAGATCTCCGACATGGTATACCAGGTCAATGATACCTGCCAGTGTGTAGGTCGATCTCTCTTCCAACAGGGCCTACATACTGTAGTTCTTGCACTGACAGAAACAGGGCCAGATCTAGCTGTGCTGGAAATGAATTATCTGACTGAATAAGAATCCACTTACATCAATACTTATTTAAAACTAGACAAAATACATTCATCCAGGCAGCGCTACATTAATAAACACACTCCAGCTCTTAAGAATGTGCTATCATAAAAATACAAGTCAATGTTGCAACAGTGTGTTCACATCCAAAGTATAGTAGAGTTCAGCAGAGATAAAGTGCTTGATTACGTCCTAGAAAACAACTCTCACACTATCACCTCCACCCCTGTAGACCTGGGGGTAAAGAAACACCCCCTAAGAATCAGACTTTTACCAGAGTGTGCTGGTAACAAGCACAGAACACCAGATACTAATTTGAATCTTCTCCCTGGAAAGTTGATCACACAGCCTGTAGCAGACGAAAGTGCGGGTCATCCACTAATGAGCTCTATGTTAAACATCAAAGTGGTGCCTATTTCGAACCAAACAGTAGTATTTTAGTAAAACCATGCAGTATTTTCTCTCCAAGTTCTCTTGCTCTGATGCTCACATTCTCATACTGAAGAATTTCAGACAGCTGCATAGTAATTGTGAAAATAATCCTTGAGCATGTTTGTGCCTTATACTTGTCTCCTGATGAAGGTGTTTATTATTTCAACATTTGCTGGTTGTTAAAAGAGAAGTATGTTTTTTTAAGATTCATACTTACCTAGGTGGATGCAGGATTGGTCCGATGCTGCATCTGTCCCCCAGCGCCTCTACACTGAGAACTGAGCGATCAAGCACTGCTGATCACTCATTTCTCACTGCACCATTTAGACTGTCACAGCGTCTCCCTGCAGGGATGTAGTCCCAACGAAGGGGGCGGGCACGCTGACTAACCCCCAGCCAGAACTGCTCGGATGATGGGGGCAAGCTTACTGAGGAGGAACAGGAAATGAGAAATTCAGACAAAGAAAAAAAAACATTTAGAAGAGAAATCGAAGGAAAAGGTTTGGGAACCAACAATACACTGGCTTAAAGGAACCTATTTAGAAAATAAAAAACAAACCTTTACAACCCCTTTAAGGCATGATCTTGAACTGCCCTAAGCGTAAGCCAGGCAAAAAAAATATCTTGCAAATCTTACTGTAGTTTGTTATAACAATGCTCATTTAGTTACAAATTTTTCCATTTGTTATCTGTAAATATAACTAATCTACTAGATTAGTGGGAGTTGAGATGTGTGGGTCTGTCAGTTATTCTGGCAACTGTCAAGCTGTAAATTCACTCCTGAAGCTTTTTCTTCATTTGTTGACATATCAGTACAAACAAATACATAGTAATTGTATTAAAGTCCAAATGAACTACTTCAAGATGCTGGCTCCAGGGTGTTCTATTTTTGTAGAATCCATGTGATGACAGCATGTTAAACATTAAATTAAACAGAGAAAAGGTACAAAGATAAAATAAAAGTGTATTAATATAAAAATATATTTAATATGTTGCAACTAACCGGTTCTTTTGAGCATCCTTAGAGCACTATTAAATGCAACAACAAAAATACAATATACTGCAGCTAACAATCCTTAAATGCGGTGGCTGCATTTCTTTTCTTTTTTTTTTAAGACCTTTTCCTTTTTTCCACCTGGGAATATGTTTGATAAGTTTGTTATTTTTCAACTTTCTTTAACCCAGGTCAATTCTGACACTTCGCTCCTACATGTAAAAATCTACTTTTCTTGCTAGAAATTTACTTAGAACCCCAAAACATTATATTGCAAGGAAAGGATTTTTTTGGGACTTTAAATGAAGCAGTGGCCTGGTGGTCCTATGTCTCCATCCCTATCAATATTGAGGAATGGGACTTTTTATGAAGCACACAGTAGAAAATGGCTAAATTATGTAAAAAAAAAATTAAACACTGGTTATTTAAATAATAATACTCTTTATCTCAACTTCACAAATAAGCACTACATAATGATCCAATAACCAGTGAAATTTCACACATAATACAGTTAATATCCAGGTAACCTGTTGAACTTACTAATTCCTGTCAAAATAGAGAAAGAATTGGAGTAAAATGAGAAAGAATTCAAAAAAAATATTGGTCATATGTTGAATAGACAACTTATCGAAAAAATCTCTGGTCGGCCCATGATTAATATTAAATACTGTAGTTGATAGCGCAGCACATTTCATGGCTTTTAGCCACAGGAGCAAGCCTGTAGTATACATCTATAAATGAGAAACATTTGGCAGAAATAAAAATGCAAGTGGGTGTGTGTCCATAAATTAACCCTGGCATGTAATCGGACTATGAATCAAATTGGACCTCTTTAAAAATATTTAATTTATGTGTTTTGGGTAAACAGTATAATAAAAATGCATGTATAATGTGAACAGGTGCAGATAATGAAAAGTGAGTGTAAAAAAAAGGGGAGTAAAAGGAGGACTTGAAAGGAGACTTGTGTAGGTCAAATAATGTGACAATACCTGATGCTGGAACGTGAGAACCACAGTCCTGTGTGTCTAACCCAACTGATTATGATGTCTATATAAGGGGACGCCACCAAGGCACAATCCCAATGTCACGCAAGCGTGCAAGAAGGAATGGGAATGGGACTTTGTATGAAGCACAAATGAGTAAATTGAAAAAAAATTCTGCTAGATGATCCAGACATATATGCATCTCATTCATAGATGTATATTATGGGCTTGCTCCTGAGGAGTGGCTAAAAGCCACAAAACCTGTTGAGCTATCAACTACTGTATTTAATATTAATCATGGGCCGACCAGAATTTTTTCGACAAATTGTCTATTCAGCATATGACGAATATATTTTATGATTTTTTTCCCATTTCACTAAAATTTTTTATCTATATTGACAGGAATTATTAAGATCAAAAGGTTACCTGGATATTATATTTTTTTTATCAGAGGCCCTATAATATAAAATGGTGTGTGTTGCAATTATATATATCACGTGGTATTTGCGCAGCGGTTTTTCCCAAATTAAATTTTTGGGAAAAAATAAACATTTTCGTGAATGAAAAAAAAAACACTAAAGTTAGCCCAATTTTTTTGTATAATGTGAAAGATGATGGTACCCTGAGTAAATAGATAGCTAACATATGACACTTTAAAATTGCATCTGCCCGTGGAACATTTTCGTGAATGAAAAAAAACAAACAATAAAGTTAGCCCAATTTTTTTGTATAATGTGAAAGATGATGTTACCCTGAGTAAATAGATAGCTAACATATGACACTTTAAAATTGCATCTGCCCGTGGAATGGAGGAAAACTACAGTGCTTTAAATTCTCCAGAGGCGATGCTTTAAACACCTTTACAGGTTACCAGTTTAGAGTTGCACAGGAGGTCTGGTGTTAGAATTATTGCTAGCGACAATATCTCACATGTGTGCTGAGATCACAGTTTTCATATGTATGTACGGGAGTAACAAATGCATTCACATTTGCGCCTAAGCATGGTGGCACGGGGTGCTTTCATTTTTTTTATTATTCATTTTATAAAAAAAAAATTACTTTTTTTTGGACTAACTTTATTGCTATCACAAGGAATGAGCAACATATCTTGTGACAGCATGGACCGTGACAAGACCTCACTATGGAGAGATTTGGGGTCTAGAAGACTCCAAACTCTCCTCTAACCTCCCATGCCTTCCAGATTGGTCTGATTGGCTGATTTCTTGGCAACTGGTGGCTAGGTAAACAAAGAGGCAGAACTGGAAGTGATGACATAACTTGTCACTAACAGTTTCTGGGGTTACAGAGAAAGGGGAATGCTGTCAGTTCCTCTCTCTCTGTTCAGGGCAGCCAGTGCCACTGGACGCATCTCTCCTGGGCACCACAATCGTACAGTAAAGCCCGGGAGACGTGGTGGGACCCAGTTTTGCCACCCGCAGAAGTGATCAAGTGGCTAGTTAGCCACTTGGATCACTTCTGCAAGTTAGGGAATTGCTGGCTAAAAACATACATACCAAAATGATGCTTGTAGGTGCAGGCATCATTGCGGTATAACCACTGAAACTGCGGCAAGTGGTTAACAAGCCAAGCTGTCCAGAAAAGATGCATCTTGAGTATTGAGGCAAACTATTTAACACTGACAGGATTCATTGCAATGATCAGCTTGATTTTTGTCCCAAACAGAATAAATTACATTGTTCTAAATGTTTCAAAAGTGTTTGCTTGAGTTTGGATTTAATTTGTTTGTCAAGTTCATCTAAATCTTCTGGTACATCTAACACTACTCTCCATCAGGATAGGGGGGAGCCATCCTAGGACAATAAGTGTGGTACTAACTGGATCAACAGGTTAAAATAAATAAAAATAAATAAAACAGCAGCCACCACATTTGAAATATGAATATGAAATATCTGTTTTGGGGTTTATTATTGCTCTAAGAATGGTATAACTACTGATTGCAGAGAAGATGTAAAAAAAAAAAAAAATGGCAGTCCGTATAGTGAGATTTAGATATGATGAAAAGTGCTGCATCCTCTGTTTAGGTAGTATAAGAATTTAGAAAGTGCATTTGTGCACAGTGAGAAAAATATACTGTAAACAGGTGTTTGAGATCATAACTGTATGATATCATAACTTATTTTCTCCATTTTCCATGTAGCTGCCAGTCTTCAGGAAAGGCAGTGCATATGAAAGGTGGAAGAGAAGGCCATAAAAGGAAAATAAAATGTAAAACATTTTTCTAGGATATGGGGATAGTGTGACAACAATTGAGATGAGAGCTTTCAGGTAGCTCTGATAGGAACATTTGTGTTTAACATAGTTCTCTTTTTTCTTCTAGTGTCTTTCATCTTTGTGACAACCTTATAGGTTGTGTGCTGTGTGCGATCATGAATTAATACTCCGTGGAGAGACTTTAGCTGGAGGAACAATTTCTTTCCAAATCATTTACAAGACTATAACTGTAGTGGATGAAATCAACTTCTTTACGTGTTAAAAGGACAGAAAATAGGTCAGATGCTAAACAACTAAAATATGTTGCATATTGGTGTCATATTATGTTTCCTAGAGAGCTGAGTTATTCTGAGGTAGAGATAAGTAAGGAGGAGAGAATAACAAGCAGCAGCCTGTTATCCTAAATTAATATGGTGAGTCATAGCATGGTGTATAGTAAGCTTGAGAATGATTGTGCTGCCATTTGAGGAGTAGATGTCTTGACTACTGTGCGAGCAGAAAAAAGAATGAGGACCAGGAAATATTTGAGTTTTCTACACCAAAATAAATATTAAAATCTTCTAGTAAGGCTGCAGTTATATCAATGGACCCTGTAGGTACACAGCCATTGCCATTTTATGAAAAAATACAAATAAACATCCTTATTTAGTCCCCTTTAATTTTTTTTATTATTTTAATTAATTTTAAATATTTTGCTATATCTGTTTAATAAGTACAAAAAAAGTGTTGATTCTGACAAAAGTTTCATGAGCTGATAATTTTCTTTGCTTTCTGCCTCTGTTGACTATTAACAGTGACAATTGTTCCCAGATATCTCTCAGGACTAATCCAAATGTTATGGAGAAGAGAAGAGGGGGAGGTTTTCTATAGTCCCCTTTTAGGGTGATGCTTGCTAAGATCTGAAGGTACCAACAGACTTAGATCTTCACTTGATGACACAGAAATTATCTGGATCAAGCAACGATAAAATAAAATAATTTGGGTAGTGTCAGGAACGTGCTGGCCATAGCGTCTGCGGGTGCCCGTCTTGCTGTGCACAGGCGCATGCAAATGCATTCACACTTGTGCCAAGTGTCCTATATAAGTGAAGCAGCTGCACTAGTCCATTGCTGTCTGATCTGTAGCTGTACCCATGTTCCTATATCTTATTCTGCTGACTTCTGTATTTGGCCCGGCTTGCTCCTTAATTTGCTTGAATGCAACCTGTCCTGACCTTGGCTTGTCTCTGAACTTTGCTCTGCTTTCTGCTTACCTGCCTGATCTCGTGTTGCCTTCTTCTGCCTGTACCCTGACAATTCCTTGCCTGCTGTCTATGCCTGCATCTGACCATCTGTTGCCAACCTGGCTTGTCTGACCTTGCATCCAGTTGTTTATCTGTCCTGCCTACACCTGCCTAGCTCCCGCTGGAGATTTTTCTACTGTGAGCCACCAGTCTTTCTGCACCTACTACCAGCTGCTGCCTGCTGTCATCTATTGTTACAGCTATTGGGTCAACTCTGGTAATGCACCTGCTACACATCACTACTTCCAGCGGAAGACTACAAAGGCACCCATACCTCACTGCAACATCAGTGGTCCCTATACCCTCTGCACACAGTGGGTATAGGAGTGACCATAACATTATTTCATTTAATGTTACCTGTAAACAACAAGCAACAAGCACATACTGGAAAGAGCACATTTTCCAAGGCTGTGGGCTGGTCTCTGAGATTTAGCAGCAAAAAAAAAAGGAGAAGCACAGCGCTCCAGGAAGAATCAGGTGCAAGGTAGATCACAGGTGCAGACCTCAGCTTGGCAAAATAAACGTTTGTGGGTGTGTATAAAAATGGGTGTGTAGGGCAAAGTCTCATTGGGTATTGAAAAATCAGAACCAAACCTTGTTAAGCTAAACTAAACCTTAATGTAATCGGACTATTGATAAGAAAAATACATAGAGGTGGCTGGTGATGAAAATGGCCATCAACAGCCAAATCTATGAAGGGTATACGGACAAAAGGGAACACTGTAATAAAAAGCAGTAAATTCCGGTGTAATGTAGACATCAGAATGTACAAATCGCAACAGTGACAAAATAATGGAAAAAGATATACAATTAATGTATATACATATATGTGTGAAATTATTCACTTACACTGCATGTATATATATAGACCTGGATGGAACAAAAACTGGTTTAATTATGAAAATGTGTGATCTCCCATTCGTGGTTCATTCCAAAAGGTTTTCAGGTGTTAAAAAAATAAATAAAATAAAAAATCCTTTTTGCAGAGAAGTTTAAAAACATCTCCTCCTCCTCCTCCTCTAGTGGGTGTCAGGACTCTTTCTAGAATCTGTACACCTGCAGAAATGTTACTGCCACTATGGTATTGATTAAAATGTTGAGCAACATTTGTTGACAAATTCTTCTCAATACTGTACAAATGTTCTTGAAATCTATCCCTGAGTCTCCTAGTGGTGAGTCGGATGTATTGCACATTGCAAGGCGTGCATGTAACAACATAAATGACGTATTGTCTGTTGCAATTAAAAAAAAGATTTTATCTGATGTGTTTTTTCATTTGAAAAGGATTGTACTGAATCCTCCTTAATGATGTGCTTACAACACGAATACCCAGTCACAACACAACCATAGTTTCCCTTGAAGTGCAACCAAGTGATGGACCTCAAGGTGACAGGATAAAAAAAACTAGGGGACAAGGAATTGCCCAAAGTACAGTAGGTGCACGTCTGGCAATAAAATGTATTCCATCTTTCAAGTGGTCTGCACAAACACTATCTTCAAATAGTATAGGCAGATATTGATGCATAATGGTATTAATATCGTTAAATTCCCTATTGAAGTTTGTGCTCAAAGTGGGTCTTTGCTTATTGAAAAGTCTATTTTTTTTTAAAATCTTTTGTTCCATGTTTGGATTTGCTTAAAAGTTTTGACCTGTCTTTGGAATCCGCAATTGCACATGTATCTGGGATAACCCCTCTGTAAAAACCACGAGTAAAGAGCTCTCGCTTCTTTCTCATAGGATGATTGGTCACTGCACAATCTGCGGATTCTCAAAAACTGGCCAACAGGGATACCCATGACAGTGTGTCTGGAGTGGCCTGACTGAGGCATGAGCAAGGAATTACCAGACATGGGTTTCCTGAACAAACTGGTGTAAATGCTATTTTCAAAGCCATATAGATGTATATCCAAAAAAATCTATACCTTTTGAATCACACTGTCCAGTGAACTATACATTTCTGTCATTCGAATTGAGGTACTGTAGAAATGGCTCCAGGGAGTCAAGTTATCTATCCATAATAAAAATGAGGTCATCTATGTAGTGATAGAATAATTTAATCGATGACCTAAAAAGATTGTCAATACCGAATATGTGACGGCGTTCCCACCAACCCATATATAGATTAGCCAATGATAGTGAGAACTTGGCTCCCATGGCTGCTCCACACCTCTGAAGGAACCAGTCTCCATTAAAAGCGAATAAATTGTGTGTCAAAGATATTGTAGGACATCTAGAGCAAAATATCTGTGCTCACTGTTATACTATGTGCATTGTACCAAATAGAACGCTATGACCTCCGGAGCTTTCTCATGTGGAATACAGGAATATAAACTCGAGACATCACATGTGACCCACGGTGAACTGTCGTCCCATGTCATGTCTTGGACAATACTCAAAATCTGGTTTGTATCCTTGAGATAGCTGGGAAGACTGCACACTAGAGGCTGCAGGACACTTTCCATCAATTCTCCCAATCTCTCATTTAGAGTTTCAATCCCTGCAATAATAGGCCTTCCATGCAGCGGATTTAACCCCTTATGAGTTTTTGGGAGATGGTGAAAAATTGGGGATACCGGATATTCCGGAATAAAATCGGCTATATTTTTTTATCAAAGACACCCAGAGACACCCCTTCATTCACTAAGTTAGTCAACAACATTTTGTATTTCTTGGTGGGATCACCAGTGAATCTGAGTATGTGTCTCGATCAGACAACTGTCTCTCAGCCTCACACCTGTGTTGTTCAATATCCATTACTACCACTAAACCTCCTTTGGCGGAGTTTTTGATGGTAACACCTTTGTCCTGTTCTAAGATTTTAAGTGCCTTTCTCTCCTGACTAGAGAGGTTGTCACTCCTCACTGAACTGTCCAAAGATGTTTGCATGGACAGTGTAGTCAGGTCTCTTTCAACAACCTTTTGGAATGTATCCATTTCTGGGCAACGTGCATTGACTGGATAAAAATCTGAGCGTTTGGTGACCAAATGGGAAAGTGGACACATGGACCCACTATTACTGGGATTCCCAGATGCCCCCTCCCATGATAGCTCCTCCAAATCTCCCAGTGCACATTGCTTCCTAAAAGATGAGAAAACAACAGCAGAAACCCCCCTTTCTTCATCACAGTCACACAGAGACCTATCTAACAAATCCTGATCATCAACACTACTACAGGCTGACAGATCTACTAAATCTTCAATAGTGTTTCTTAAGTGCCACATTCCTAATAAATCTATTAATATCAAGGATGGTTTTTGGGCAGACTCCTTTAAAAAGCCTGTCTGTTTAGTGCTACATTTGTTGTGAATAAGCAAGCTATCGCTTGTGAAACGCGTCTATCATTACCTGTATTTGTCAAACCCCTTTGACAATAAAGAGGACATCAATATAAGTTGGAGTTCCAGTGTGCGATCAATTTCTTGTTTTATTCCTCTGAGATTTAGACTGGGATGGAATATTGGCATCGATGAACACAGAACAGAAATGGGAATTCTTCATAATGACTACATGCAAACACTGCAAATTATATTCCCATGGGCAATGCGTTGAAAAGGCTAGAAATACAACCTATGTGTCTCACAGCCAAAGTTAGAAAAACTATAAATGATAACAAAAAAACTTTTAAAAATTATAAAAATGAACAAAATACTATCATCATTTAAATGTTAAAAGGAATATAACAGAATATGTAAAAAATAAATCAAGGCTGCAAAAATGCAAAACGAACAACAGATTGTAAAGGAGAGTGAGACAAACCCAAAGAAATCCTTCAAATATATTAATAGTAAAAAGTTCAGGTCTGAGCATGTAGGCCCTTTACACAATAGCCTGGAGTTGGTGACTTGGGACAAAGAGAAGGCACATTTATTACATATCTTCTTCAGCTCTGTGTATACAAAGGAGCATGGGGGAGCTCATGTCCATAATGGAGATAATATTGACACAGCCCCAAATTATCCACAAAATTGATATGGCGCAAAAATATTTAGACAGAATAAAAGTGAAGAAAGTATCTGGACCAGATGGCAGACACCTACAGATCATAAAAGAATTGAGCTCTGTAATTTCAAAGCCATTGTTTCTAATTTTAGGGGCTCTTTAATGACTGCCATTGTACCACTGGATTGGACAACATGGTGCCTGTATTTATAAAAGGGTCAAAGTCTTTACCAAGTACCGTAACTAAAGATGTGTTAGTTTAACTTCTATAGTTGAAAAGATACTGGAGAGCTTAATAAAAGACCACATAGATGAGTTTTTGTTGGAAAAAACATTCTAAGCGAAAGTCAGTTCGGATTCATGAAAGACAGAACTTGGCATACAAATCTGATATATTTTTATGAGGAGGTGAGCAAAGCTTTGGACAGAGGGGTGGCTGTGTTTGGCATAGTTCCCCACATGCAGCCTAATGTGTAAGGTTAAATCTGCAGGCTTGGAAAACTCAGTTTGTAAATGGATAGAAAACTGGCTAAAAGTCTGTATTCAGAGTAGTGGTTAATAATTCATACTCTGATTGGTCTAGGGTTGCCAGTGGTATACCCCAAGGTTCAGTGTTGGGATCCTTACCTTTTAAAGGCTTTCTCTGCTTTGAAGAGGGGGGGGACATACCATCTATTGACTCGTTGGTCTATGCAAAAGATGCATTTTCCTGGCCGAGACAAGGTGTTTTGCTGACAAGATGCACCTCACTGTCTTTTGGCCTCCTATCCATGCCATGCACTGTATACTATATAAGAATTTCACACCTTAAGGTCACCACAGAGGACAAGGAGGCCCACTTTATGTCTGGAGGAAAAGAGATTTGGGCCCAGATTCTCGTAGGAGATACGACTGCGTATCTTCAGATACGCCGTCGTATCTCTGAGTCTGAGCGGTCATATCTTGGCGCCTGATTCAAAGAATCAGATACACCAAAATTTCACTAAGATACGACCGGCATAAGTCTCTTATGCCGTCATATCTTAACTGCATATTTATGCTGGCCGCTAGGGGCGTGTACGCTGATTTACGCCTAGAAATATGGAAATCAGCTAGATACGCCAATTCACGAACGTACGCCCGTCCGTCGCATAACAGATACGCCGTTTACGTTAGGCTTTTCCCAGCGTAAAGTTACCCCTGCTATATGAGGCATAGATGAGGCGTACCAATGTTAAGTATAGACGTCGGAACAGCGTTGAATGTTTCACGTTTTATGTCGTTTGCGTAAGTCGTTCGCGAATAGGGCTGTGCGTCATTTACGTTCACGTCGAAAGCATTGGCTTCTTGCGGGTTAATTTGGGGCATGCGCACTGGGATACTTTCACGGACGGCGCATGCGCCATTCGTAAAAAGCGTAATTTACGTGGGGTCACATTAAATTTACATAACACACGCCCACATCTTCCACATTTGAATTAGGCGGGCTTACGCCGGCCTATTTACGCTATGCCGCCGCAACTTTGGTTTGAGAATACTGCACTTGCCTGTCAAAGTTGCAGAGGCGTAACGTAAATAGGATACGTTACGCGCGCACAAAGATGCACGCTTCTACGTGAATCTGGGCCTTAGTCTCCAAATACGTAAAGACTTCTTCACAGTAAGAGCTGGGAAAATGTGGAATAGACTTCCTCAAGAGCTGGTTCTGACCAGTTCAGTAGATTGCTATAAAAAAAAGCCTGGATTCTTTCCTAAATGCACTTAATATAACTGGATACTAATATTTATTGGTAAGGTTGATCCAAGGAATATCTGATTCACTCTTGGGGGATCAAAAATTTATTTTTTCACCTGCAAGAGCAAATAGGATCATGCTTTGTTTTTTTTGTTTTGTCTTCCTCTACATCAACTGTGGGTATAGGATAGTGTATATGGCTGTTTTCTATTTGTGTGTGTCTGTGTGTTTTTTTTTTTTGTCTCTACTGTATGTTGGTTGAACTGGGTGGATTAGTGGATTTTTTTCAACCAGATTAACTATTTAAGTTGTGAAACTCATTTTAACTCTGATTATTGTGTCAAAAGAACCAGTTATTGCTGCCTGGAGAAGCCCAAAATAGGCCACTCCTCCTGATCATTGCAAGCAGTACCTGAACTTTGCAGATCACTTGTAGAAATAGTACCAACTGTGAGCTCCCCTAAAATCAAATATTTTTAATAACATAAAGAAATGTTTTTAGAATATGATGCTAAGATTTCACCCTTGACATAAGGAATTAATTATTAGATCTGTTTTCCAGTCTTTTTTAAGTATTTTTGTAGCTTGTGACCCATAATATATTTTTCTGAAGTAAAAACAAAATAAATAACTTAAAAAAAAATTCATACTCCGAGTGATCTTACAAGCATTAATTACTGTTTTTCCCCTGCTGTGAAGATGGCATAAAATGTTTAAGGCCTTGTAAGTAATCAAGGCTTCTTTGTTATGTATGAGCTTACTAGTAAACAAAATATACTTTGAGCTTAAACTTATAATAGGCAATCAGTGTTGCATAAACTCATGCCATATAAAATTATTGGCTGCACTGCCTTAAACATTTTTTTCAAGTGACTGTATAGATGGCGTATGCAAAGAAAAAACGGTTTTAATAAGTGTACAAGCAGAACTGATATCTGTAACACAATGATGGGGAAGGGGTGAGTGGTGGGGGTATGCTATTTAAGGAAACAAAGTAGAAATTTTAGATGTTCCTGGTAAATCTATTTCTCAGCTTACAAACACTGACAGTCCCCATAAGTGGTGTAGTGAAAGTATGGTGTAACACAACCCTATAATAGATGTAGCAAAAACAAGGTCATAGCCTATGTCCAGGTCATAAGTGTCACTATCTCCACTAGTCCAATCAAGTGTTTATAGTAACTGTACGTCGTTTAGCAGATTATGTAACTGCTATGGAGACCAGCAGTGCAGGAGACCTAATGCTGTTCAAACTATCATGTTATTATTTGCAGTTCAAACTGAGCCTATGCTTAAAAACACATAAAATGGAGATTACCAGCAGCCAAAATGATCAATAAACGACCAATAAATCTACATATAAAGACAGATAAACTTACATAAGAAAAACAAGTTTACCCTTTCTCACCTTCTGAGTCCCATAAATTACTGAAGTTGCTAATAACATTTAAGAATTACGGTACTAGCAGGATCACCAGGTGAAAATAAAGGAAAGACAGCCTAAAAAAGAATAAGAATGCAGCCATCACATCTAAGAATTGGTAGGCTGCAATAAAATAAATGACTCTCAGCTGTACCATCTATTCTGTAGCCAGATGTCTCACTTTTAAAAAGTTAATTCACAGCCCATTTTATCCTAAATTGCGTTGGAAATTACCAGTAACATCTCAGGATCGATCATGTGACACAGAAATAAATAAACACCTTAAGCACCTGTGAGCCACGTTATAGACGAAAGACATCCACAGCGCGGCTCTTAACTGCCGGGTGGACGTCTGTGGATGTCCTTTTATGTGCATTCCCTGTGTGCGCCGCTGGGGGCGCGCAGCGGGGAGACACTGTGTCCGGCACGATGTGCGTGCCTGGCGGCCGCAATGTTCCGCCAGTCATCTGCAATCTGCGGTGACAGCAGGGACGTGGAGCTCTGTGTGTAAACACAGAGCTCCACGTCCTGTCAGGGAGAGAGGAGACCGATGCTGTGTCCCTTGTACATAGGGACACAGCATCGGTCTCCTCCCCCAGCCAGTCACCCCCCCACAGTTAGAACACACCCAGGGAATACATTTAACCCCTTCCTCACCCCCTAGTGTTAACCCCCTTCCCTGCCAGTCACATTTATACAGTAATTAGTGCATTTTTATAGCACTGATCGCTGTATAAATGTGAATGGTTCCAAAATTGTGTCAAAATTGTCCGATATATCCGCCGCAATATCGCAGGCCTGACAAAAAAATCGCAGATCGCCGCCATTACTAGTAAAATATAAAAAATAAATCATAAATCTATCCCCTATTTTGTAGGCGCTATAAGTTTTGCGCAAACCAATCAATATATGCGTATTGCGATTTTTTTTAACAAAAATATGTATAAGAATACGTATTGGCCTAATCTGAGGAAAAAAATATTTAAAAAAAAAAAAAAATTGGGATATTATTATAACAAAAAGTAAAAAATATTGGGCCAGATCCTCAAAAGAGATACGGCGGAGTAACTGCTGTTACTCCGTCGTATCCCTGGTCCTAACTATGGAACTGATCCACAGACTCAGTTTCCCATAGTTAGGACGAAGATCCGACATGTGTAATTGAATTACACTGTCGGATCTTAAGGATGCAATTCTAGGCCGGCCGCTAGGTGGCGAGGCCATCGTAGAATATGCAAATGACCAGTTACGGCGATCCACGAACGCTCCGACGGGCCCGTCGCTCTAAATCTACGTCGTTTACGTCGAGTTCCGCCGCGTAAAACTAGGGCTAAGCCCTAGTTGTCTTAAGCCATGTTAAGTATGGCCGTCGTTCCCGCGTCGAATTTTAAATTCTACGTCGTTTGTGTAAGACGTCCGTGAATGGCGCTGGACGCCATTTACGTTAACGTCTAAGCAAATGACGTCGGAGCGACGTCAGTTAGCGCAATGCACGTCGGGTAATTTACCCGATGGAGCATGCGCAGTACGTCCGGCGCAGGAGCGCGCCTAATTTAAATGGGACTCGCCCATTTGAATAGGAACGCCTTGCGCCGGACGGATTTAAGTTACAGCGCCGCAAAATTCCAGGTAAGTGCTTTGTGGATCGGCACCTAACTTGGGAATTTTGCGGCGGAGTAACTTAAATCCGAAAAGTTACGTTGCGCCGCGGCTTTGTGGATAACCCCCATTGTGTTTTTTTTTTCAAAATTTTCTGTCTTTTTTTTGTTTATAGCGCAAAAATCGCAGAGATGATCACAGACCACCAAAAGAAAGCTCTATTTGTGGGGAAAAAATTATAAAAATATAATTAGGGTACAGTGTTGTATGACCTCACAATTGTCATTCAAAATGCGTCAGCACTGAAAGCTGAAAATTGGTCTGGGCAGGGGGTTTATGTGCCCAGTAATGAAGTGGTTAATCAACTGTGCCACTATTTTTTTTATTTTTTTTTTCTATTGCTAACTGTGACCCCCTTGATAGGATTTCCCCCTATCTTCTTGTACTGTCTATAGGACTACAAATACTACATGAGGTGGAAAAAAAAACAGCTACCCTGCCAAGGAGAGAGCGTATGTCATGGTTATGCAGTAATGTTTGTCTGTCAGCTTACCTCTCCACATGTTCAGATTAAGAGGCCAGCCACTCTCACCTGGCTGTTTAAGTAATCTCTCCTTAAGCCCTGGTTCACACTGGGCTGCGGGAGTGAAGCCGTGCGAGTTCAGCTGAACTCGCACGATTTCACTCCTGCTGGCAGTCTCGATTTCGGCCGCGATTTAAGAGACATCTGTGCAGGTTTCTGCACAGATGTCTATGTAAATCGCGGCCCTAAATCGCAAAAAGTAGTACAGGAACTACTTTTTGAAATCGGTGCAGCGCCGCAGATGCGGCGTCGCACCGATTAGGACAGTGTCATTGCCGACAATTGCCGGCAAATGCCGCCGATTTGAGATGCGATTTCACAAGTGAAATCGCATCTCAAATCGAAGCAAATCGTACCCAGTGTGAACCTGGGCTAAAGCATGGTTCCACCCCAGGGAACTCTATATTAACCTGTGTACTGCAAGCCAGCCCTGCTGATCAATATTGTGTGTTTAGCTTTCGTGTGCAACTTGCTATGTCTTCTACGTCTGATTCCAGTTACCGATCTTGGCTTGTTCTCGACTATCCTTACCTGTTTTTTACCCCGACTTTTGGCTATCTCCTGACTATCCTTACTTGCTTGTTGCCCTGACTTTTGGCTATCCCCTAATTATTCTTGTTGCAGTCTGCAGATGTATCCCCCTCCCGCCCTCTTCCACGGCTTTCTCTGTCTCTCTCATCCCACTGTTTGACCCGAGCTACCAGCTGGCACATCCACCGGCTGGCCAGAGACCCATACAAAGCCTGAATCAGCTTTGATCGGGTCTCCGCTATGGTAACCCGGAAGCAAAGACATGACAGTTTACCTGGCTGTCAATGGCCCATTTTTTGAATTTCAAAAGTATTAAAAAATGCTGATCTTTTGAATGCTTTCAAGTGCAAAGGAGGGATTTGGGGTCTTATTGATCCCAGACCACTGCATAAAGAGTACCTGTCACAAGCCTATTGCTGTCAAGGTTGTTTACATCCCTTGTGACAGCAATAAAAAATAATAATTATGCAACAGTGTAAAAAAAAAAAAAAAATTAAATTAATAATAATGAAAAATAAATAAAGTGTCCCGTTCCCCCATGCTAGCATGCAAAGGCAAATGCGTACACTGGTCCTGAACACACGCAAACACCAATCGTCCCACACATGTGAGGTATCACTGCGAATGTCAGAACATGGGAAGTAAAGGCTTATAAATCATCGCCTTTTATAGTGGATAGTAGGGGTGCAACGGATCACAGGTGATCCGTGATCCAAACGGGTCACCTCCTTCGGATCGGCACACACTGTGATCCGCGGATTGCCGCGGCTCCGGAGCTAGGCCGAAGCCGCTGCCTTTCCTAACGTTATGGCCGTGGCTTTGGCCTACCTCCGGAGCCGCGGCCATAATGTTATGAAAGGCCGCGGCTTCAGCCTAGCTCCGGAGCCGCGGCCATCTTGGTACACCCGGCAGCAGCCCTCCTCCTCTGTTTAGACCCACAGAGGAGGAGGAGCCCGCACTTGTGGCCATGGGAAACACCGCTGGAAGTGTCTGTACTACCTGAGGGGGGTTGTCTTACCTGAGAGGTGGGGGTTGTCTTACCTGAGGGGGCTTGTCTTACCTCAGGGGGGTTGTCTTACCTGAGGGGGGGTTGTCTTACCAGGGGGGGTGTCTTTCCTGAGGGTGGGTGTCTTGCCTGAGGGGGGGTGTCTTGCCTGAGGGGGGGTGTCTTGCTTGGGGGGGGTGTCTTGCCTGAGGGGGGGTGTTTGTCGGTACTACATGGGGGTGTCTGTACTGATGCGGGTGTCTGCACCGAGGGGGTTCTTTACTGAGGGGGGACTATAGTTGGTGGGGGGGGCTGACACCATTTTTTCTGCACTGGGTGACACCAGCCCTAGTGAAGCCACTGCAGTGGGGGAGATGTGGATATTACAGTGGGGGGGTATGTGGATATTACGATGAGGGGGGGTATGTGGATATTACAGTGAGGGGATGTGGATATTACAGTGGGGGGGTGTGGCTATTATAGTGGGGGGATGTGGATATTACAGTGGGGGGATGTGGATATTACAGTGGGGGGGGAGATGTGGATATTACAGTGGGGGAGAATTTCTTTTTTTTTTTGCCGATCCGAAAAATTATCTGATCCGTGACTCCTGATCCGAGGAACTATCCGAACCGTGAGTTTTTTGATCCGTTGCACCCCTAGTGGATAGTAAAATGTACGTTGTTTTTCGCCGTTGCGTGGGCGTGCCTAATTTTAAGGAGACATTTGGTATCTATTTACTTGTTGTGACATCATCTTTTATATTTTATTAAATAATTGGATAATGTATTGTGTTTTTTTGCATTAAAATTTGAAAAGGTGTATTCTTTCCCAAAAACTGCATTTGAAAAAACGCTGCGCAAATACCATGTGACATAAAAAATTGAAAAACCCACCAATTTATTCTCTAGGGCCTCTGCTTTAAAGAAAATATATAACATTTGTGGGTTCTAAGTAATTTCCCAGCAAAACAAAACTGATTGTTACATGTAAACAAAAAGTGCCAGAAAAAGTGGTTAAATCATTATCATAAATAGTAGGCATAACTCTATTAAATGCTTTAATATTTAAACTGGGGTACCCCCTCACTCATCAGCTTGTTATTTAAAAATGCCTGTGTTCAAATTTGGCAGGAGGTTCTTTTCATGAGGTCAGTTTTAGTAGAAATGGTTGCAAGTAGATAGGGCAAGCAATTGCAGATCAATTAAAGAACCCATACCAAAATTTGAACAGGGAATCGTATAAACTAAAGCCAGCTCTAAATAGGATAAATATCCTACAATTACATTTTTAAGAGCTCCTTTTTCATTTTGTACTAATTTATTACAGCCAAGAAATGTTGTTTCTTTTAAGATCATCATTATAAACACAACTGTTTATAAAGAAAGTAGGATGTAAAATCCAAGATGAGAGTAGATTTTTTAGAAGTCATGTACAGCAGACTTCGTTCCTTGTGAGTGAAGTAAAGGAAATGAAAAAGATTATTGCTTGTCTATCTATAGTTTTTTTCATTCAAAATAAAGATAGTGCTTGACAAATACGAGAACTGGGTGTCTTCCTACATCTCCGATGTAAAATCAATGTGTGTGTAACTGGAATAGAAAAATTTGAAATTACATTTTTGACATGTCAATCATTCGCTGTAGGAAGTTGTTTCTTCAGTCACATTTGAAGAAAGTCGTAATGTTTTATATGGCTTCATAATGGTGTTTATTGGTCAAATAAATAAAAAAAGGATGTATATGACAGCTGCATTATGCCATGTTATTTCTATCCATTAAATTCCTACTGGATACAATGTCTACATCAGCCCTCAAAATTTCCACTCGCCTGCTAGCATTTGGCGAGTGAATTTAAGTTGGGGGCGAGTGATAACAGGGCTGCATGACCAATCTTCCTCCAATCTGTGCCTACACTTAGAGTCCCGATGAGATTGGCGGCCGAAGAGGAAAGGTGCATGCTCGGGAAAAGTAGTCTGTTGAGCCTCGCACAGGCAGAGTAGTACACAGGTGCTCTCCTTACAATTCTCATTAAGCCATGGGACCTAACAGTATGACCTCTCTGAGCCTGCCCCCTCCCCCGGGCCCCGACCAATGTAGCTGGAGAGCAGAAAGTAATGAGTGAGGTGGAGGATTGCAAAAATTACCACTCCGGTGCAGCGCTCACTGAAAGTTGCCCTGACATGAGAGCGGCAGCCTTCTAGTTTGTGCAGTTTTCTTCTCCTTGTGCTCTATGTAAGTTTAGCCTGAGCACTGTGAACAGACTGGTCTCAATGTGTGCTGTGCGCTGTCAGTGTGCGCTGTGCTATGGTGTCAATGGCTGTGCAGTTGTGTGGATCTCAGCGCTGGATTGTACTACCTCCCGCTGTGCTGCAGCTCCTCTCTGCCAGCCTGAATAAAAGGGGGAAGTGGGGACATGCAAGCGTGGAGCCGCACACACAGGCTCCTGATGATGAGATGAATGGGAGAGAGAGGATGGATGGGAGTTGCAGAGGAGACAGCAAGAGAATGGGGAAGAGACCCAGTTCTAGTGCCCTGTCCCTCTGGTCTGCCCCCAGTGCCCTGTCCCTCTGGTCTGCCCCCAGTGCCCTGTCCCATTTTGTTAAAGTTGTTTTTGGTAATATTTAATTTTGTAACTTGATTCTGCATAAAACATTGTCATTCCATGAGATAATCTACGAGGGTGTGTTTACGGGTGCAATTAGACGCAGGGCAGTGTATGAATTAGGTGGGGCAACTGGTGGCGAGTAACTCTTGAGGCCTGGCTAGTAGCTCAGGACTTGAAATTTTGAGCCCTGGTCTACATGATAACCATATTTATCACAATTCTTTTCAGTTGTTGGAAGGCCTGAACAATATTTATTCTATGCTTGCAAAAGGACTGTTTATGTAAAAAGCTACACATGTTCGATATCATCATTTTTGGACCATGTAAATTCAGTTATTGTTGCCTTATAATAATCAATACTGAATCATTTTCGACTCCCTTACCTGGGATAAATAGCATCAGAAATCTTATATTTACACATTTTAAAGGACATACATCACAACAAATGAAGCTGCCTGCCTTCTGTTCTCTGGCCACAGTGACCAATCTCTAATTTCTGGATCACGAAGAGGATGACACCAAAACCATTGCAAAAGCTCACTTTCAAATAATCATTAATAATAATGAAAAACATTTGGTGATAAAGGCTGACAATAGAGGCAATCCTTTGTTAAAACCATATGACTGCTATTGCAGTGTGCTTCATCTTTAGCAGCCTGCTTTCAACAATTTTTATAGGAGAAGAAATTTCAGCACTCTGTGTCCATTGCCTGCCAAACAAACGCTCAGCCTTGGGATCAATTGCCACAATAATAACCCCCTGGATTGATGTCTGTGACCACAATAAAAACATAAAAAAATCTTCATTTTTACCAGTGTCAGCAATGATAATTCTTAGCATTTGGTAACAGTAGCTGAAATAGTAAACCCCAACACTGGTGTCACTGGCTGCAATAATAACAACTGACATTGGTGTAGTTGGGAAAAAAATTAAACCATGGCATTGGTGTTCAGTGGTAGAACAATTAACCCACCCCATCCCCACATTGGTGGTCAGTAGAAGTAATATTAAATCCTCATTACATTGTTGGTGAGTAACAGTACTACTAACCTCCCTCCACTGGCATTCAGTGGCAGTACTATTTAACCCCCATTATTGGTGGTCATCAACACTACTATATAACCCCCATTCTTTAGTGGCCAGTGGGAGTACTATTTATCTTCTCTGCATTGGTGGTCAGTGGCAGTGCTATTTAACTCTCCTTTGTTGGTTGTCAGTAGCAGTACTATTTTTACCCCCTTTATAGGTGATCACTGGCATTTCTATTCAGTGGCAGTATTTTTTACCACCTTCATTCGTGTTCAGTAGTTTTACTTACCTGATCAAGCTCTCCCATGCTGCATCATTTCTCCCTGCTAATGTTGAGCTGAGACTATGCTTCTGCTACTCTTTGGAGTAGATTACTCTGCCTAACAGCACCAGTGTTACTTCAGTGACAGATGCTGGAATGCAAAGATCATTTCAGCACCTGGCACCCAGCTGCCACTAACCCAAATACCAAGTGCCTTGGATCCTGCAGGACCGGCCAATGGGAAACAGATACTATGGGATAGTGTTCAAATTCTAGTAATGTCCAACGGGTTCCAGGACACTTGGCAACTAAGATACTCAAGTACAGACAGGAATTTAAGTGCCGTTGTATCTGTTTTTAACAGGAGACCATTGCCTAACAAGTAGGAACAAGGAGAAATGGAGTGGTCTAAAAAACAAAGCTTGTCTCCATGAAGGGTTGGTAACAAAGAGGAAACAGAAATAAAACAACAGAGAGTTTCACTAGGTAATTCCCAATGGCAACTAGAGCCTTGCATGAAACAAAGATATAGTCAAGGACATGGCACAGGTAACACAGTTTGACTAATAACAAGGCAAGGACAAGCATGTTGTAAGATCCAGAAGGTACCCCAGGCAAGAGGTCAGAAGTAATATAACACAGGGAGATCTGAATTAAAAAAATATCATGGTTTATGCAAATTGACACCAGACAGGAGCTAAAGCTGGCCATACACTGATCGAAATTTAAGCAGTTCAGCAGGGACTGGTAAAATTTTGATCAGTGCGTAGCAGTTTCTGATTGACAGAAAACATTTGGTCGATTTTTGTCAAAGGGACATGTTGTAAAAATTTTGTAGATCAGCAGCAGCAGCCATTATTCTCACAGCAGAGGGAGCCCCTGTCAATATACTTATGTCCCAGAAGAGTGAATTGCTCCATCCACTTCACTGGCTGAACTGAAAAAACGCACAGTGCATGGCCAGCTTAAGATGAGCTGGGAAAACAAGAAATATGAACTGGTACAAGATAATGACAGGGATAGCAAAGAACATTCTGAAGACAGGAATGGAGAAAAGCAACAGGTAACAAATAAATAACAGGGAGACAGAACTTAAACACAGCAATGAGAAAGTTCTAAAGAGCTACCTGCATGTGGACAAGTCAGAAGACATGCATTTGGGCTCACCATCTTATGTTCAAAGGTCCCCTGAATGGGTAAATAGACCTAGTATGTTCACATTTGGCTGCAGGAAGGGGACCCCTTTGTTCAGGAAAGGTTATATAAACATAGATTGGGGAGCAGCCAGAGAAGAAGTAACAGTAATGCCGCATACACACGATCAGATTTTCCATCGGAAAAACCTTGGATGGTTTTCCGACGGAATTCTGCTCAAGCTTGGCTTGCATACACAAGGTCACACAAAAGTTCTCTGAACTTTCGACCGTCAAGAACGCGGTGACATACAACACTAAGACGAGCCGAGAAAATTAAGTTCAATGCTTCCGAGCATGCGTCAAATTGTTTACGGGCATGCGTCAAAATTTTGTGCGCCGAAATTGCTACAGACGAACAGAATTTCACATAGGAATTTGAGAACCAGCTCTCAATCTTTTGTTGCCAGAAATTCGGACAGCAAAAGTCTGATGGAGCATACACACGGTCGGAATTTCGGACCAAAAGCTCACATCTGACTTTTGTTGTCGGAATTTCCAATCATGTACACACATTAGCCACTAGAATAACAATAAAAACAGCAGCATGGATGAGGGAGAAAAAGGGGAACAACAGCAGAGAATAACAGAAACTTAAAAAGGAAGCCATATCAAACCGTGCCAACCACCATTCAAGTGCCCCAACTCCAAACCATGCCACAGACAGTGGAGTGAAACTTAGACGACAACCAAGCACACGGGTGGTAAAACCCATTGACAAAAAGCATTCCACTTATTTTTACATTTCTCATTTTCTGCTAAAAAAAAAATCAAAATCAAAAATCTTAAAGGCATTCCTCTTCTTCCATGAAACAGAAGATTCCCTTTGCTTTCTTTTTTTTAATTTTACAGCTTTCCATCTACATTTTATGAAAAATGTTACTGATGTTATAGCATTTAATAAAACAAAAATATGCAAAACAAAGCACAGCAAGATTACATGACTGCATTTCCAATAACTCCGTTTTAAGATTCTCTTGATAGCATGATAATAAAAACATGCTTGAAATGACTTAACTTCATAAAAAAGAACATAGTGACAGTAGTAAATCAATTCAATATTAATGAGCAAAATTTTAATGAAACAAAACTGAAGATAGGGATGTACAAAACTGCTGACTATTCTTGTTAATTATAAAGCTTCTCATATGGACATGGGTTTTAAATTAATCAAAATTGATTATTATTCTCCTTACATTCTGTGCTCTTAGTATTTTCATAACTTATCATAAAACTGCATAGAGTATCATAAGAAATTAAAACTAGTAGAAAAGAATACAAATGTATCTTTTTTGAAAATGCAGCATTTATCTAGAAAAGTGTATGCTATAAATGTGTTTATAGAATGCTAAGCATGATTGTAGAGGTTACATTACTAATTTTATATAATATGTTTGCTTAGTGTACAGTATATCACACATGATGTACATTTGTTACACATGAATGGTGTGTCTCATTTAATTTTTTTATGTTCCTTTAACCTCTGATTTAATAGTTTAATTAGAGAAATGTATACTCCTTTCACTACATACATAAATATCTGTGACCTCTATAAATTAGTGTCTTATCAGTACCTATCAATACCTAGCTAACAATGGTGTTCAGCCTTGTGTTCCTTTACAGAACCATTACCTATCTTTATGTGAAACCAGTGAAAATGTGACATTCTTCTAAAATATATTAGAGGTTAAACACTGGAGTGTTCAGAGAGTATGTATCCATGACCAAGAACTGCTGTTATTAGTCCTATAACTCAAATGCCCTAAAAAACAAGGTTTTGGGTTGAAACTGTGGGGGTGTAAAGACAAATTATGTGGGCCCAATTGGGGCCCAGCCTGTATGCTGCAAATCTCTTACATAGACCTAAAAGTGGTAATAAACCCCAAAACAAAAATGTAATATATTGCAGCTTACCAATCCTTAGATGTAAAAATATAAAACGTGATGTGAGGGTGGTGGTGCTGCCTGTGCCTGAAGAGTGACCTACAGGATCCTATGTGGGCTATAAGTAAGGCTGTGACAGACCAGTAAGATTAAGATTTCCACTAAGGGTACCCAAATAAGTGAGCAGTAAATCAATAATAATTAAATTTGTGCTAAATGGAAAGTGATAAAAAATCCTACTAACATGTATACCTTGAATAATTTTACCATATGTATTTTCCAATATGACTCTAATAACCATGCACATAAAGGTGTAATAAATTACCAATCAACAATCTGTGCAAAAAAAGGGAATCCAGTGCAAATATATATATATAGAAATGCAAAAAATAAATAAATGCAACACAAAAATTACTACTTAATACAAGTCAAACCATATATAGATAAATAGTAATGTTAAGTAAGGTCCAAAGAGATAGCTTCCAAACACTATCCGAATCTAGGCAATTTCCAATAAATATAAATTAAAAAGAGTCTTTAAACAGTTCCTCAGTGGTTAATGCTCTGTTACAGCAGTGATGGCAAACCTTTTTGAGCCTGAGTGCCCAAACCGTGACACAAAACCAACATTTTTCTTTCAAAGTGCCAACACAGAATAAAACCTACCAGTGGCTCTGTACAGAGGATGGGACTGAGAATCCCTCTGAATGAGCCCTAAGGGACCAAAAATGTACGATTCTGCCAGGTTCGCTCAGAATGCAGGGTTCAGGAATGTGTTGTGCTCAGACTACACTGTGCAACATACACTGACCTACCTGACACATGCACTGACTTTTACACTCACTTACCTGACACATGCACTCACCTACTTGATATATGCACTCACCTACCTGACCATTACACTCACCTACCTGACCATTACACTTACCTACCTGACATATACACTCACCTACCTGACTATTACACTTACCTACCTGACACATGCACTCACCTACCTGACCATTACACTCACCTACCTGACACATGCACTCACCTACCTGACACATACTTCCTGCACTACTCACATCCCCATCCCCCACACACAGTACAATGTAGATCGGAGGATCTATCCTCCTCCTTACCTATTAATCCAGCTATCCCCGGGCAGTTTTGTAGGAGTCCCTGCCATTTAGCCGCACCTCGATATTCATTCCACCTGGAGGTCAGCTAGCAGCCACTGCACCTCGCCCATGGCCATGGATTATCTGCTCTGTGCACTGCCACTCACCCTCCGCTGTTCCACAGGCTGCAACAGAGGGACAGATTGAACTAAAGTAGTCCTGAAGCAGGGGGAGCTGGATTAGGGTGCCCAAATGCCTTACCGGAGGTGTAGGGGTCCGGTGGAGGCAATAAGCTGCAGCACAGACCCTTGGGATGGTGGAGGAAGAACTTTACACCCCCTAAATATCACACATGGGACGAGATGACTGGCTGCCCACCCCCCGCTGACGTCACTGGCACTGATGCAAGAAAGGGAGCCGGTGCAAGTGACTGCCTGGCTGGGGGATTGGTCTGCCCCATAGAGAGGGCTCGGTGTGTTAGCTGTGGCATTAGAGCCAGGTTCACCATCACTGGCCTAGACAGTCTTTCAGAGATTTGAGCTTCAGTAAGCACTTAATCAGTGACATTGGCATCAGGGGATTGATATCTTCTGCTAATCCAGGACTGATTAATTTTGATGAATGTCAGCCGATCCACGAAGTCTGTGGACAGACATGCTCTCTTATCTGTGAAAAAAACTCTGGCAGCACTGAATGCCCATTCGGAAAGCATTTTGGATGCAGGGCAGCTTTGTTGCATACTGGCCAAGTTCTGGCCAATGGTCTATTTTCATGACCCAGTAACCCAGTGGATCGTCAACTGAAAAGCTCTCCATATCTGCTTTCACACCTACATAATATACCATCATATGATGAGAACACTGCCGATGGGATGTGGAAGCTGACAGCCCTGGGCGGCAAGGACTAAAAAATGTTTTAAAGGCATCCCTGTGGCAGCCCTCTTCCCCACTGCTCCTCTCTTGACCAACAGAAGCCTCAAAGCAACGTTTTCCATGAGGCTGTAACTTTTCATCTTCTGCTCCCTCTGTATTGGATGAGTTCCGAGACTTTCCCCTTGTAACGGTGGTCAAGGAGGGCTGCCAACCAATAGCGATCCTTCTATTTGATGCCATGTTTTCACGGGTCTATTCGCAGGCTTTGAAGAATGAGGAAGCCCATGCACTGCAAGTTTGCAGAGGCATGAGAAGCCGACTCCTCTGGGTTACTGAGGATTACAGTATCTGGAACTGCCTCCTTCCAACCATGTACTATTTTCAAGGGTTTTGGGAATGAAAAAACATCTGTTAAGGGTTGACGTATATGTCTTGCTCTGCTTCAATGCCTCGAAACCTGCCAGAATCCTCCTATCCTCCTCCTGCCTCTTCTCCTGTGTGTTCTGTGGTGTAAGAAGACTGGTGTCTGCATAAAGCGGGCCTACTCTTCCTCCCACTGCTTGGCCTTGAGTGTCCTGTCCATAATGCAATGCAGAGTCTGCTCCAGAAGGAACACAATAGGGATTGTATCACTGATGCATGCACTGTCACAGCTCACCATTCTTGTGGCCTCCTCAAATGGTGATAGTAGAGTGCATGAATCCTTTCTCAGCAACCATTGGTGTGGGGAAAAAAAAGCCAAGCCAGCCTGAGCCTGTTGTTGTGCCATACTCACACAGGTACTCATTAACAGCCCTCTGTTGCATGTGCAGCTGCTCCAGCATTGCCAAAGTCAAGTTATACCTGGTTGGCATGTCACAAATAAGGCAGTTTACAGGCAGGTGGAATTCCCACAGACTTTTAGCCAACCGAGCCCTGGCTGTGTATGACCGCCTAAAATGGCTACAGACCCTTCTGGCTTGCTTCCGCTGATCTTCCAACCCTGGGTACCTTATTCAAAAAAGCATCAGCACCAAATTGAGGACATGTGCCAGGCATGGTACATGTGTCAACTTTCCCTGTCTAAGGGCGGAAGGAGTTAGCAGAGGTACCCAGTGTGCTGTAAACTAAATATATCATCCCTGACCATGCTTGCTGGACCACATGTACCATCGGCCACGAGCGATCACATTCAAGAGAGCTAGCATGAGGATTTGTGTGTAAACACACAAATCCCTGTTCTGTCGACGGAGAGGAGACATATCGTTTTTTCCTTCTGATCACACCCATAACTGGTAAGAAAAAATAAAAAAATAAAATGCTATAAATCTTTCCCATAGTTTGCAGATGCTATAACGTTTGCACAAACCAAAAAAAATACCCAAAATATGTAGAAGAATATATATTGACCTAAACTGATGAAGATTTCTTTTTATTTTTGGGGATATTTATTATAGCAAAAAGTAAAAAACTGAGTTTTCTTTTCAAAATTGGCGCTCTTTTTTTGTTTATAGCGCAAAAAATTAAAACCGCAAAGGTGATCAAATACTACCAAAAGAAAGCTCTATTTGTGGGAAAAAAGGATACAAATTTAGTTTGGGTACAACATAGCAAGACCATGCAATTGTCAGTTAAAACGACGCAGTGCCAAATTGTAAAAAGTGCTCTGGTCAGGAAGGGGGTAACATTTTCCGGGGCTGAAGTGGTTAAATGAAGATCAGTGCCATCGCTAGAGGGGCTGGGGGGGCAGCAACTGGGTGACACCCGCCAGAGGGGACACACCTGTGGGCAATGGCATTGCACAGTCCGCACACCCCTATACTGATCTGTGTTTTTCTCAGCGAAGCGTACCAAAGCCACCTCCTTCCTCATCTCTGTTTACATGTACACAGGAGGAGGGACACACTGCTGTGTGTATCCAATGCTGTTCTGAGGTCTGAACAGTGTATTGTATCTGTAGATGGACATGTGCTGGAGGCACTATGGGAGGGGAGAGGGAGGGACTGCTAGCACAAGTGGAGACGGGGTCTGCTGTCTTTGCTGATTGGGGTCTGCACTGAGGGGGGTCTATGCTGATGGTGGGGGATCTGTACTGAGGGGGGTCAATACTGATGGAGGGGGGTCTATGCTGATGGGGGGTCTGCACTGAGGGGGTCTATTGTGATGAGGGGGCCTGCGCTGAGGGGGGTCTATGATAATGGAGGGGAGTTCTGCACTGAGGGGGGTCCATGCTGATGGGGGGTCTGCACTGAGGGGGAGGTCTATACTAATGGAGGGGGTCTGTACTTAATGGGGGTTATACTGATGAAAGGGGGTCTATACTGAATGAGGAGGTCTGTACTTATTCGGGAGGAGTCTGTAGTTAGTGGAGGGGGTCTGTACTGAGGGAGGGGGGTCTGTACTAAAGGGGGACTATAGTTGGCAGAGGGGGGGTGATACCAATTTTTTTCCACATCAGGTGACACCAACCCTAGTGATGCTACTGATAAAGATGACTTACATAGTGCAGAATGTGGAAATGTTAAATAGGGAATGTACAGTGCAGAACGAGGGGGCAATAATGCCAATCCTAATGTGTGTACTGTATATATAGTATATATATATAGTATATCTATATCTATACAGTCATGGCCGAAATTGTTGGCACCCCAGAAATTTTTCCAGAAAATCAAGTATTTCTCACAGAAAAGTATTGCAGTAACACATGTTTTGCTATACACATGTTTATTCCCTTTGTGTGTATTGGAACAAAACAAAAAAAGGGAGGAAAAAAAGCAAAATGAACATAATGTCACACAAAACTCCAAAAATGGGCTGGTCAAAATTCTTGGCACCCTTAACTTAATATTTAGTTGCACACCCTTTCGCTTCCTATAACCATCAATAAGCTTCTTACACCTCTCACCCGGAATTTTGGACCACTCTTCCTTTGCAAACTGCTCCAGGTATCTCTTATTGGAAGGGCACCTTTTCCCAACAGCAATATTAAGATCTCTTCACAGGTATTCAATGGGATTTAGATCTGGACTCATTGCTGGCCACTTTAGAACTTTCCAGCGCTTTGTTGCCATCCATTTCTGGGTGCTTTTTGATGTATGTTTGGGGTCATTGTCCTGCTGGTCATAAAAAGTAACACCATCTGGACTGGATCTGGTTGTGAGGTTGCAGTGCTTCTTGGGTCAATTCCCCTTGTGAATCAACTCCTACACTTAGCATTAGAGGTAGGGGCTCCTTTATATTGTGGTTCATCTGCTCTGTTTGGAAACTACAGTCATGCATGTACAAAATGTATAATGTTGAATTTGTCAAAATATCGTTATGTTTTATTAATAACGCTTTTGTTTCTTTTTCATATACACCTAAAGCTGATTGAATAATGTTCCTTTATACCTAATAAATTAGTCCTCACGTCCTTTCCTGAAGAAGCCGATACAGTGAAATATGTTGAAATAACTGGACGTGATGTGAATATGTATTTGATTACAGCAATTTGTTGCCAACAATAGGATGTTTGTGTACACCTATGGCTATGATTATACTGTATTCATTACTTTTATGATATTGTTTCTTAATAAATATTTTGTATATTTTTATATCAACCTTTAAAGTCCTATATCTCGAACAAAATTGCCTCATATTGCTTAAAGGGGTTGTAAAGACAGAAATATTTTCCTCTAAAATTAAAGTCTGACAGTAGCTGATAAAGTAAAAAGTAATGTTTTGCATTATAACTAATTTGATACCTGTTGTTATCGAGCTGTTTTATTCACCTCCAGCACTCCTGAATCATTATTCTCTCTGACTTCCTGGTTTGCGGTGCGAATTCATTCTTGCTACATCACAGCCTAATGGGAACTACAGTTCACATTAGGCTTAGCCTCCATGCCTGTGAGGGATAAGAGAGCATCTTCATGCAGGGCTGTAGTCATAGGGAGGGTGTGAGCACATTCTGCTTTCCACCATGCAAAACGGCTCAGATGCTGGTGGAAAGCAAGAAGAGGAGTGACAGGAAATGGCATTTTCAAACCTGGATTACTGTATTTTGGAGGTCAAAAGGAAAAACGAGGTAAGTGATATTTAAATGCTCTTGCTTACAGCAATCAATTGATCTAATAAAAAACAAACATTTAGTGTTCCTTTAGGTAAGGCATTTATAGCAGGATGCTCATAAGAACCACATGAAAAATTACATCAAATAAGGTTGAAAAAACAAAACAAAAACACAAAAAAAAACAAAAAAATCAAAGTATGGTTTAGTTTGCCCAGAAGAAAAGGAAAAAAAGAAATACAAAATATCTCTTTAATTTCAAACTGTATCAGTTATTAAATTTAACTGTTTCTGAATTAAGGGGGAGATGAATTAGCGGACTTTCAATCTGCCAAAGGATTTTTAGAGCGTTGCTTTGTGGTACCAGTCTGTGTATTGAAATTTGTGCCAAAGGATTGAACTATCGCATTTAACCTTTCAATATACAATAGAGCCTTTAAATCATTTTTGACTGTTCCTATCATTGATGGAGTAGATGATGTCCAAGTTTTTAATATCGCTTTATGAGCAGCTAAAAGGCATAACTTAGCCCACTTTGGGATGTAAGGTTTGCAAGGTGTTTCTGATATGTCGGATTTTTCAAAGTGGCCAAATAGGCAAGTTGTCTTTGTTTTGTTTGTTTTTTGGTGTACGAACTGAAGTAATGCTAAAAATGTATCTCAGTATTTGGTTACAAAATATTGAGATTTTCAAACATTCCTAAAACCGGTGTAGTAAAGTTAGACGGAATGAATCACACCAGAAACAGGTGGAGATAGACGGATCAGTTTTATTTATTGGGAAAAGGATAATTGTCCTGTGCATACGTTTAAACTTTTGTTTCTCTCCAGATTTCGCTAATGATTAGAAGTCTAATTTTGAGATACCCAACCAAGATTTTGTTTGATAGTTCTTCATCCGTACAATCCTTTTGCCAGCAGAAGAGTATTTCTCTGTCGATCTGAAAAATTGAAATTAAGGGGTGAGTATAATTCTGATATAGTATAAGAGCAACGCTCTATTGCTCGGTCAATCAATGAATGTGGAAAAGGGTTTTTCTTAGGGTTGAAACACCTTTTAAGATAGTTTGTTAGACTTTTATAGAGACTCTCATGGTGGGGAGGCAAATTAAATTCCTAAGATAATTCATATGAGAAAATATATTTTAACATTGCAATTTAATTCTTGTGTAAATATCAAGGTAAATAAGTTACTGAATATTATGATTGCCAAAGCTCAATATTTCATATGTTCCTCAAACACTTATAAACCCAAGAACAAAAACTGAACGTATCATCACAGCTTACTAGTCCTTAAATGGGGTGGCTATATAATTTATTGGGGCTTTTTATCATTTATTTTAACCTGGTAATCTTATCAGTATCACATTTTCTGTCCTAAAATGAAAACTGACACTCACTATACTGTACAGTATTTATGGACAATCAGCTGTCATTCAATAACAGGGAAATAGGGAAACTTGTATGTGCCACTAGAACTTTCCTAAGTAAAGTAACTTTCCATCATTCTTCACACCAACATGTGTCTGACATCATGAAACACTCTGCACAGTGCACATCACAAACATCATGGTGCTTTTGGCACTGGCGAGAGTAGATTGTTGGCCTTTTTTTCCGTGTCATCAAATTGGTTGTTATGATACACCACTTTACATGTTATGTTAGTGTGTAATTGCTCATTAAATACAATATATAACCAACAATGACATGAATTTAAATTGTTCCTTGTTTCCTGGTGTTACAGAAAAGAGAATTTAGTGGACCCATGTGTGAGAAGGTTATGGGAAATGCCCCAGGGTCTAGAACATGGGTCACAAACTGGCGGTCCTCCAGCTGTTGCAGAACTACATGTCCCATCATGCTTCTGCCTGACAAAGTCATGTTTGTAACTGTCAGTCTTGCAATGCCTCATGGGACTTGTCGTTTCTCAACAGCTGGAGGGCCACCAGTTTGAAACCCCAGATCTAGAGTCTTAGGGCCAGCTGGTGTTTCACCACAGAACCTCATCACATTAGGACTTAGCTGCATGCTGATTAAGTTCACGACCCCCACATTCACCCCAAAATGACAGCGAAGAGGACATGAACCAAACAGCAGAGATGAAGGAACCAATCATCAGAGAACAATGAAAACTGTGGACCAAATATGTATGTAGCATTTTGGGTAAACAGTGGACTTGACCAGGGAGTAAGGTTGCATAACTCACCAGTGCAGACAGTGCACAGACCTGGAGCATATCAGATGGACAGCAATTTTGGACAAAGCAGCAGAGCTGCAAACTACATCAGGGCAGGCCTTTCCAGATTGGTCTGGAATGTACTGCATGAGCAGCATGCCAGACCAAGCTGCAGGGCTGCAGACCACACAAGGGCAGGCTGGAACAGGGCTGAGAAAAAATAGAACAAGAATACATGCTAGGAGGTGAATCCAAACTATTAGCAGTGGGTGGCACTTGGGATTTCGGTCCTAGAAAAAAGACAGGCTAGAGGCTAACGCAACGGTAAAGTCTTAGTAGCAGACTGGAAATGTTGCTTGAGCACTGACCATGTGGGCACAAGCCCTTTAAATAAAGGTACCCAATTGTGTCAACAGCTAGAGAAAGGGTGTAGCTGTAATGTCTCAGGAGGACATTGGAGAGCCAGGCAACATTAGAGCAGGGAAAGATAAGTGACAGTTTTTCGCTGCTTTTAATATATTCACCTAGGTCTTCTTCCATTTTGATTGGGCAGCCCAGGATGATGTAACACTCATGCATGCACAGCTCAGTCTTTTTTGCAATAAGAGCCTACCTGCCCATATTTTTTATAGCAGTTTACTTCCACTTTAATGCTATAAAAAAGCTTTAAAATATATATTAAAAAATAAATAAAAATAGATTAAACAATAAAGGTCCATATTTGTAAATCAAAAGCTAGTGTATCTTATAGGAATGATGTCATAATAAAAAAAAATCCTCCTTTTAAAAAAAAGTAAAAAAAATAAACTTTGCACACAATATATTATTAAATATTGTTATTTCTTATCATATACTAAGAAACATGTAAATGAAAATAACTTTACTCAATTTTTGGTGGAATATTGCGTTTAACAAAACATGTATTCACTCCCAGGTCTGTTGAGATGATAAAAATAAGGTCAGCAGGAAGTATGTGATGTAATTCTGATCTGACTTGCGTTGAGATGTCAGGATATCATCTACATGATGTTGTAAAGAATGGCAGGACATGTGTTGAATCCTGGGAGGTGAAAATCCCATCTGCTATTCCGTGAATTCCAATGAGAAATCTCTTTATATAGACTATTGTTTCTGAGAGGCAGGGCTGGTGCTTCCACTAGGCAAAATAGGCAGCCGTCTTGGCATGCTGCCACCTAGGGGGCACAGCCAGGGGCCCATTGAGCTGTGGGGCACTACATGAGGGCCCAGTCCAGTGACAGCACCAGGTGCGAGCAGTGAAGCTTTAAGATGTTGGCAGGACGACATCCCATGATCCCGGCTCCAGCTACTGCCATGTGCCATCCCCACAGTGTGAGCAGGCAGCCCAGAACACAGAGACTGTGGGAAAGGGGAGCTGTGAGGGCAGGGAAACCATGATAGCCTGGGAGGGAGAAGTCCTTTGAAGGTGCAAGCAAAGCAACCCCGGCAGCTGGTGCCTGCCAGAGCCTGGAGCCCCTAGACTCCTTCAACCTCCTCTCCACACTCAGGCTGGAAGGACAGGCTGACCAAGGGACCAGAGAATAAGGACAAGTGGGAGGCACAGGCAGTCAGGGACCGCTCCACCTCACAGAGATCCACTGCAGAGTACCTCCGTAACCACAAAAATGGGCCCTGTCTGCTGCTGGCATAGAAGGTACTGTACTTACCATCACACACACCTGCCAGCAGACAAGGACTGGGACATGGGGGCATAAGAGGGGCTGAAGACAGGTCTCTCTGTCATCACTCTCTCTCTGTCACCCCCCTCTATCTGTCACCCCCCCTCTATCTGTCACCCCCTTTCTGTCACTCCTCTCTCTCTCTCTGTCACTCCTCTATCTCTGTCACCCCTCCTCTCTTTGTCACCCCTCCTCTCTGTCACCCCTTCTCTCTCTGTCACCTCCTCTATCTCTGTCATCCCCCCTCTCTTTGTCACCCCCTCACTCTCTCTGTCACCCCCTCTCTCTGTGTCATCCCCTCTCTCTGTCACCCCTTCTCTCTCTGTCACCCCCCACTATTTCTGTCATCCCTTCTCTCTCTGTCATCCCCTCGCTCTCTCTCTGTCACCCCCTCTCTATCCCTCTCTCTGTCACCCCCCTCTCTCTCTGTCAGGCCCTCTCGCTCTCTGTTGCCCCCTCTCTCTGTCATCCTCCCACTCACTCTCACCCCTCTCTTTCTGTCATCCCCTCTCTATCTCTTTATGTCACCCCCTCTCTCTCCCTCTCTCTGTCACCCCCCTCTCTGTCACCCCCCTCTTTCTCTGTAAACCCCCCGTTCTCTCTCTGTCACCCCTCCTATCTGTCCCCCCTCTCTCTCTCTGTCACCCCCTTTCTCTATGTCCCCCCTCTCTCTTTCTGTCACCCCCTCTCTCTCTGTCATCCATCTTTATGTCACCCTATCTCTCCCTGTCACCCCCTCATTTTCTCTCTTTATCATCCCCTCTCTCTCTGTCACTCCCCTTTCACACTCTGACACCCCCCCACTCTCTCTCTCTGTCAGAAAACAGTGTAAATGCAAAATTTCAAGGCTGCTCAGGGTCCCCTTGTCAGTCAAGTTATGAGACAGCTCAACTCCGGGCCATTTCCAGGAATGTCAGTGATGGGAATATATTAAGTGACTCACATTTATGCTGAGAATGTGGAATTACTATATTTTATCTGGTCCCGGGAGATACGTGGTGAAAAAAATGTAGATTTTGTATTTTTGGGTTTGGATCACTTTCAAATATTTAGTGCATTGCTCATGAAAAGATAACAAAGTGAACTGAGGGCCGATGTTTATGGACAATATAGGGTCTCTATGAACCTCCTTCCCCTTCTTTAGTTCTGATAAATAATTGAGGGTCAGAGCTAAGTAGCAAAGTTGCCACAGAGGTAGAGACAATGGTCCCTTGTTAGTACCATCTCCCTTATTTTTTAACTGTACGTAAATATCTAAAGCCCCATACACACCATCAGATTATCTGCAGATTTTTGTCTTCAGATTTACCAAAACCATGTAGTACAAGGGCCTGCCTGATTGCATACAAATTGAAACTCTTAAGGTTTGACCTCATATTATATGGTTTTGGTAAATCTGAAGACAAAAATCTGCAGATAATCTGATGGTGTGTATGGGGCTTAAGAGAGAAGGGCAGTACATGAGTATAAGTAAAAGGTTAGTCTACAGTATAGATTAATTTGTTTATTTTAGGGTGAACTGCACATCCTTTTTGTATTGATAGCTTAATCATTTCCCTTTGACTTTCAAGACTAAGAAATAAAATAGCAATATCAAACTAAGAATAGGAAACTATGAAAATAGGAATCAAACTAAAGAAGACCATAATTTTGATTTACATACACTTTATGGCTAATGTGCTTTGCAGAAATATGTATGTGAATGAAGTCTTGCACAACAATTAATTGATATTCTTGTGTTGTAGCAGCTATGTGCAGTTAAGTGTCAGGTTAAAAGATCGTCAGGGTCACAATATATTTTTATTGCAAATGTTTATTAGAAAAAGAGTACAAAAAGCACATTGAGAATGTATGAGTTGTCAACACTGACCTGCAACACTGCTGAAATCATAGACACCCTGTGGCAGCAATTTATTTACAAAGACAAGACAATAAAACACCTTTGGTTTATAATACGCATGTGCATATATCATTTATTATTTCCCTGCCTTCATGTTATGTCCAAAACATTTTTATAAAGGAACAAGGGCTTTCTAAGGTAGTGTTTTTTTTTTTTCTGCATGTGGGAGGCTAATTGTTTGTATTTAACATTTTCTAGGAGAATTACCAGCCATTGTCCTCAGCTTTTATCATCGTTTGACAAAAGACAATTACACAAATATATTTATCTTGTTTACCATTCTTTCCTTTTCCTTCCTTCAAATTTCACTAACAAAAGACCATTTATTTCTCTTCAATAAAATCCTTTATTTATTCAGAAGTGCTATCTGGAAAGCCTGTAAATTAAGTCATTGATGGCTTACACAATAGAGATTCACTTGGTCTTGGAAACAGAAGCTGATTTCACAGGCATGGATCATTTGAAGAAAGAAAGGTAGTATAGCTGTGTATACATACTGTGTACCCAGGCTGGGCTGCTGCAACCCAAAGAACTACCAATTTGATTATTGTTAAATTTCACGTAAAGTTCTCCAAATCATAAGCTGAATGGGTTAACGGCTCCTTTTGCCCAGGGTTTAAAACAATAAAGTGATGCAATTACCTCATTCCTTGCTCTCCTGGCAGCCAATGCTCTCCTCCACTGTCAGGACTTCTGGTCCAGCATTGTACAGAATATGACCATTCAGGCAGTGAGGGGAAGAGGGTTTGGGGGACCAGCTGCATGAATAGGAAAAAGTCATTAAGTGTATCTCCTTATTTATCATCCCCTAGACAAAATGAGCACTGCAAGGTGAAAGAGTTTTATTCCCCCGGAGTTCAGCAGCTTCAGCTAAGATGTTGGCAGACAGTTACTCTTTACCTGTAATTTTCAGGCTATGCAAATAGTCTGGTTGTCGGTTTGTGCAGGCCATATCCTTGAGATACATCTATGATGAAAGATGAACCAAATAGGTTAGAAATATTAGGCATTTTTCCGTTTCAAAGATTTAATTGTAAAAATCACAGTACAGAAGAAATATATTGTAACATTAAGAAATGTAGTAGATTACATCAGACATCACATATTTATTTTGTTTAGATTAAGTAGTTAAACCTAAGAAGGGTCCCTTCTGGCAGGGGACAGAAATTGTAGGCATTTTTATTGTACTCATGTCAGTGCACAGATCACACTTCATAGCTCTTCAGTTTAATATTTCTCTAATAAAAGATGTACACATTAGATACAATAATTTATGCCTAATGGTATCTCTAATGATAAGAATTGATTATGTTTTGTGTGTGAATTTTGAACAAATAGGAAAATGGTTAGGACCTCTGCTTGGTTTCAATTGCTGTGTGACCTTGTTAGGTAAATTTCTGTCCCCTTGTTTTCTGTCTTGGGCATTACACAGGAAATTACAGAAAATCTATTAGAACACATACAGTGAAGAAAAAGCAACAAAGGGGTCAATTCACTAATGTTTATCGCATGCAATAAGGGTATTGTATTACTCATTTGCATACATTATTGCATGTGGCAAATAAAGTCTAATTCAATAAAAAAATAACGATTATGCAGACCCCCACGCTGTTTTTTGACAAATAGCTGGTTGCTTAAGAGCGGCTGGGAAGCTGCCCGCTGCGCCCTTAACAACAGATTACTCATCAGCTGTCAACGGGTTCCCTGCTGACAGATAAATGTAAAAAAAAAGCGCAGACAATTAAAAATAATGATAAAAAAAAACTGTGTCGGGTCGCCCCCAATGCATACCAGGCCCTTTGGGTCTGGTATGGATTTTAAAGCGGGTGTATAGACAATTTTTTTTTCTGGACCTGTAAAGGAAAAATCATAATGAGCTAGTATGCACCACATACTAGCTCATTATGAAATACTTACCTTGGAACGAGGTGTCGTTACCGCTGCCGGTCCATGCCGAGGGAGATGACATTTCCCCTCTGCATCTCTTCCGGGTATCGCGGCTCCAGCGCTGTGAGTGGCTGGAGCCGCGATGTCATCATTCCCGCACATGCGCACGGGAGACTTCTGTCTGGCAAGGTCCGGCGGCTGCCGGGCCTTAAGCCGAACATCCCCTGTGCACTTGCGCCGCTGCATTCAGCGGCTAGTTGCAAGGGGAATATCTCCTAAACCGTAAAGGTTTAGGAGATATTTTTTTTACCTACAGGTAAGCCTTATTATAGGCTTACCTGTAGGTAAAAGTAAATAAACACCCTATACAACCTCTTTAAGTGGAAACTCACGCCAAAATGTAAAAAAATAATGGCGTGGGGTCCCCAACAAAATATCATAAAACTTTTTTGTCTATAGCTCAAAGCATTGAGGTCTTCAGCCACATATTTCCATACAGTCAAGTTTTTTTTATGAAAAATTCAAAGCCTTGTGATTAAAAGTATGCAAAAGGAGGGCTGTTTTAATACAAATCATCGTATCCTTGTCATGTTTCCAACACTGCACTTGCAACATGCAAGAAGCCATTTGAATTGATGCAAGTTTATTACACAACTTTTACATAATACAATTAGATAAAACTTTCCTTTTAGTAAAACCCATCATCTGACCAGGCATGCTTATTGTTGACACTTAAGCCAGCCTTAATCTCTAGAATGTATTAAATTCTACTGTGCACATGGAGCATCTAACTGAATTATATACTGTATTTCCTAGTTGGTATATAATATCTGAACTGATAAAAAATTACTTATTCATTATTTCATTTGCATCTATATACTTATATTTGGTATAGTATGAAATATGAAGCTATTTACTTGAATGTAATGTACACTATAAATTTAGTTGCTTCTGATGCTTCATGGTCATAACAGTAACAAAATTATTCCATGCTAAATAATATATAGGTGACAGGGAGGCCATGCCTTTCAACCCAAGGATAGTCATTCTTGCATGACCAATACTTGTAAAAAGGGGTCTCTTAATTTAACAATATTTCATTTTTATTAGGTGTGTAGTGCAAATAATATGGCAAATTACTACTATATTGATAATATAAAAAAAATTGTAAGATACAAAGTGCTGGTCATTACCTTAATTTTCATACATTGTTGGCTAAATCAAAAAGTGGAAGTAAAGAAATTATTATAAAAATGTCACTGCTACCTAAAATAAAATCTGGGTTGAGCAAAATGTCATCTTTTGGACATTCTACAATTATGCCACAGTAATATTTAAGATCAACTCATATACAACTAACAATACCTACTTTTTAGCCTAATTCACACAATCACAGTTGAAACAATTAATGTGTTTTTTTTTGTGTGAAAAACACGTTTAGACAAAATTGAGAAAACATTTGTAGGAAGCCCAAAGAAAACACATATACTATATTTTCAATGGGGCTGGTCCAATGGGCATGCATAAGAGGAGGGCTTGAACCCTATGCTGTTGGAGTAGTTTATAGCCTATGGGATGGGCACTTTAGCCTCTTTAACTAGAGTGCTAAAGGACATTGACCCAGAATTAAGTCTCAGTAAAACCATCTTTACCATACTATTGTAAATTACATTATCCCAGTAAGGTCCCTAAGGCAAGAAAATGTTAATTAAAGGCGCTTTAAAAAAATCAGCTGCGTGGTCCAATGAGGTTTATTTAGCTAAGGCCTAAGCTTCAGCTAGAACCCTCAAGCCCTACGAAGAAGATCCAGGAAGCAATTTATGTGTATTTTGATCATGTGATCATCATGATTAGCAAAATCATGGTGATAAGGCCATAGATGATGTTTTTGTTTGAGCGGTGGGTTGAACAAAAAAAATGATTTAATTCCCTCATCAAATCGCACACACAATTCCTCCTGCAGAATTCTGACAGTGGGGAGAGTGCCCTCTGTCACCATACATTGATGAGCATTGTCGTCTATAGCCAGCCGCACTGATCGAGAAAAAAAAAAAAAAACCAACAGGCTGGTTGTACAGAAGTCTATCGATAGACCAACTTCTGTACAAACAGCCTGCCCATAGATGGATTGAAATTCGGCCAGTCCCTGCAGAATTTTGATCCATCTATAGCTGGCTTTAATATGTTACTGTAACAAACCTTTCCTGTGCCATCAGCACAGGAAAATCTTCTCTCTCTGCAAGAAAGATCAGCATGACAGGCACGAGTGTAAGAAATACATTTTCTGATAAAAAATAAAATATGTCCATCTTAAATCACCAATATTGTATATATTAATAAATATCACACTGAGCAGGACTCAGATTTACCTATCTTCCATCCCAATGACTTACGTATACCTTAATTCACTCACTTTAGTGGGGCATGCACAGTGGCACAGTGAAAGCTCTATGTTATCCTTCTTTACAGAAAGTGCTGCTCAGATAGATTCTTATTTCTATAAATATTGCATCTATCAATTAGAAATTTTTGCTCAATACTACCCCTCTACAGAAACACACTCACAACTCCTCCTCAAGAAATACACACATTATGGCTATGTTGGAATACATTGTTCATTTATTTTTGTATAACTACAGATATATTCTTCAGCCAATAGATGGCAGTGTTTATAAGTTTGTAGCAGCCTCTATGGCTAAACTCTGTTTCTCTGTATAATAAAGTTTCCTGTTTCCTGTCTGCAGTTAAGCAGCAAAACCCATGTGGACTGGGCACTGTCTGTTCTGTAGGACTATATACAGAATTTCTAGCACAACCACATTATCAAACGAAACAGCCCTATTAAACTGGTAACACTGGGTTTCTTTTCCCTATCAATAATGCATGCTGACACTGGGAACCTTGTAGAAGGAGGAAAAAATGAACACCTTGACAGGTGTTTTAGGTAGAAATATAAAACGTAAAAATCATTTAGCAATTTTCTTTTTTTTAAATTAATGGTAGCTGTTGTTTGGAGTGTCATTAAACACCAGCTATTATTTCAAATTTTCATTTAGAAAGCAGCTTGTAGATTAATGTGTTAGATAGTGACATTGTCGGATTTTCATTTTATTTCTTTTGTGATTTTTACCTTTAATAATCAGTGGTTGAAGAATAAATACTGTAATAATAGTCTCTTATGCAGTGAATGAATTACAGCTGAATCTCTCACTACCCCCCCCCCCTATTGACTGAGAGCGCTGATCAGGAGCCGGTCGGCTGCTGGTTTTCCAACATGCTCGTCTGACAGGAGCCAGCCAAATGGTCAGCTTCTGTCAGACCGCCTGCCATACACACGAGCCAAATGTTAGACGTTTTTTATTGAACAGTCTTTTATTGACTGAGAGTGCTGATCGGGGGCTGGTCGGCTGCTGGTTTTCCAGCATGCTCATCTGACAGAAGCCGCCAAATGTCTGGCTTCTGTTGGACCAGCTGCCATAAACCAGGGCCAATTGTTGTCATTCGGCCCGTGTGTATTGGCTTAAATCTGTAGCAGCAAGAATGTACTGCTATTACAACAGCTGTGACAGAGCAGTTTATCTCTAAATTTTCTTGAATTAAAAATAGTTTGGATTGATCTCACTAAAACGCAAAAGTTGGCCTAATACTTGTAGATACAGTAAATGTCAAATTATTATTGCTTCTCTAAAACAAGGGTCACAATGAAGTGTTTTTCCCCTTTTGCGGCCACATTGGAATAACGCCTACTTTATACTTGTTATATATTCTCATTCACATAGCACAAGTAAAAAAATCAAAACAAATGCTGCTTACATTTTACTTGTTCTTTTCTTTTGCTATTCAGGAGGTTTAAAGATCTAGAATGATTAGAAAGATCTAGACTTCTGCATTGTATGTAAAAGCAGTGTTCTGGTCGAAATTAAATGTTTTCGATAAAAATACCACTTTAATACTCGTTTGTATTCTAGTAAATATATGCTGCATACTAAGGTCTGTTTAGTATTTTTGCAGCATTGTTTTCTTACCTTTGTAAGTCCCAGCAGACCGCGGCCATCTCCTGTGTGGGCATCTAAAGCCGGAGAGTATCTCTTCCTGTATTTCGTGCATGCTGGCTACCCATCATGCACCTGCCGATCTTGTGCATGCGCAGTGCATTACGAGCAATATAGGTTGGGTTTCCATAGCAATTGCGGTGGCGCAAATAATGTGATGCTATGACCCGACAATATCTTTTGCCTCCTGGGATTGATAACACACATCTCCCAGGAGACAATGCAAAGCCGGAAATGATGTGCAGGGTCGCGGCCACTAAGGAGGAAGTGAAGAAAGAAAATTGCTGAAATAAAGTAAGCGATCCAAACAAAAACAAAAAAACATGCCAATTCATTTTTAGTGTACACATTAGTGCTGGATGGGGAGGAGTATAAAATGTGGGTGGAACTCTGCTTTAATGAGGGGAAAACAGAGTGGGGCAGATCCACAAAGATCTGCCCCGGCGCATCGTATATGAGATACGCTATGCCGCGGTACCTTACCTGGCTTTATTTCAAATCCAGGAAGATTTTGCGCCGTAAGTTACGGCGGCATAGTGTATATCAAGCGGCGTAACGGCGCGGAATTAAAATTGGCGATTAGATTAAATGAAGCGCGTCCCCGCGCCGAATGAACTGCGCATGCGCCGTCTCTAAATTTCCCGCCGTGCTTTGCGCTAAATGACGTCGCAAGGACGTCATTTTTTTCATCCCGATTCACGGACGACTTACGCAAAAAAAAAATTCTAATTAAACGCGGGAACGACGGCCATACTTAACATGGCAAGTCTAACTATATGCAACGAAATACCAGCTTTAACTATACGCCGGAAAAAGCCGACTAGAGACGACGTACAGGAATGCGCCGGCCGCTCGTACATTTGTGGATCGTCGGAAATAGCTAATTTTCATACCCGACGCGGAAAACGACGTGAACGCCACCCAGCGAACGCCGAAGTCTTGCATCTTAGATCCGAAGGCGTACGAAGACGTACACCTAACGGATCTAACCCAGAAGCCATCGTATCTTGTTTTGAGGATTCAAACGATACGACGCGGGAAATTTGAAGAATCAGTAGATACACCGGCTTACACGCTCTGTGGATCTACCCCAGTGTGTGCAAGTGGAGGCAGACTGAGTTTCCTCTCATTTAAAAATGTTCTTGCAGTCTGACTAAGGCTTGCTCCAGAACAATTGCTGCCAATTACAGCCTATGGCTGTGTATTGCAGGGAGCATGGCATGCATGCAAGCCTGCATGCATGCATGCCATGTGACAATATTCTGAGTGCCACTGAAAATTATATTGTGCACCCTCCATGGCACACATGCCTTAATTTGCCTATCTCTGCTTTAATAGTTTTATTTTGAAAAGCTTCAAATAGTGTTTTCATTGACAAATTACAGGCCATTAATACATACCTTCTATTATTCTATAAAAAGCTTTGGAAAAAACTGTACTTGATTATATTAGAAAGCACAGGCATATGTGAAAGGTTTTGTGGATGACATAATATTGTAACTCTGACATTTATTGATTACTTTCTATTTAATAATGTAAGGTTTCTGAATCATTAAAAACTGTTGTCCAGTAATGTACATTTTAGCAGTAACACCAGTAGAGAAAACTGTTAAAGCAGCTATAAGGAAAAACTAAGTCTTAACTCTATGTAGTATAACAGTTCCAAGGAAAATATTGCTCCTTAAGCCCTGTACACATGGGCGAGAATCCCGTTGTAAAAAAACTTTGTTTTTCTCGACGGGATTCTTGTCAAGCTTGATGGGATTCTTGTCTAGCTTTCCTTGCATACACACTGTCAAGCCAAAATCTCGTTGTTCTAAAACGTGGTGACGTACAACGCGTACAACGGCAGTATAAAGGGGAAGTTTGTTTCCACTGGCGTCACCCTTTGGGCTGCTTTTGCTAATCTCGTGTTACTGCGTGTTAGTTAATGTTTGGTGAGAGACGATTCACACTTTTCAGTCCGTTACAGCGTGACGAATGTGCTATCTCTATTACGAACGCTAGTTTTACCAGAAGGAGCGCTCCTGTCTCATACTTGATTCTGAGCATGCACGTTTTTTTAAGCATACACAGGACCGGTTTTCTCGTCGTAAACCAGTCTGACGAAAATCACGATGAGAAAATTGAGACTCCCAACGAAAAAATAGAGAGCAGGTTCTCTATTTTTCACGTTGAGATTCGTGACATTTTTCTCGACGAGAGATCATACACCTGAACAGTTTTCTTGCCGAGAAAATCGTGCGTGTGTACGAGGCAGGATTGAATTTCCTATCAGGCACAGTAGGCACATTCCTAGGGTCCACTGTCACTGAATGAGTATTGCCTACTGCACCTTCTGTAGAAAGTGGCAACAGTTTGTGGGCCTGATGCACTAACCACTTCCGAACTGCCCACCGTACATATACTGTGCCAGGGCAGCAAATCACGTACATGTACTTGATTTTGTGCACCTGGTGTAGGGGGCGTGCACCGCCGGAGCACAGTGGGAGCCAATTAGCAGGTCCGGTGGGTGCGACCTGCCAATCGTTCACAGGAGACACAGAGCAGCGGTGTGCCTATGTAAACAAGGCACATCGCTGATCTGTCAGTGAGGAAAAGAGAGATCTTCTGTTTTAGCTAAGCTGAAACACAATCTCTGTCCCCCCCCACAGTTAGAAAGCACCTCCCTAGGACACACTTAACCCCTTGATCGCCCTCTAGTGTTAACCCCTTCCCTGCCAGTGTCATTTATACAGGGATCAGTGCATTTTTTTTCACTGATCACTGTATTGGTGTCACTGGTCCCCAAAAAAACACAGTTTGCCACCAATGCTAGAAAAAAATAAAAATGCCATAAATTGAACCCATAGTTTGTAGACAGAATAACTTTTATGCAAACAATCAATAAACGCTTATTGGGATTTTTTACCAAAAATATGTAGCATAAATTAGAAATTATGAAGAAATTTTATTTATTTTTTATTTTTTTATTGAGAATATTTTATAGCAGAAATTAAGGAATTGCTTTTTATTCAAAATTGCTGCTCTTTTTTTTGTTAATAGCTCAAAAAATAAAAACCACAGAGGTGATGAAATACCCCCAAAAGAAAGCTCTATTTGTGGGAAAAAAAGGACATACTTTTTATTTTGGTATGGCATTGCATGACCACGCAATTGTCAGTAAAAGCAGCGCAGCAGCGTATCGCAAAAAAATGGAATGGTCAGGAAGTGGGTAAAACCTTGCGGGGCTGAAGTGGTTAAAGAGCAATAATATATTTTTCAAAATTAGTACTCTTTTTTAGTTTGTTTAGCAAAAAATAAAAAATAAACTGTGGTGAATAAATTCCACCAAAAGAAAGCTCTATTTGTGTGAAAAAATGTCATATGGGTACAGTGTTTCATGACTGCGCAATCGTCATTCAAAAGCCTCATACACACGATCGGACTTCCAGCTGACTTTTCCGTGGATTTTGCTCTGAAGGGTGTTGTCCGTGAACTTAGTATGCCTACACATGGCTTTTTCAGCCAACGAACATGAGCGTAGTGACGTAATACACGAGCTATGTTGTTTTTATGCTCTTTATTGCCGGCCTTTGGGCAATTTCAGATTTTATTGTCTGATCTTTAGCATTGGTTCTGAGCATGCATGTTTGTACTTTGGAATTTAGTCCGATGGACTTGTGTACACACGATTGGATTTGCTCCATTGGACATTTGTTGCCGGTCGGATTGTCACACGGTCGGATTGTCTGCAAAAACAGGTCTGTCGGAGGTTTGTTGTCAAAAAGTATGATCGTGTGTATGGGCCTAAATTGTGACAGCACTGGGAGCTGAAAATTGGCCTGAGCAGGAAGGGGGTAAATGTGGCCAGTATTGAAGTGGTTACATTTTCATGAACAAAGTGCAGCCCATTCACAACTTTTTTTAGCAGTTTCACGCATCAGAAGAAATATAATAGTGTTGCTGATTTTGTTTTATTTTTTTCGGGATGCTGATACATATTTATCAAAATTCACCATGACATGAAGAAAAAATATATGGTCTAATTTATGTAAAAAGGTTTTAAAGGTAAAAAGTTTTTACCTTAATGCATTCTCTGCATTAAGGTAAAATAACCATTCATTAGTAGCATACACCAGACCGCCCCTTAAACACTTACTTGAGTCCATTTTTGATCCAGCGCTGTGCCCGAAAGGCTGCAGGTCTTCTCTCATCTTCCTGGTCTTACTAGAAGCTCTGACAACTGCTGCTGTCAGTAAAAAACAGTAAGGAGAACGTGGGGGTGGGGCCAAGCCACGCTATGTGTCAATGGACACACACAGTCCTTCTGATAGGCAGTACTCAACCATTTTCTCCTGTATTCTCTTTTTAAGAACCTCTCACATAGGTTTCAGGCTGCATTTAAAAAATTCAACTAATCCATAAGCACAATGGAACTTTAAATTAAAATGTTTTATCGTTTTATTTAAAGCATATCGATAGTCACATTTTAAAATCATTTGTTCATTTCCACACTGTATTTCATTTATTTGTAGCCTTCTCTTACTAATCTGAATGATCTTGAAGCTTGTAAACTTACTTTGCAAAAATCCCCACGCATTAACTTCCTTTAATTCTGTGACACTTAAATATTATGTTTTCTGTGAGTAGAGACTGCTGTGTCCCACATTTCACAGAGACTGCCTTCTGAACTACAGAGATTCTGAGAGGAGGAGTTTCAGGTGACAGATTCAGTAGAGGAATTTCTGCTTGCAGGTAACAAGGTTCTACACGATATGTAGTCCTCAGAAATGGAAAGTAAACAGCAAAGTGGAAGCCACAAAGCATGAAAGAAATGCCTTAAGAGTTTATGTGTAATCTCCATTAACAGCTGTAAATAGGTATTTATATATATATTTTTTTTAGCGGTATGAAATGCGTTTTGCTTTTTACTGGTTTGATATAGTTAGATGTACAAAGAATATGGGAACCAGATTTTCAGGCTTTCGTATAAGAACTTAATTGATTTACCAGTTCCTTTTGAACACCCTTCGTTAATACTGTCTCCACTTCAAAAGAGGCTCTTTTTTGATGTGCACAGAATATGGCCATCTGTTCAGAATTGGACAGTTTGTCTATTCGATTAGCTTATACATGCCAATCTCTATCCAGATTAATAAAGACATCATAAAAGATTCAAAATCACCTTGATGTAAGTGCATTACTTTTAATAAACCAATTACTTTAAGGTGTTTTATTGGAGTCTCAATTTCTATCCCCACATGTGCAGAGTATCTTTATTAATCTGGATGGAGATTGGGGTGTATAAGCTGGTCTTCAATAACATCTAATAAGACGATATTTGCCAGACGTGAGAGTGAATGGCAACAGCATCTGATGAGCTTTATTTTTCAGGGAGTGGAATTGTCACACATCACCTGGGTGAAGGATTTTGGTGGATCAACGAGATTTTCTTTCACTATCTTTTCATCACTTTAAGTTGGACTGTATAACCATATTGATTTGCATATTTTGGAGTATCTCACATATACAGTATCTCACAAAAGTGAGTACGCCCCTCACATTTTTGTCAATATTTAATTAGGCCTATTCATGTGACAACACTGAAGAAATTACACTTTGCTACAATGTACAGTAGTGAGTAGGGATGAGCCCGAACGTGAGTAGGAAGTTTCGAGCACCATTAAAGTCTATGGGACTCGAACGTGCAAGTTATTGCCCTAAAAGTGTTTGGGGAACCGGGTCCAGCCCCAGGGGACATGTATCAATGCAAAAAAAGTTTTAAAAACAGCTGTTTTTTCGGGAGCAGTGATTTTAATAATGTTGAAATATTCCTTTAAATTTCGTACCTGGGGGGTGTCTAAAGTATGCATGTAAAGTAGCGCATGTTTCCCGTGTTTAGAACTGTCCCTGCACAAAATATAATTTCTGAAGGAAAAAAAGTAATTTAAAACTACTTGCGGTCATTTAAAGTCAAAAAAGTAATTTAAAACTACTACTACAGATTAATTCATGAATTATCGATCCCGGCAATACAGAGAAAAGTAATTGCCTTTTTTTAAATGACTGTATCTGTATTGCTGGGACCCCGACAATTCATTAATAACCGCAAGTAATTTTAAATGGCTTTTTTTCCTTAAAAAATTAAATTTTGTGCAGGGAACCAAAAAAATTAAATAAATGCATGGGGTTCTCCCAAAATTCCATGTTGATGAGGACAAGGGCCTCATCCCCACAACCCTTGCCCGGTGGTTGTGGGGGTCTGCGGGGTTGACTCAAACTTGAAGCTCATCCCTAGTAGTGAATGTACAGCTGGTATAACATTTGCTGTGAGATACTGTATATATTTTTTGGATATGTCATATGGACACTTTTCATTTTGTATAGGTGTTTTATGTTGATCATTTCACAATGCTAATATTTAGGAGATTTGTAGATTAATTAGTGCGCTACTGTGGAATTATTTGTCTCTTTTTTTTTATATTGACATTTGTTTCACCTCATTTGCAATTTTATTTTATTACTTGTGTCTCTACTCCTGTGCATATTCTAGTGGTAGACTACAGAGTCAGAAGTCTGTTCTGTGGTGTATTGTTGTATCGTCACTAAACTTGTTGTACAGTTATACATTTATTATTATCATCTGTTTTTCTTTTCTTTGGCGCTTTGGTTCTTCTTATTATTTAAACGTTGTTGGTTGGCTAACAATTTACAAACAGTTATTGTAGCAAAACATATCTCCCAAGAAGGATCTGGAAACAGCCAAAATTAATATCAGTACTCTACAAGTTTCTATGACAAATTTGAATGCTAGCCACTAGCAACCAACAATGGATGTGTAGGAACTGTTTATGTGTAAACAACGTTTTTTTTCTTTTTTTCTTTCTCAGGGATGTGAACACACCATTGTTGGATGGCCATCAATAAGAAATGTGATCACATTAACGCAAATGCTTTTTATTTTAGTTTATGTTTGTAATGGGCTCAGTACTGGTACCAGTTTATATTTATACTTTTGTATTTCCTTTTACAAGTTTAAAATTATTTTCAAATAATTAACCTGTGCATAGATATGAGATGTTGATCCCTATAACTTTGAGAAACTGTAGGGATTTTGTTCTTTCTTTTTCCCTTTCTGGGGCTCAGAGTGAAGTTTTCATTAATTCTGACACTGGGAAAGTAAATGATAATACATTATTTTGCACTTTAGATTCATTATGTTTTGTTTTCCTTCCAAAATGAGTCAGGTCTTGTTAATGCGTGTGGAGGTTATATGTTTACATGTTGTTGTTTTAGACTTAAAGTACTTAGCAACCCACCAGGTTTTCTATAACCTTTTTGTTAGAGTATAGATATGTGGGTGTGTATTTACATTTTTGACTGTACTTACTGTTGACTGACTCATTGCCTTTGCTGGAAGGTGTTTCCAAGCATCCACAACTAGTGTAGGCATTGAAAACCTCTCAGAGAGGTAGAGTGAGGTGTTATTAATGGTTTCTGATTTTTGTACTTTAGGAATAAAAAACACAAACACCGACGGATAATCTAGACCTGACCAAGACTGGGTAAAATACTTAAAAATAAATACAGAGGACCTTCAAGCATAGTGTTTTTTATGCTTATTTTAAGGAGAAACCTCTGAATTGGATTAATTGCAGTCAGGCCTAACTAAATTCTTAAATATATATTTGTTTCTGTGTTTGGCTCTTTCTATTAAACAGAGTGTAAGTTCCTCTCTCTACTATACCTTTTTGTTGACTGCCTGACTTGCAAATTGGTCTTTATAGAGGATTAGACATGTGCGTTCCCAAAATACGAAAATTACGGAATTACGAATAAGCAAAATAACAAACAAACGAAAAGACGAACGTATGATTGGTCAATCTTACTAAAATACGAAACACCGAAAAAGCAAAAGAACGAAAATGACATCTATAACGAACGATTTGCATTCCGTATTTTAAATCCTTTGTCTGTTCGTATTTTCATTCGCATGCTCGTATTTTCATTTGTGTGTTTTGTAAATCCGTTTTTTTGTCTATTTGTAAATTTGTGTACTTGTGTTGTTCTTTCGAATGGGCACTGGGCAGTGTAGTTAGTGAGTGATTACTTAATATCTTAGCCAATCAGCTTATCTCTTTTGTGCTGAGTCACATTGTACAGTGTAAAGCCTCGTACACACGATCGGACTCCAAACAAACTTTTCCGTGGATTTTTGTCTGAAGAGAGTTGGCCGGACTTTTGAAACCGAAAAAGTTTGTCCGATAGAGCATAAACACGGTCGGATTTTTTGGAAAACGCTCATTTTGACGTTTGTTGGCAAAAAGTGCGACCGTGTGTACGGGGCTTAAGAGAAAGTATATCTTAATATAAGTATTTACGAAAGTACAAAATTACGAATCCATTAAACAAAAATTATTATCTAACAAAATTACAAATTTCGAATCAACGAAAATAAATTAGACAGAATTACGAATCATTCAGTATAAACGAAAATAAAACTGTTACGAAAATACGAACGGGTCCGAATAGGAAAACTTGCGTCTTACGAAATATGAACGGGTCCGAATAGGAAAACTTGAGTCTTACGAAATTACGAATCTTTGCGAATCTACGGAACGAGACGAAACGGAACAAAAAAATATGAAATTTTTTGTTGTGCAGACGAAACAGAACAAAAAAATACGAAAATTTTTGTTGTGCACATGTCTATAGAGGATCAATTAATATGTTAATCACTACCGATAGAGGGAGTTGCCTTTTGTATAGCTGCAATGTTTGGAAGCAGTTACAATAGTTTTTTTGTTAAGACTCAATGCTCTTTAACAATTTAAAGAGAAAAGTGTATCGCAAATCTCATGCTGAGGCAGCATTAAATCTACTATTTTTTATTTAATTTTTTATTTTTATTTTTGTTTTTTTTAATGGTAACTATTTTTCTTTCTTTTCTATATCACCTTTATTTTTGGGTAATTCTGGAGTTTGGTTTTGCTATGGTGAAATAAAAAAAACTAAAAAGAGGGGAGTATTGGGAACATTATATGGAGAACATTTAAAAATGTTGTTATAGAATACTAAAATAGCATTTTGTATTTGGGCCAATTTCCAATGGTTCTTTTTTTTTCAACATTGGATAATTGTTCTACATAAATTGATGTCATTTTAGCTATTACCAACTATGACAATAGTAATAGTAACAACAGGTTTTAGCAACAGTCATGTGGCTATTTTCTTTGTACATGTGACACGCAGTCCTCTCTACAGTCCTAATATGTGGCAATCATCATATGTGGTCATTAGTACATTTTTTTTAGTTAGTTAGCTTCTTGGTGTGCCATAACTAAGTTCAAAGAGAATTGCTTGAACATCATATAGATATATTGGGACTTGTGAGACTCATGGTGATTGGCAAATAGCAATAGTAATGTAGTTTGATTATTTCTGAAGCCACCGGTAACGTATCCAAATTCTGAAATTACAGTTATGTTGTCTGCTTAGTTGACACTGCCTAATCTGCACTGAGACCTCTCAGCCCCCTGTACAGACGAGGGGACATGTCCGATGAAAACGGTCCGCGGACCGTTTTCATCGGACATGTCCGCTCGGAGATTTCGGTCTGATGGTTGTACACACCATAAAACCGAAATCTCCGCGTACAGACAGCGCGGTGACGTGGCGGTGACGTTGATGCCGCCACGTCCGCAAACCGGGAAGTAAAATACTTCCACGCATGCGTCAAATCCATTCGACGCATGCAGGAGATTTCTGTCCGCTGGTTAGGTGTACTAACCAGCGGACATGTCGGACGGACGGGTTTCTAGCCGACAAGTTTTAAAGCCTGCTTTAAAACTTTTGTCTGCTGGAAACCTGTCTGCTAGGCTGTACACACGGTCGGATCTGTCCGCTGAAACTGGTCTGCGGACCAGTTTCAGCAGACATGTTCGGTCGTGTGTACGAGGCCTTAAAGTTATGACGTCTTCTGTAGCCTACTAAAGGCAGGACTCATTCAGTAGCTAAACACGGTAGCCAAGGGTGGAGTTATGTGCACAAATGTTTGGCACCAATCAAGGTTTTAGTCCATCAGGGCTGGTATAACTGAACACAGTTTCAGTAAAAGAAGTTAGTGGTGAGTTGCGATGAGACTTGAAGAGTCATATTGTTAGGATTAAGTTCACCTGCTGGTGGCCCTATCCTGTTCTGGGCTGTGTGCTGCAGCTCCAGTGTCCACCTGCAGGTGTCTCCCAGAAACCAGCAGGCTGGGGTAATCAAGAAAATTAGCGTTCAGCTGCCGGGGGGCTACTTAAGGCTTCGACTCCCTTCCCTGGTGCATAATGATTTTGGTCTATGCCTTGCTGCTTATCCTGATCCAGTCTTCACCCAGTTTACACACACAAATCCCTGTTCCTGCTCTCGTGCACGTGATCATGGGTGGCCAGCAGTGATCACACCCATCGGCCACATGCAGCGGGTGTGTGCACGCACCTATCACCCTTAAAGGTACAGACGTAAACATACGGCAATTCAGGATAACGAACCACTTTGACAACATATTTTGCATGAGCCGGTTGGCAAGTGGTTAAATCAAAAGTGTCTTCAGTAATACCAGACTGGCACATAAGTCTTGGATAGAAGGGCTGAGAGTGCAACCACCCACCATGATGATACAATACCCTTTAGACCTGGTTCACACTGGTGTGATTTGTCATGCAATTTGACAGTTTATAATCTCATGACAAGTCACACCCCATTGCAGGCAATGGAGCCGTTTCATTGTGACTTGCATAGACTTCTGTTAACCACTTCAGCCCCGAAAGGATTTACCCCCTTGCTGACCAGAGCATCTTTTGCGATACGGCACTGCGTCGCTTTAACTGACAATTGCACGGTTGTGCAACGTTGCACCCAAACAAAGTTTACATCCTTTTTTTCCCCATGAATGGAGCTTTCTTTTAGTGGTATTTGATCACCTCTGCGGCTTTCGTTTTTTGTGCTATAAACAGAAAAGTGTGAACATTTTGAAAAAAAAAAAAAAAAATTAAGTTGTTCCTCCGTTTAGGTCGATATGTATTCTTCTACATATTTTTGGTAAAAAAAAATCACAATAAGCGTACATTAATTGGTTTGCGCAAAAGTTATAGCGTCTACAAAATAGAGCAGGGATATGCAATTAGCGGACCTCCAGCTGTTGCAAAACTACAAGTCCCATCATGCCTCTAACTCTGGCTGTGATGCTTGCGGCTGTCAGTCTTGCAATGCCTCATGGGACTTGTAGTTCTGCAACAGCTGGAGGTCCGCTAATTGCATATCTCTGAAATAGAGGATAGATTTATGGCATTTTTATTATTCATTTTTCTATTAGTATTGGCGGGGCGATCTGCGATTTTTACCGTGACTGCGACATTGCAGTGGTCAGATTGGACACTTTTGACACTATTTTGGGAGCATTGACATTTATACAGTGAGCAGTGCTGTAAAAATTCACTGATTACTGTGTAAATGTCACTGTCAGGGAAGGGGTTAAACATTAGGGGTTACATATGTTTCCTCAGTGTATTCTAACTGTAGGGGGGGTGGGCTCACTAGAACATGTCAGAGATCACTGCTCCCGATTACTGGGAGCAGTAGATCCCTGTTATGTTGCCAGGCAGAGCAGGGAAATGCCTTGTTTACATTACCCGTTCTGCCTCTCTGTGTCATGATCGTGGGGTCACTGAGGGAACATCGAGTCCGTAGCACCCACGGGCATGCTCCCGCCCCTGCTAGCCTGCGATAACAGAGGGACGTACAGGAACGCCCATTTGCGCACATGTGTCATTCTACGGATATCCAGGTTTTAGAAACAGACAGCTGCTTTACTATTGGACCCTAAAATATAGAGCCACACTTTGCAAACACCACCCCAACAATGATAGGCAACATTCTTATTCAAAATTCATAGGCTCATATAGGGGAATTATAAGTACTGAAAATAGCTCTCCCCTAATGTGAGTTGGTAATACTACCCGACCCCTGGTAGGCTGGTAAATGGGTCCTTTGGATCACTAAATATTTCAGCCTATGTGTGAAGATAAAAAAAAAAAAGAGAAAGGTTAAAAAAAAAATGTATTAGATTTTAACTCACCTATCTATTCACCAAGTTTAAAACATAACCTTCTGGAAACTTTAGTCTTTTTCTATCCTGTGCCAGGTCTCATCTTCATCAAAACACTGCCAAAGAAAAAACTTTGTGGCGATAAATCTGTGTAACAGTGGCTGGCTTGCTAGATTCTCACGGTCAAGGTTCACTGTCTTCTCAGATAGGGTCATACATTCATAGTTCTTAATCTTATCAGGCTATAAATGCAGCTCTAAATTTTTATGTTGTTCTAAAGGTAAATACAGCTGAATAAAATGTATGTACTGTAAGTTCTACAGAGATGTTTAACATATCTGTGTATATTTATTGAAAGGTATAGTACAATCCATTCAAAATTGAAAACTAAACATGGAAACATAGCTGACCTGCTCAGGACTTCAATGTTTCCTCTAGACATAGGCCATTATTATTTTTGGTAAATTGGAGATATGAAAACACCTTTTGCTTACCTGTTTGTAATGCAGGAAAGTTATTCTTTACTGACTGTGAGCTTCCACCTCTCTTCACATACACAGCACAGGCCTAAGGAAGCAGACTCACCTACCCAACATTTGAAGATATTTCTGGAAAATCTCTCAAGTGTATTATATAGAATAAAAATGATGTTTAGTTCAATGAATATTCAGCATTTAGCACAGTTGTAAAGATTTCTAGAAATGTATATCATATTTCTTCTTTCATTATCACATACAATGAAAGATCTCACACAAATTGTTACTAAATGCAACTTTTGTCCCTTTTAGATATTTTTTTTTTATAGTTTTCACACATCAACTTTAAAAATGTTATGAGAACAATGTTTAGCATGCATTCCAGTCATTCCTTATATGTATTGACCTCATTTGGTTCTGTGTCTTGATAATACAAAGGTGGATTGCAACATCACATTTTGCTGACAGAAAGTTCTCTATTTGTTCCATCCAGAAAAACAACAAATACCAGACATCCTACTGCATTGCAAGATCATTCAAATATACTTTATAGACATGTTATATTATGTTTCTGAAATGTAAATCACATATTGCAAATCACCAAAGGAAATATATATATATTTTTCAAAAATATGACAAAGAGCTGTGGAGATGCCCATAGTTTTGTTTGTTAATTCACATTGACATGCCCACTGGTAAGTCAAGGCCATGGAAAAAAAAACTGGGAATCAATTACCCCCTCCCTGAGGTCCCTCCATTGGCTAGCCATAAAGGACCGAGTCACATTTAAGGCCCTCTGCCTAACGCACAAATGTGTACAAGGAACCACCCCCCAATATCTATGCGAGAAAATAAAATACCACAACCCCAATCGCGTTCTTCGGTCCGCTAACCAAAATCTTCTACAAATCCCCAAGGCCCGCTACAAGACCAAAGGAGAACGAAGATTTGCAGTCCAAGGACCTCGACTGTGGAACGCATTACCAACTAATAGCTGAACGGAAGTGAATCCCCAGGCCTTCAGGAAAAGACTCATGACCTATCTTTTCTGAAGGCTAAATAAAAGGAAATGGAGACCAAGCTCCTTGTGGCGATTCAGTTTGCATTTGTAGCGCTATATACGTTTTTCACTCACTTACTCACTCATGGGACATATTAAGAAAGCTGCTAAAGTCCCTGTGCAATTTTTACTCGTTATGCCTCGTACACATGGTCGGACTTTTGACCATGCAAAAGTCCGCCGTGACCCCGTCGGAAGTCCGTCGGACAAAAAGAGAACAGGTTCTCTATCTAAGGTTCGTCAGACTTCCGACAAAAAAAAGTCCGATGGAGGCTACACACGGCTGCAATTTTCGAGAAAAAAAGCCAGTCCGTGTGTACGAGGCATTAGCTTTCTTCAGCACCTAGCAGAAATGTTATTTCGTTTTATACAAATAAAAAACAGCAATCTGTTTAAATTGGCTAAGCCAAATTCAGATGGTGTGTAGGCTTTATAAAACACATCTTGCATGATAATAAAGTATTCACATAAAATAAAAATCAGGTAGACTGAAAGCATAAAAAAACTAATTGTGTTCTTTGCATGTAGTTTATTCACTGTTCTACTGTGATATTGTAAGTAAGAAGTTATCTTTATAACACATTAGGGTTATGGCTAACCAGATCCAGCATCTGCACAAATCTTAGGTTTGCTGACATGGCCTGGTGACCATTATATGATCTCTAAGCTAAAGCTGCAATGTGGCCAGTGCTGCAAGTCCCCCTGCCCCAATGCACATTATTGAATATAGAAAAGATGTGGGATACAGAAAACTTGGAACATAGACACCACTTGCCTATTTAAATTTAAATATCTCAAAGATACAGTAGTACAATTGACAGCAATTTAACATAAATAAGACAATTCACTGACACAATAGATCACTATAGTTATGGTTAACTCTGCTCACGGAAGATCATTACAGCAATCGTTAACCTTTATCAGATGTTTTTGTGAGCATGAAAAATGTTTTTTACATTACTTTTTTTCAGACATTTAACAATAAACATTTTTTTTAAAGTGATACTAAACATACGTTTACTGTTTACTGTTTACTGCTTCAATACATGGCACTTTAACCCCCTCCTGCCCAGGACATTTTTCAGCGTTCAGCACTGATGAGGACTGATAGGCAGCACTGATGGGCACTGATAGATGGCCCATACCTCTATTTTGGCAATGTTCAGGGATAATAGGCAAGATATTGTAAAAAAAGGGAACTGGGAGTATGGCTAGCACACCACAGATCATCAAGTGTTGTCCAAAAGTTTTATTGAAGGATGATTACAAGTTCAACATTTTGGAGCTGTGCAGGATCCCTTTGTGAGGCATGTGATCACCTATGTGATGTCCTACGTGATGTGATCATTCTTCCATAAAACTTTCAGATGACACTTGATAATCCATGGTGTGCTGGCAGATATGTGCATTGATCTGTGATTTCTCCAGTCTCCAGTTGGCTGTTGCTGCAGCAACTGCTATCTCTGAGCCCATTCAGGAACATGTGCAATGAAAATATTGACATTATTTAAGGATGGCATGGGGAATACATGTTAAAATTTAATTTTCTTAAGTTGCCTCTAAGCTGGATGTGGTGTCACAGAAAAGCATGATTTTCACAGACCGCGCTAGTGACACCGTATGATTGCACCATATATTTTGAATGTGTAATTAATTCATTACGTTTTATAGTGTTTTTTTATTTGTCTTGGCTGCAAACCATAGGCTTTTAAATTTCCTTATTTCCAATTGTTCTCCAGAAATTTAAAATATAGACTTCAGGTATGAGTTTGGTAAAGCTTGATCAGTGTCAGGGCAGTACACAATCACTTGATTAGTCAGCAGAAAGAAATAGACAGGTTTTAACTTGTGTATTATATGAGAGACAATAGACACAAATATGTTTTCAATGCCTGGATAATATTTAAGCAACTTGGTTTGGCTGCAATATAAGAGTGAGAAAAGGTTTTAACTTGAACTAAAAATACATTTGTATTATTTGAAATATAATAGCCACAAATATTGTACAGTGTCTGGAATGTGCACTTCCAGATGACAACTTTAAAAAAAAAAATGCTACACTATAACTACCCCCAGTCTAGGTGTCTGGGCCCCAGTTTGTTCAAGTTCTTTGCATTGCAGCCCCTCCCATTAAATTTAATAAGAATAATTTGGCCTGGACTGCCTCAGAGTGTCAGATTCCCAGACATTTTTTTAAATGTGTTCCTGTTTTACTTATATTATTTATTTTAATTTATGGTTACGGTATTTATATTTCTATACTTTTATTTTTTCTGCGTTTTTTGGTATTGATGAAGTGATTGTACTGCACATACAGTAGCAAAGGCCAGGCACATTTGCAATTCCTCTGCTTTGCCAGCATAATATTTCTCCTCCCAAGATCTCAGCAACCTTATATACAAATTTAAGTTATGATAGCCAGGGCCCTGGAAGCATAGCTGCAGTGGAGAAACCTATGGCCCACTGTTGCCAAAATGCAGGAGAAGAGGGCAGGCAGAAAATGAAGAGGGGAAAGTTAAGTATAGAATTCTTAATTTATAGGCTGTCTGCCCTCCCTCAAGTCAGGACTGACAAAATTGTGCTTACAATTTATGCAGCACTTTACAATTAATTAATTAGGTTGCAACTGTTGCATTACTTTACTCCTCCTCCACCACATTCACCCCTGCCTCTGATTTTTTTCTCCAAACCCACCATACCCCAACCAAGTGGAAGCTTCCCTTATTGTCTTCGACTTGATCTTCGGAAGGTTTTACCCCGTTCCTGACCAGAACACTTTTTGCAATTTGGCACTGCGCTGCTTTAACTGGTAGTTGCGCGGTCATGCAATGCTGTACCCAAACCAAATGTGCTTCCTTTTTTCCATACAAATAGACCTTTCTTTTGGTGGTATTTTGATCACCACTGGTAATTTTATTTTTTGTGATATAAATGAAAAAAGACCGAAAATTTGCAAAAAAAATGATATTTTCAAATTTTTGTTATGAAAAATATCCAACATACTAAAGTGTTGACATACATTTAGGCCAGAATGTATTCAGCTACATGTCTTTGGTTAAAAAAATAATAATAAATGTTTATTTATTGGTTTGTGCAAAAGTTATAGATTCTACAAACTATGGTATTGTCATGGATCTGCCACTTAAGGGTTAATGGTGCAGACTGATTTCAGTGATTAACAGCAGGCTGCCCTATTTAAACACTTCAGCAGCACAGGGTCTTTGCTGCCTGATCTGCAGTTCTGACGTGGATCCTATCTGAGACCTGTTTGCTATCTGAAACCTGATTTGAACACTGAACTTGGCTTGTTTTGACTACTCTACCTGAAACCTGATTTGAACACCGAACCCGGCTTGTCTGACTCCTCTCATCTCTCCTATCCTGACCCGGCTCCGTTTGACCATCCGCCTGCTTGACTTCACTGCTGCCAGATCCACCTGCTTGTTTACCGACCATTCTTCAGTCATCTTTCTGCACGATCACCTGTTATGACCCGGCTTGTTTGACCCTGCTTTCCCGGTATACCTGAACTATTACTAACTTGTGCCGCTGTAGTCGCAGCTTCTGTGCGGGTCGCTGACCCATCCTACCTGAACTGTTACCAACTTGTGCCGCTGTAGTCGCAGCTTCTGTGCGGGTCGCTGACCCATCCTACCTAAACTGTTACTAACTTGTGCCGCTGTAGTCGCAGCTTCTGTGCGGGTCGCTGACCCATCCTCCGCTGTACGTTCAGCATCTACTTGCCAGAGGTATTCGTCCACCTGCTTCTACACATCACCACCCGGCACTCCTACCCCTCTGTGCTCCGAGCCCGCTGTCCCATATCCAGTGGCTCGCGAACCAGAGTCGTAAGAGAGGCTACCCTGCATCAGACTCTGGAAACCAGGTACGTAACAGGTATATTTATTGAAATTAACGCAGCTTTTAGTTTAGCTTTTCTTGAGGTGCTAAAATGGCAGGGCAGTATGAAACCCTCCCAAATTACCCCTTTTTGGAAAGTAGACACCCCAAGGAATTTTCTAAGAGACATGTTGAGCCCATTGAATATTTCATTTTTTGCCACAAGTGATTGAAAGATGACAAAAAAAAAAAAAAACATACACACACACCACATGTGAGAGACTTTTTGGGAGCCTACCCGCGTACGGGTGCCAAACACCAATCACCGCCTTCAGGATTTCAAAGGGCATAAATTGCTAATTTCACATCCTCACTACCAATCACAGTTTTGGAGGCCCTGAAATGTCAATATAGCACAAAACCCTCCAAATGACCCCTTTTTGGAAAGAAGACACCCCAAGCTATTTTCTGAGAGGCATGTTGAGTCCATGAAATATTTTATATTTTTCCGCAAGTTTTGGGAAAATTACAAAAAAATACGTTTTTTTACACTTAGTTGTCACTTAACTGATATATTGCTCACACATGCCATGGTTATATGTGGAATTATACACAAAATACATTCTGCTGCTTCTTCTTAGTACAGGGATACCACATGTGTGAGACTTTTTGGAAGCCTAGCTGCATACCGGTGTCAAAAACCAATCTCTGCTTTCAAGATTTCAAAGGACGTAAATTCACTTCCTCACTACCTCCCACTGCTTGTAAAAGCAGTCTATCAGCTAATTAGCTGCTAGGAGTGCTTTTACATGAAAGCCAACTGCCAACTGAAAAAAACAATGCCAAGATTATGATTAAACCTGCAGACATCATTCCGGAATAACCACTCAAAGTCCAGCAACATACCAGTACGTTGCTGGTCCTTGTTGGGCATACATTGTACTGTTTTTTTTCATGCAGCACGTGGGCTGAACCAAAAAAGAGAACCTAACAGATTCCTCCATTCACATAAATCAATGTGGATGAAGTAATCGCTGCCAGAAAAAAGTGTGTGGTATGCCTACCCGCTTCTAATAATGGGCATACCCCATGGGCTAAATAAAAAAAAGAACCTATCAGATTCCTTCATTCACATTGATTGATGTGGATGAAGAGATCTCTGCCAAGAAAAGTGAAAACAATATATATTTTGAAGTATAGGGGCGATCCACCCTCTGTCCACCCCAGCCCCTATGCTTCAACATATATGTTTTTTTTAACTGCGGTGGTGAAATCATCTTCTACAGCACTGGAGTCACCGTTTTACATTGTGTGAGCGCAAACCCTGTTGCTGTCAGCATAAAGAGATCAGTGCTACAGCTGAATGGCGTACCTGAAAAGCAAACAATGGTTAACGATAAAACACAGTGTCAATAAAACTTTTTTATTGCAATCTGTGCCAAAAAAAGTGTAAAAAATATATTTTTTACTCTTCGCATATGGGCGATCAACCCAATGTTCATCCCAGCCCCTATGCTTTGCCATATATGCTCTTTTTTTAAATTGCGGTGGTAAAATCACCTTCTACAGCGCTGAAGTCACTAATTTACATATTGTGAGAGCAAACCATGTTGCTGTCAAAATAAACAAATCAGTGCTGCAGCTGAATAATGTACCTGCAAAACAAACAATGGTTAACAAAAAAACATTAACAATAAAACTTTACAATATATCAGTATAGTATACAGTACAGTAAAACACTAGAATGGCATACCTGCAAACCAAACAATGGTTAACAATAAAACACAGTAACAAATATTACAGTATAGTAGTATAGTACAGTAAAATATTAACAACAATAAAACAACTTTTTTTATTTTTTATTAAAAAAATATGTTTTTTTACACTTTTTTTGTAACTATAATACAACTTTAAATGTTCCAGGCTAGGGTCTCCCAAAATGCAATAGACATCTAACATAATTTGAGACCCTGTGTGAATGTGGACCCTAGACTGTGCCATGCTGTACCCTATACTAATAACCCACTAGTGAATGAATGAATGAGTGACTTATTGGTGAGGTGTATGGTAGCGACGGAAACAGTCCCCAATGCAGAGACCAGGTTAAACATCAGCTAACAATAGCAGAAGTTGCCCAAAGGGTGGTGGTAAAGACTGACAGGCGTCTTAGCCAATCAGTTGGCCGGTTCTGGCTACCGGTTACCTGATTGGCTGAAGCGTCATTGAGGGCGGGAGAAGACATTGAGGCGAGGGTCGAGGACGTGGATGGCTGACTCCAGTAAAGGTAAGTGCCGGGCGGGGGGGGAGGGGAAAGGGGCACAGCGGCGACGAAGGGCATAGTGACATCAATGGGGACAATTGGCAGGCACAGCGGCGACAATTAAAGGGCACAGTGATGAGTCTGACGACAATAGGCACAGTGGGGACAATTGGCACAGCGGCATGAATGGGAACAGTGGCGACAATTAAAGGGCACAGTGACATCAATGGTCACAGTGGCGACAATTAAAGGGCACAGTGGTGACAATTGGCACAGTGGCAACAACTGATGGCACAGTGATTGCGTTTGATGGCATGGCACAGTGGCTGCGTTTGATGGCATGGCACAGTGGCTGCATTTAATGGCATGGCACAGTGGTGACAATGGATGGCACAGTGGCTGCGTTTGATGGCATGGCATAGTGACTGCATTTGATGGCATGGAACAGTGGTGACAATTCATGGCACAGTGGCTGCGTTTGATGGCATGGCACAGTGGCTGCGTTTGATGGCATGGCAGAGTGGTGACAATTGATGGCACAGTGGCTGCCTTTGATGGCATGGCAGAGTGGTGACAATTGATGGCACAGTGGCTGCATTTGATGGGCACAGTGAGGCTGCAATTTTTTTTACGTTTGCGCCCCCCAAAAATGTTGAGCACCAGCCGCCACTGATATTTACTAACAGATATGTTTGATCTTTCTGCCAGAAGTTGGTATCCAGGTGCATGGTTATGGTTTGATTTCTTAAATAAAAACTGCTTGTTGTATCATGTTTTTCAAAATGCAGCCTTCTAAAAGTGCTCACATACTACTATGTATGAAATAAGTAAAATATTTCCATGGCTTTTGTTCTGTAAAATAATACGCTCTAATGTTGATTTTTTTTCTCATTTATAAGTTACCTGCTGTCTGTCTTTTTCAAAATGTGGCCTACTAAAAGTGCTTAAGTACTGTTTATGGAGTTAGCACACTGTTTTTCTAGCTTTTTCCTGTGAAATATGTACATCCTAATGTTAAGTGGAGTTAACATGCAGTAGTTCATGGACACGATGACTTGTAAGTGTTTTATTTACAGCCCTGCCATCCCTGCCCAAAGCATTTGCTTGACCAGGACAGAGACAATCATACAAGAAAAAATAACCCAAAAACATTTAAAACAATTAAAAAAAGGAAAAATATTTAAAAAAATGTGAATTATGAAATACTGTTCAAAATCAATACCATGTAAAAATATGTGTGTTTAGGTCTAGGACTTTTTTTTTAAAGTAGCTTTCAGGTTACATATCTGTTACTGCCTGCTCTTGCTTCAACTGGGCAGGGATGGCCTTACAACTGGGACTTTGATATGTAGTCATACAAAGTAGTGAGGAAACCTTCCAATGGGTATCCAGCAGGTTACCAGAAGAAAACATGCACTAATGGAAGGAGCGCCAGAACAAATAATAAAAGAGTCTACAATAGTTTATTGGTTGCATTAAACAACAATCAATGTGTTTTGGGGGGGACAATGCTAATATTGTTTCTTCATTGATGGTTGTTAGACTAATGCCCTGTACACACGACTAGGCATGTGCAATTTTTTAAGTTATGAATACGTTTTCCGTCAATTTTCGTTATTTTAGTTGATTCGTTAACATACGAATGAACGAATGGTTTAGCGCAATTGATAACGAATAACGATATTTTCAAAATAACGAATATGAAAAACAACGAAGATACGAAAGATGAAAGAAACGAAAACATAGAAACAACGAAAATACCGAACCCAAAAAAAAAATAATTACGAAAAACAAAATGAACGAAAATGCAAACTTACTAATATTCGAAGACCGAAAAGAAAACGAAATGCCGAACAAAGACTAAAAAACGAAAATCAAAACTAACGAAAAATAAATTACGAATCTTCGGAAAACTGAAATGAAAACAACGAAAATACAAAATAATGTAAATTAGCTTTCGTTAGTACTGAAATATTTCTGGACATTGACCAATAGCCACTGAGCGCTGTCCCTTTCCTCTGAAGAGGTTTGTTCCTTCCCCCAATGAGCTTCTTTCTCATTACCTCCTGGCTCATTGTGTCTTTTTCTGTGTTAGACTGCAGTGCATCTAATTTCTAGATTTGTATTTGTAATATCTGACATATTTTAGTTTTCTTCTACGTCAGACTTCATTCTAGACAGGGTGTGTGTGCTAACTAAGACAGTCAAGTCAATCACAGTAAAATCCGAATTACAAAATTACGACGAGTAGTGTGTCGAATAAACGTAAAATGTATTCTAACAGAATTACGAATGCAATAAAATCTACAAAAGTACATTTTTACAATCAAAGGAAATTAGACATGAAAATACGAATGATCATAAAGCAACGAAAATATATTTCTTTACGAAAATACGAATGCGGCATGATGGAAAATATAATGTAAATACGAATAACAAAACAACGAAAATTAAACTAACGTAAAAACGAAGGAACGAATAAAATCATTTTAAAAATACGAAATAGTAGCAGAATACAAAATATAACGAAAATACGAATCTCGATTCAACGAAAAATAAACTAACAGAAAAAAAACGGAAACGGAAAAAAGAGTGTTACGAAAATACTAAAGAGTACGAATACGATAACTAACGTCTTACGAAATTACGACTCGTTACGAATCACGATAAACGAACAGAAACGAAACAGAAATAAACAAAATTTTTTGCTGTGCACATGTCTACACACGACTGGTTTTCCTGACATGCCAAAACCCAAAGTTTTTCCAGACGTGATTCCTCTCAAGCCTGCCTTGCATACACACATTCAGTCAAAAAACGCTCGACCAAAGCACGGTGACGTCCAACACGTACGACGGCACTATAAAGGGGACGTTTCATTCAAATGGCGCCACCCTTTGGCTGCTTTTGCTGATTCTCGGAAAACACAACAGCATAAAATAGAGCAGGTTCGATTTTTTTTTTGCGGGCAGTTTTCTCATCAGTTTTTCAAAAACAATAAAAAAAATGAAGTTTGCCCAGAAGTGTGAAAAATAAAACTCACAAGTTTAAAATATCTTTTTAAAAACATATATCTCTTGTATGATGCAACAAAATCCTTATGCCTCATACAGACGACCGGTTTTCCAGACCAATCTAAAAAATGGCAGTTTTCTCGTCTGTTTTCTCGTGTGTACGAGGCATAAGGTTTTTTTTACATCATACAAGAGATATGTGTTTTTAAAAAGATATTTAAACCTGTGAGTTTTATTTTTCACACTTCTGGGCAAACTTCATTTTTTTATTATTTTTGATTGCTTTATCTTATGTCCTTTTCAGTTATATGTACAATGGTATAATGGTATGTATCGACTGTGTAGCATTTGATAATAACAGTTCTTAAATGGACTTAATAGCAAGTGAAATATACTATAATATGTACCGTATTTATCGGCGTATGCCGCACACTTTTTCCCCCATAAAATCAGGGGGAAATCGTGGGTGCGCGATATACGCCAATAGCATACCTTGGAGGGGAAGGAGGGGGACGAGCACCCGCCGGAAATCACCGAGCCATCATCTCCTCTCGGCCCTCACTCGGCTGTCACGTCACACACGCACAGTCCCGCCTCCGCCACCAGCATTGGACCAGTGTTCTGTCTGTCAGAGGAGATGGTCCAATGCTAATGGCGGAGGCGGGACTGTGCATGTGTGACGTGACAGCCGAGTGAGAGGAGATAACGGCTCGTGATTTTTCCAGCGGGCGCTCATCACACTCTGAGGTATGTGAGGTATGTGTGAGAGCCGCTTGACCTCTTCGATATCACTTGAATTATTCCCCCTTATCTAAGAAACTTGAGGTTGATCTCCAAATGTGGTCAGTATATGATCTGTCCTCAATTGGCAGGGTTATTTCTATTAAATTGATGTTGCTACCTAGAGTGTTGTTCACTCGAATTATTCCCCCTTATCTAAGAAACTTGAGGTTGATCTCAAAATGTGGTCAGTATATGATCTGTCCTCAATTGGCAGGGTTATTTCTATTAAATTGATGTTGCTACCTAGAGTGTTGTATTATTTTCGTTCATTAACTATTGATTTGAATGGGACAGACTTATTGAAGCTACAAGCTAAACTTATTCGTTTTTTCCAGAAAATTCCCTCTTAAAATTGGGGTGCGTGTTATACGCCGGCGCGTGTTATACGCCGATAAATATGGGTAGTTAAAAAAATATTTAACTATCCAAGGCTGTTCTCACACTTTGACCCCTGTTTCACCAGCGGGTCAAAGACAGCAATTCCCCTCTGGAATTTCAAATGAAACTGGCATGGTGCTGGCACTTGTAGTCCTCCGTCTCCTACACTCAGGGCCACCATCAGAGGGGTACAGGCAGTAGACCTGTAAGGGGCCCGGATGGCAACCACCTTTAAAAAAAAAAAAAAAAATATTATTATTTGTAGGGGCCCGGAGGCCCCCAGGGCCCCAGATGGCAAACCCCCCTTTTTTTATATATATGTTTTTATTAAAGGGCTCAGAGGTCCCTCAGAGGTCCCCAGGGCCCCATGTGGCAACCCCCCCCTTTTTTTTTATAAATGTTTATTTTTGTTTATTTATTTAATTTAAATGTTTTTATTAAAAGGCCCATAGGTCCCCAAGGCCCCGGATGGCAACCCCCCCTTTTTTTTATGTATTTTTTATAAATGTTTATTTTTTTTATATATTTTTTATTAAAGGAACCAGAGGTTTATTTTTTATTTTTATTAAAGGACCCAGAGGTTCCCAGAGCCCCGGATGGCTACCCCCCTTTTTTTATAATTTTTTTTATACATATATTTCTCTTTATTTATTCTTTTTTTTAGAAAGCCCCCCCTTCTCAATTTGCGGCAGCCCCCCAGCTTCTCAGCTTCAGGCGGCACCCCCCCCGCTTCTCTGCTCCAGGCTGCCCATGCCTGAAGCTGTGTAAGGGGCCCAAAATTCCTGATGGCGGCCCTGCCTACACTTCCTCTACCCGGCTCAATGAGCCCCGATGTCTTTCACCGTTCAACAGATATATGGAATATAATGTCAGAATCTAGTGCTCGCCATATAATAAATATGTATTCCAATTCAGAATTGAGTACAAGTTTGCCGCAATGTGACGTCAGTATGTAGGCTCCACCCCTATATGCGTTACGTCAAAGCGTAGACTTCTTCAGTAGGGGTGGAGCTAGAGACATCACTCAGCTATTTAAATACTGCCTTTCACTCTCGCCACACAGCATGGTTTGGACTGACTGATTAGCTGCTGCCATGTGGCGAGAGTGAGAGGCAGTATTTAAATTAATTTCCATTTATCTGTTAACCGGTGAAAGACATCGGGGCTCATTGAGCTGGATAGAGAAAGTGTAGGAGATGGAGGACTACAAGCCCCAGCACCATGCCAGTTTCATTTGATATCCCCAGAGGGGAATTGCGGTCTTTGACCCACCTGTGAACCAAGGGTCAAAGTGTGAGGTGAGCAGCCTAAGATACAGGTAGAGAAGAGCATGCAGTATATATGCAATTATTATTTAATAACACAGCACTGTTTGTGATTGATTTAATATTTTAGATTTACTACAAATTATTTTATCAAGCTGCCAAGTTAAAACCTAAGCATAGGTACAGCCATATTATATTTGGAGTAAGTTATAGATTTCACAAAATCTGGAGCTTGCAGACAGATTACATGAAACAGTTCCACATTATCATATGTTTCCTAACTTTTATTATCTAACATGCTCCAACAATTATTTGTCAACATTCCATGATTTATTAAGAAAAAAATTATAGTTAACTATTGATGTTTGTTATTTAGCTAGTAGAAGACACCTTCCTTCAGAATAATCATAATGCAAGAAAAAAGTTTTATTGATTTTATCAAAAATGCTTCTTGCTTCTTTATATTTTTGGAACACAGTATCAAATACAACCCACTCTTAAAAAATACCTACATGTAATGTAATATTTGAGGTTGAAATATCACTTAGTTTGGAAAAAATGTCTTTTGTCATCAGATGTGTTCAGATGTATTTTGGAGATGTAGTTAGGCTTCAAGCTTCTAGGATGAGTCAGAACACAGCCTTGAAGTAGGAAGCCTCAGTGCAGCTCCAATGGTGACAGAAGTAATGGTGACACACTGGGATCTTCTCAAAAAAACAACTAAACAGATTATTTATAAAATATAACGAAATGCAGAATTAGTATAGTATTTAAATATTTGTTTTCTGATTGCTTAATTAGAACCAGGGGCGGACTGACAGCTCATGGGGCCCCCGGGCAAAAGGAGATCATGGGGCCCCCTGTGTCTCTGCCCATGTGTCCCTGCCCACGTTCAAGCTGCATCCACACAAATCCTACCTACATATTGCACTGCCCATATTGCATGCATTCAAAGAATTTCTGGATGCTATGTTCCAAATAAATGTTTATTATAGGAATTAAAGAAAAATAAAATGTACATTAAAGTGCAACAATGGTACATTTTCGAAATTAAGGTTTTCATAAATTAGCACAATATTCCCGCATAGCTTTCCAATCGGCTCTTCATTGGTTAGATTGATAGCAGCGCAGCCATTGGCTCTCACTGCTGTCAATCAAATTAATGTTGTTGCACGCCAGGGGGTGGGGCTGAGTCATACACTTATCGGGTATGGCCGCCAAGTGTATCACACAGGAGTGCGCCTGCAAGGTAACCCACTCGGGAGAGAGCTTCCCAGAGGGGGTTAGCTCTTGCGGGGAGGAACCGTGAGAGCCTCCGTGGGACCCCAGAAGATGACGATCGGGGCCACTTTGTGCAAAACAAACTGCACAGTGGAGGTAAGTATAACATGTTTGTTATTAAAAAAAAAAAAAAACTGAACCCATACAACCCCTTTAACTATGAATTATGGCCCTAGAATTGCTCTCACTCTGATGTTCTGGTGGATACTATACATGTATCCATTATTGTTTACATACATATGCTCATCCTACATAACCCTTTTTATATAGAGTGTGTGAAGGGATTATGGGTGTGTTTTACATTTTTTTTTAAATAATTGTATTTACTTTAAATCATTTTCACTGACCACCAATGTAAAGAACATTCTTCCCACTGATCACCAATGTAAGGAACATTCTTCCCACTGATCACCAATGTAAGGGACATTCTTCTCACTGATCACCAATGTAAGGGACATTCTTCCCACTCATCACCAATGTAAGGGACATTCTTCTCACTGATCACCAATGTAAGGGACATTCTTCTCACTGATCACCAATGTAAGGGACATTCTTCCCACTAACCACCAATGTAAGGGACATTCTTCTCACTGATCACCAATGTAAGGGACATTCTTCTCACTGACCACCAATGTAAGGAACATTCTTCTCACTGATCACCAATGTAAGGAACATTATTCCCACTGATCACCAATGTAAGGGACATTCTTCTCACTGATCACCAATGTAAGGAGCATTCTTCCCACTGATCACCAATGTAAGGAACATTCTTCTCACTGATCACCAATGTAAGGAACATTCTTCCCACTGATCACCAATGTAAGGGACATTCTTCTCACTGATCACCAATGTAAGGGACATTCTTCTCACTGATCACCAATGTAAGGGACATTCTTCCCACTGATCACCAATGTAAGGGACATTCTTCTCACTGATCACCAATGTAAGGGACATTCTTCTCACTGATCACCAATGTAAGGGACATTCTTCTCACTGATCACCAATGTAAGGGACATTCTTCTCACTGATCACCAATGTAAGGAACATTCTTCTCACTGATCACCAATGTAAGGAACATTCTTCCCACTGATCACCAATGTAAGGGACATTCTTCTCACTGATCACCAATGTAAGGGACATTCTTCCCACTGATCACCAATGTAAGGGACATTCTTCTCACTGATCACCAATGTAAGGGACATTCTTCTCACTGATCACCAATGTAAGGGACATTCTTCTCACTGATCACCAATGTAAGGGACATTCTTCTCACTGATCACCAATGTAAGGGACATTCTTCCCACTGATCACCAATGTAAGGAACATTCTTCTCACTGATCACCAATGTAAGGGACATTCTTCCCACTGATCACCAATGTAAGGGACGTTCTTCTCACTGATCACCAATGTAAGGGACATTCTTCTCACTGATCACCAATGTAAGGGACATTCTTCCCACTGATCACCAATGTAAGGAACATTCTTCCCACTGCTCACCAATGTAAGGGACATTCTTCTCACTGATCACCAATGTAAGGAACATTCTTCCTACTGATCACCAATGTAAGGGACATTCTTCTCACTGATCACCAATGTAAGGGACATTCTTCTCACTGATCACCAATGTACGGGACCTTCTTCTCACTGACCACCAATGTAAGGAACATTCTTCTCACTGATCACCAATGTAAGGAACATTCTTCCCACTCATCACCAATGTAAGGAACATTCTTCCCACTGATCACCAATGTAAGGAACATTCTTCTCACTGATCACCAATGTAAGGGACATTCTTCTCACTGATCACCAATGTAAGGGACATTCTTCCCACTGATCACCAATGTAAGGAACATTCTTCCCACTGATCACCAATGTAAGGAACATTCTTCCCACTGATCACCAATGTAAGGGACATTCTTCCCACTGATCACCAATGTAAGGAACATTCTTCTCACTGATCACCAATGTAAGGGACATTCTTCTCACTGATCACCAATGTAAGGGACATTCTTCCCACTGATCACCAATGTAAGGAACATTCTTCCCACTGATCACCAATGTAAGGAACATTCTTCTCACTGATCACCAATGTAAGGGACATTCTTCTCACTGATCACCAATGTAAGGGACATTCTTCCCACTGATCACCAATGTAAGGAACATTCTTCTCACTGATCACCAATGTAAGGAACATTCTTCTCGCTGATCACCAATGTAAGGGACATTCTTCTCACTGATCACCAATGTAAGGGACATTCTTCCCACTGATCACCAATGTAAGGAACATTCTTCTCACTGATCACCAATGTAAGGAATATATATAGGGAATAACACTCACTTAGGCTGGATTCACACCTACAGTATGCATTTTTAGTGCTTTTTGCATTTTGCAGATTTGCACTACAGAACGTGTTCCATAGGAAACCATGTTAAATGGACTGTTGTGCAAATCTACAAAATGCAAAAAGCACAAAAAATGCCATAGATGTGAATTAGGCCTTAGTCCAGGTTCACACTGACAGCGGGAATGAAATTGTGTGAGACAGTTCAGCTAAACTCGCACGATTTCATACCCGCATGTCAGTGTGAATTTGGCGGGTGATTTCAGAGACGTCTGTGCGGATTCCATACACAGATGTCTATGGAAATTGCACCAAGAAGTCGCCAAAGGTTATACAGAAACTACTTTTGGGAATCGGTGCTGCGCCAGAAATGGGGCATCGCACCGATTCGGGTAGTGCTATTACCATGCGATTTGACATGTCAAATCGCATGGTATATTGCTTCAATGTAAATCAGGTCTAAGTGCTATTCCCTATATATAACACTGATATCTATACACTGAGTGGCATTCAGTGTACCAGATATAAGTGTGCAGGGGCGGACTGACCGTTCGGTCAGTTGGGCACTGCCTGAGGGCCCCGTGGTGGGAGGGCCCGGGCCGGCTCAGTCCGAAACCTGGAGGTGCCCGGAGCAGTGGCAGCTTATCATACACAATAAAAAAAAAAACGAGTCTGTACCCCCGAGAAAGCAGTGTCTTGAACCATTAAATCCTGCTAGCTAGGATGATGTGGCTGTTGTATGAGAGGCTCGGGAGGGATGAGCTGGCCGGGATGGATGGCTCATCATGTGCACTAGTGAATAGCACCTGACCTGCTACCTGGTAAATAAGCACAGACACAGCACAGGGCAAGAAGGTAAAGTAACAATCAGCATGGCTCTTATACCACAGATGAGACACAGACAGTGCTTTCATTATGACACTGACCTGCTTCTGCACAGGCAGGTCTGTGTGGATGCCATGCCTGTGCAATTCACTCTGCCTCCGAGTCCAGCAGCTCCTTCACAGACAGTCCTCCGCGGCAGTGACTTACGGCCCCGCCCCCTCAGCTGAATTCCACAGGGGGGAGAGGTGGCCGGAACGCCTGTCACTGTAAATCCCCGAACGGCTCCATCCATCTCCAGCTCACACCTCACAAGCCTCTCATACAACAGCGCAGCCACATCAACCTAGCTAGAGGGATCCAAGGCACTGCTTTCTCTGGGTTTTTTTCATTGTGTAGAAGCTGACGCTGCTGCAGGCACCTCCATGGGCGGACTGAGCCAGCCCGGGCCCCCCCGACCACGGGCCCTCGGGCAGTGCCCGACGGACCGAATGGTCAGTCCGCCCCTGATTAGAACTGAAGGTTACAGAAAGGGGACTCTCCCAAGTAAAAAGCCCAGATATCATACTTGATCGTTCAAGGGCATATTTGAGAAATGAACAGCCAATATAAAAGGCTATATATTTTTTTTTATGATGTACTTAAAGAGGAAGTAAACCCTGATGAGTTTTACTTCTGTCATTCCCTGCAAAGTAAAAGCATAATGGGCTAGTATGCATCGCATACTAGCCCATTATGTGGCACTTACCTGCAATCAAAGCCCATGCTGTCCACACTGGTGGAAACATCCATCTTCTGCCTTCTTCCTTCCAGGGCCGCAGACTCCGGCTCTGTGACTGCATGTGGGAGCCGTCAGTCAGGGCACATACGAAACAGCATGGGGGTCCGTTCCTTCACACTGCATGTGCTGATGACATCATCAGCGCACTATAAGGTAAATATTTCCTAAATGGCGCATGCTTAGGGTATATTCCCACTACATATAGGTAAGCCTTATTCTAGGCTTACCTATAGGTAAAAGTGACGCAGGAGGGTTTACAACCACTTTAACTTACTACAGCAAAACTGTTGATGAAGACAAGGCCTCTTCCCACAACCCTGGCATGCTGGTTTCAGGGTACTACTGGTTTCAGGGTACTATGAGCAGAGGCCTTATCTGAATCTGGAAGCCACCTTTAAAATGAAGGTGCCCCCAGATAGACATTCCCCATGTGAATAAGATAGAAGTACACCGTTTCCCAACTGCTTCACAAAAAAGTGAAGTACTGTATATAAACACACAGCTATGCTTAGGCAAGTCTGTTATAAAAAAAAAAAAGCCCCATAATGTAAAACCATTTTCAATCATGTCATTCATGTCAATCATAATTAATGATGCCCTCTGCCCCTTGAAAGAAAAAACATGTAAACTGCCAAAAGGATCTGCTCCTAATGACTGCTTGCCACAAATGTCAGTTTTCTAACTGACAGTGAAATTTAAAGGTGCATGGAATGCTAAATGAAATAATATAAATGATGAGCGCTAACCACTAAACCAACACAATAAATACCAAAATTAAGAGTGCATGGGTGGATGGCAAAATAACGTGAATATTAATGTGAAAAACACAATATTGAATAAATAAATTGGTGAAAAAATACACTGGTGAAAAAATATGTGAAAAATATGTGAAAAACTCATCAAAGTCCATACAAAAAATATATATATATGGAATGAATGACCAATAAAGAGAATAAGTCCTAAATCAGGAAATGGCAGCGAAGCAAAGGATAGCGGTGTAATGAGGAATGGTCTTCAAAGAAGGTCTGTAGACAATAATATAGTGTATACAATATCCATAACTGGTCTCCCAGGACTCTTACCTCAATGAAGTAACAAATGGGCATATAACATGGATATGGATTCACATCTAGATGTTCCTCTTTGATGCCTTCTCAAATGGTTCCTTGACATTAGCATGGATTCCAATTCCCAAAAAATCATCTGCGGATCTATAATCTCTCAAACGTGCAGAGGGGGAGAGAAAAAGCAAAAAGAGGCGGATGCGTCCAATGGTGAAGTATGTAAAATCAGGGGGGATGCTTTAATAGTTTAAAAGGTGGACCCTTACATCAAACTTAAAAAATGCAGGCATATGTGACATAGGACGCGGCGTATTACAGCGCCGTCTTACTTGAATCTGGTGGCTTCCGGATACGATGGTGTCATGTGCTTAGGGACATTTGGTTAGCGCTCATAATTATTATTATTTCATTTATCTTTTTTGTGTACAGTGAACACTTTAGATTGATCTGCTTTCACGCCATTTGCTTTCACTTCACTTATTTTTTTCACGTTCACCTACTCAAAGTAGCACAGCAGTCACACTATATATCAATTTGTATGGAATGCTAATCAGAACTTATTACTAAAACTCTTAAATAAACAATTAATTTAAAATAAAATACCAAAATGTGTGAATGTTAATGGCCGCTGCATTTATTATAGGTATAAATAAATAATATTATCAACTGTTTATATATATATATATATATATATATATATATATATATATATATAAATAAAACTGTATTCATGTATCTGTCTTATGTGCATCTTCTGATGCTCCTCATCGGCTGTAATAACTGACGCATTTTTTTTCTCTTTTATAGGTCTGGACCGTTAACTATCATCACCAATCACAGGTAAGTACAGAACTGCCAAAAACTGGATAAGTCTGCCAGCATTCCATGTGTGTTGGGTGGGGACATTTCATACCCCTCCCTTCACATGTATTCTTCATGAAACCTCTAATTTCAATGCAATATTTATAAAATAACATGATAGCAAAAATCTTACTAAAACTTTGACCCACCCTGCACCCCATACAACAATTGTATCAAACATAAATTTCACATGTATACCCTTTGAGTGGATATAAATCCACATACAGTGGGCAATAATGTATGCTCAAAAGGATAATCAGCTGGTATCACAATAACAGACCTCAAATAAAACTGTATTCATGTATCTGTCTTACATTCATTATAAATACACCAAACTGATGGTCTATTACAAAACAGTTATAAAAAAAATGAAGTTTGAGAAACACTGGTTATTAATTATTCATCAATTTTTGGAGATTAATTATACCCAGGGATCATAAAACACTATTTACGTGTCTTACTTAAGTTGGATCCTTGGGAGTTTGGATCCTTGGCAGTCTCCAATCAGTATCCACTATACATATTTAAATGGTGTCAAATCAAAATATAAAAAAGGACAGGTTAATTTAATCTATATTTCATCCTTTCAAATGGTGATTAATATTTAACTATACAGTATGTCAACAGATCTTTGTCACTCAGTAATGGTTCACCCAATAAATAACTGATTAATATAAGAGATGCTGTGGTATGAACTTAAATCCAATTGTGAAAAACAAATGATAAACTCACTTATGGTATTGCTATAATATAATATAATATAATATAATATAAGATATTCTCCTATCAGATATACAGTATAATGGTAAGTTTTGAGGGTACCTTAATGTTGTGCTCATATTTCATTTGCATGTTCCACAGATATGTAGGCAGGTGCAGTCTACCTTCTCCTCTGCATGTGGTGTTCATCTGCAGCGGCATTGTCAAATCAAGAGGAACGTGGTTCCTCTATGGTCTCCTGGATCACTGGGAAAGCTATCACATTGAATGCTGCCACCCCATATGACCCTCAGTTTGCACTTTAAGCCCCAAATGTGATATCCAGCTTATGTCCTGCATTCTCTCTCGCCAAGCCTGTATTGAAACAGCATCAAAGGAGGATTGGAGCGTGCAAAAAACAAAGGTTTTGAGAGTGCAGTATATTTTTTTCCCACACGTAGCACAGATGTGCTTAATTTTAAAAGTTTGCAGCTCTTCCAAATATCAGAAATTCACGTTTACCATTTTACCAACTTCCCAACAGTAGCTGACTCTTAGTTTTCTTAAATTATTTCTCTGTTGCTTACGGACCTTAGAGAATCCTAAATAAAGTTATCATCCTCAGAAATAAGGATAAACAGGAATTCAATACAAAGATCAAATTAATTCAATAAAGCAAATGCAATAGTTTTCTGGCAGTAGTTTTCCTTCAAAATAACTGCACCTAATTCAGCCAAGCATTTGCACCAGCTTCAGTAACATTACTGACATAGGTGACAAATTCAGGTCGTTCTAACAGTGACCACCTTAAAGGGAAGTTCCAGGCGTTTTTAATGTTTATTAAAAGTCAACATCTACAAAAAGTGTAGCTGCTGGCTTTTAATAAACATGCACTCTCCTGCTCCGCGGTCCAGCGACGCACCGGCCGGAGCTCCGCTCCTCTTCCCCTCTCTCCTGCTGGCGTCCTCATTGTTGTGGGCACCTGGCTGTGACAGCTTTCGGCTTCATGGCCGGGCACTCACTGCGCATGTGCGAGCTGCGCTGCGCACTGTGATTGGTCAAGCGATCTCCTGGGACCTGTTACGTGTCCCAGGTGATCGCATATAGGGAGGGGCTGCCAAAAGGCGATATGACGTATCGCCTTAGTGGTCCCTGGGCGGAAGGAGGAAATGGGACAGGATGTCCCGCTCCTCCTGAAGCCCCCACTCCCCCCCAAAAAAATGACATGCCAAATGTGGCATGTAAGGGGGCAAGGAGTGGATTAAGCGGAAGTCCCACTTTTGGGTGGAACTCAGCTTTAATAATCTATTAAAATGGCAGCAACAGATTCTTAAAGAATAACCAGTTCATAGACCAACAATTGACAGTAATTAATAACAGTTCTGATTTGGTGTACAGAGGTATGCCAGTACTCAGAGTGGTTCAAGGCAGTGCTAGGAAGCCATCATGTATGTGACAGCTTCCTGTACAGTACTGAATCCTCAGCCCCATTCAGCTGTCAGCTGGGAAATTCCTCAGCCAAAAGCTAAATGTAACAAAGAGGCCAGTCATAGGGCTAATTTCTTTGCTAAACATGTGCACACTGAAATATTTTGTTTTGGAATTTCGGTTTCGCCTGAAAAATTAATTATTTTTTATTTATTTTGATTCGTTAAAAAATGCATTCGTATCAAAATCCCAATTAATTAAGGTTGAATCTGTCAATTGAAGGCTTATGGTGTCTGCCGGATGTTCTAAGAGGATTCGACGAAGTAGCTAAACTCTACGACACCGCAATCGTACATTTCCGTTCGAATGCTTCGCCCACAAGCTATACTAGAATTCTAATGTTGGTTGACTAGTAATAATAATAATTATTACTAGTCAAACAACATTAGAATTCTTCTATAGCCTATGGGTGGAGTATTTGACCATATGTTTTTAGCTGCTTCGTCAAATCTTCATGTCTCTATAATGTCAAATCTTTTCTCTCTGTGTCGAATAATCTTGAACTAATAGAGTTAGGATAGGCACATTCAACCACAGGTTTGATAGACACAGATCGCTATTGTCACCGTAGTGTCAAATCTTCTATCTATGTCAAACTGTTGTCGCAACCATATGAAAATATAATGAATACGAAAATAAAGCAATTTTTTAATTTTGGATCTTTCGAATTTCAGAGCCGGGGGATTTGTTATCATTTGTTAAAACGAACGTTCGGATGAAAATGCATTTGGACGAAAACAAATGCACATGTCTAGTCTTTACCCAAATATGACAATATGTTACTGGATGGGTGGAGCCTGATGTGAAATTTAGAGACTTGTTGCCAATCAGGCCTGCCTTACTTTTGATTGAATGCATTGCAATGAGCAGATTTGAAAGCTGGTATTAGATAGCAGCTATGAATCTGTCCACTGCAATGTACTGTCAATCAACAGCCAGGCAGACCCAATGGGAAAATAGTCTCTCAGTTCCCCAACAGGTTTTATCTATCCTACTACACAATTCCTCAGTCATGTGCCTTTCAGTGTGATGGGTGCAATGGTGAGGGGAGGAGTATAATTAGGAAAGAGTGACCAGTATGTGCCTTTTGACCTCAGTGCTGGGCTTTGACAGATTCATCTATCTGTCTGTGACAGGTATATCAATTGTCTGCAAGCACCAACAGTTTGTTACTAATTGTCTATAACACCCTTTATGACTCCCTGCAGTTGTCTTAAGGTAGAAATAAAAGTATGAAGGACACTGATCTGAACTGCTGTAGCCACAATAACTCTCAAATTGCCTATAATTAAAAATTTATCACAGTAAGCCTTTAAAGGTAACTTTAAAGCACAGTATTCTGTTATATATGGGTATAGCAGCAAAATGTGCTAAATCTACCTTCCAGCCAGGCTTCCTTTCAGTTCAAAGACTGTAGGCCAAAACGGCATTAAAAAATGCCTTCTTACCTGTAAAATCTTTTATAGCCTGTAATGGCTCGGTCCTGATTTACTGTGGTGACGGAGCAGCTTTTGGGACCAGGGCCTCCTAGGGCCACACGAGGGAACATCAGCATGTTCGGTCAGGTAGCACATGCATAGTCTGTACTCTCTCCTGTTGCAACCATTGAGCTCATCATTGGGGACAGGATAGGTAGGTTTAGCAAACTATGCTGCTATACCCATATGGAACCGCATATTGTTCTTTAGGCCCTTTAGGTTCTTTAGGTTTCACACTGGGGCCGGAAGTGCGGTGGCGTTAAAGTGACACTATCTTTAGCGGCGCTTTACCGTTTGATTTGCGTCACTATTCGGTCGCTAGCGGGCAGTTTCACCCCCCCGCTAGCATCCGAGAAAGGGTTAAAACCGCTCGCAATGCGCTTCTGCAGAGGCGCATTGCCGGCGGTATAGCCGTGCTGTCCCATTGATTTCAATGGGCGGGATCGGTGAAGGAGCGGTATACACACCACTCCTTCACCGCTCCAAAGATAAGGATAGCGGGACTTTTTTTCCCGTCCTGCTAGCGCACCGCAGCAGCTGGTTAGGGTCGGTTTGCAGGCGCTATTTTTAGCGCAATAGCGCCTGCAAACCGCTCCAGTGCGAAAGGGGTCTTAGGTAAAGGTGATCATGCTCTCTTAGTAGATCCAAACCCTATCTTGATGATTTTTTATTTACTAATACATGGTGTATCTTAAACAAAAGCCCTTTTTTTTTCCCCCCACAAAATACCGCTGTGTCAAGAAAGACCTGATCTGATTTTATGTTGTATATCAACACAGTTCAAATGCAGTCAGTTAACCCAACCTGAAAATGAAATAAACATTTTTTAGCAAGCTTTTTAACCCCTTAATAATCTTTAACCACTTGCCGTCGCCGCACCGTCATATTACGTCCACAAGGTGGCTCTCCTAGGCGAGACCACGTAAATGGACGTCCTGCCTTTTAGCCGCCACTAGGGCACTCCCGTGCGTGTGCCCGGCGGGCGCGATCGCCGCCGGGCACACGCGATCGCTCGGTACAGAGCGGGGAACGGGAGCTGTGTGTGTAAACACACAGCTCTCGTTCCTGTCAGCAGGGGAAATGCTGATTTTCTGTTCATACAATGTATGAACAGAAGATCAGTGTTTCCCCTAGTGAGGCCACCCCCCCACAGTAAGAACACACCCAGGCATACTTAACCCCTTCCCCGCCCCCTAGTGTTAACCCCTTCACTGCCAGTGGCATTTTTATAGTAATCTAATGCATTTTTATAGCACTGATCGCTATAAAAATGCCAATGGTCCCAAAAATGTGTCAAAAATGTCCGAAGTGTCCGCCATAATGTCGCAATACCGAAAAAAAAATCGCTGATCGCCGCCATTACTAGTAAAAAAAAATATTAATAAAAATGCCATAAAAATACCCCCTATTTTGTAAACGCTATAACTTTTGCGCAAACCAATCAATAAACGCTTATTGCGATTTTTTTTTACGAAAAATATGTAGAAGAATACGTATCGGCCTAAAATGAGGAAAAAAAATGTTTTTTTATATATTTTTGGGGGATATTTATTACAGCAAAAAGTAAAAAATATTCATTTTTTTCAAAATTGTCGTTCTATTTTTGTTTATAGCGCAAAAAATAAAAAACGCAGAGGTGATCAAATACCACCAAAAGAAAGCTCTATTTGTGGGAAAAAAAGGACGCCAATTTTGTTTGGGAGCCACGTCGCACGACCGCGCAATTGTCTGTTAAAGCGACGCAGTCCCGAATCGCAAAAAGTACTCTGGTCTTTGGGCAGCAATATGGTCCGGGGGGTAAGTGGTTAATTTACTCTAATCAGCCATAGTTATTCCTTCTTCCTTTATCTCCCTTCAACTATTATTTTTCAGCTGCTTTCTATTTTTTGTTTTATTAACCATTAATATTTCAACTTTTTTTTTTGTGTTATGTTTGTTTATTTTCTTAGTGTAACATTTTATAAAGTGCAACATTCAAAAATATATATATTTTTTTTTTATTTGTAAATAATTTTGCAATGTTTTGTGCAAGAATCAAAATTTTAGTGTAGTTTTAAAAAGGACAAATTATAGAATACATCTCCTACTTTTATTTTAACATAACATTATTTTTTTCTTAAACAATCATTGGTAAAAAAAAGGGGTGCTTTTTCAGTTTTGTTATTTTGTTTGTCTGAGGATTGTATGAAAAAGTAAATTTTTGAAAGCCAATATCACAAAAATAAAGGTTTTTATGTCCTTAAATAACAATGTATATTTTTCTTTGTTTTCTTAAGTAATGACAGAGTTATGGCCGAATAAACAATAGAAAAAATGTAAAAACTGTTTAGGTCCATAGGGTGTGTTCAGGGATGGGAGGGAAAGTGGTTAAAAACATTTGTTAAGGCCCTTCTGGGATTTATTTAGAGATATAATACTCTTTATTATTGTTATTAATATCAGATTATTATTATTTTGATATATACATTTGGTAATCTATGGTTTAATTATTTATATAATAATATGTATTATTCTTCCATAAACAGGTGTTGTTACAAGTTAACACCTTTTAAACAGGGCTCAACTGTGACTGATTATTATATGCAGCTGGCTTTAGGATTTTTTTAGTACTATATGCTATGCTATGCTACTTCACATTGCACATTTCACTGCCTGCTCATTGGGGTAGAACCCTCTACTGGTATACAGGACATTCTGCATTACTGATGTATCTCTAAACCCTGCTTGGTAACCAGAAACTTTAAATAACTAAACTTGACAGCCCCTTTCTTCTTTACCATGACCTATGCCTAGTTATATGATTTTTTATTTTATTTTTGACAAAAAAAATAGAGTGGCTAAACTCTTGACAGGCTTCACATAGTGGTAAGTACACATTACATATGAAAATAAAATAGGCCATAGGGTAAGTCTTTTTAACCTCCCTGGCGGTATGATTCTTTCAGAAAAAAACATGCTGAAAGCGGTACAATTATTTGCAAGGAAATTTGGTTATTTGTACTGTAGGCCTGTAATTTTTAGAAATAACTCACTTAAATCTGACCAAACAAGATTCTAATAGGCATCCCGGGTATGAATTTTTTTTAAAAACAAAATGATAAATTATAATATAATAAATAATTATAAATAATTATAACAAATAATAATATAATTATAATAAAAATTATTCAATAATGTAATCAAATCAAAATCACTGAAATTTGCTCAGTTGCAGAATTGTTGCTGTCATTATTTTTTTTTTTTTATGACGAATTTCCCCACAAATCGCTATCGCACAATTCTGCAAGTGATTATAATTTATTATCGCTGTTTTCTAGCTGATCTAAAACTATTTTTGACATAAAGGGACACTTTTGGTTGCTATGGACAATCTACAGTTTGCAGGGAGAAAAAAAGGTTTTTATTATATAAAATGACATGCAGGGCACTGGGCAGACCACTAGGGACAAGGGGGGTGTGTTTTTTTTACATACAGTACTGTAATCTATAAGATTACAGTATACTGTATGTAATGTGTTTGTTTACGTTTTTGAATTTGGCGCCGTTCTCCGTCCCCGTGCGTTGTAACGTCGCAGGGAAAGGAGATCGGCGGCACAGGAGGACGCTGTGTGAATCGAGTGAGGTCCCGCTCGCTCACACAGCGCGGTGGCATCGCTGGATCCAGGGACAAGGTAAGTAAACACTCCCTGTACATCCAGCGAGGCAAGCCCGAATCTGACTCGGGGTTACCGATTTTAGCCCAAAAATCTCACCCTGAGTCAGACTCGGGAACACCGCTCAGGAGGTTAACAAGCACACAACTATTCAAAAATGATGCAAAAAGCACAGCACATCACAGTAAAAAAAAAGGGTTCTGAATAGTTGCTATAGGATGCTGCATTTTATCACTTTTCTTTGTAATGCCAAGAATAAGCACAGTGTTAGTTTGCACTTAAGAAAATATTGATCTAAGGTCACAATTTTTTTTTTAAAGTAATATCTATGCATACAATGCACTTTTAACTTAAGTTAACTTTAAGTTAACTTAAAAGATTTATTTTTATTTTAGACTTTCCACAAGTATTAATAAAACATCCAATACAATCAAACAAGAACAATACAATGCCAACAATATTACAAATAAATATGCTTTTATTTAAGAAAGGCTGTTTTTTTTCACAATTAACATGTGTTTTTGTATATTTTTTTTTATCAAAGTAACACAGCTGGCAAGAACATGGTTTGATATTATTGGGAACAGCAAGTATACTTCTTACATGTTCTTTTTCTTGCTGCCAAATGGTTGATTAAAACATTGTAATTGCATGAAATACTCTCCATTAACTCTGAAGAACAGCCTACATTTTAGAAGGCTTGGCTTATTACTGCAGTCTTTTCTCAGATACACTATTGAAAGATCGTCTTTTCATTGTTATGTAATTAAATTATAACCAAAATTATAAATAGTTTTATTAAGCATTAAAAAATGCATGAATAACTGGAAGCATTTACTGTCTTCAACGTATTTCCAGTGCGGAAACAATGGCTCCTAATGCATTAAATATTTACTGAATTACAAAAAGAGTCTAAGAAATAAAACATGATGTTCTGTACGGCTGTTGTAACACTTGAATATGAGACTTTGGAGGAGGGATCAGTTAAAGGAATAATGTACAGCTATGTGAATTCAGAAAACTTACCTGACTGTCTTTAGAGAGCAGTGGATCTCAACATGTACCCCTAGAAGTACTTCTAACAAGTTCAGAGGATTCTCCTGCTTAAAAAAGTAGACACAGTAAACTAGCTTAACAAATAGGACATTTTATACAAAACAAATAGGAAATATAATTTTTTGACATTGTAAAGGGTTATTGTATAGTCACAATGAATGTGAGATAAATATCTACAGGACAAATTGGGGAGTTTTTTTTTAATTAATAAAACGGATATATAATTAAGAGAATCAAGAAAAAAATTCATAGAGGACCTTCAGATCATGACAAGGAAAAGGTGACTGAAGTGTTTGTCTTAGGCCCCAAAGACTAAAGCAAACATGGGTTTTTATAGGATGTTAGGACTTACCCATGCAGGTGTTAGCAGTGTCTGCAGTTTCATATGCTGCCATCTACATTCTAAAGCCTCGTACACATGATCCAATTGTTTCGCCAACTGAGTGTCAGATTTTTGTCTTCAGGTCGTGTGCCTGCACCTTTTCTTGCATACTAACGGTACACAATTGTCGGCCAACAAGTACGAACGTAGTGATATACTACAAGGAATTTCAGCTCTTGAGCGCCACCCTTTGAGCCCTTTCTGCTAATTTCGTGTTTGGTGAACATTGATTCCGAGCATGCGTGTTTGTACTTTCAACTTTTATGTGACCGACTTGTGTCCTGACCATCAGAAAATCTGACAACCAACCATTGTCCGCTAAAAATTTACTAGCATGTCACGATCAGATCTTAGGACAACAGTCTGTTGTCAGACAATCCCATGCCAACAATCAAACTGTGTGTACGAGGCTTAAGTGTTTACTAGAAAACCCCTTTCACACTGAAGCGCTGTTAAAACAGCCACTAAAGGTGCTTTTGCAGTGCTTTTCAGGCGCTAGCGGCCCACTTTTTTTAAGGTCACATGACCTTTTAAAAAAATACCCATTTTGTGGTGCTTTTGAGTCACTTTTAAAGCACTGCCCATTCATTTCGATGGACAGGGGCATTTTTGGAGCACTCCAAACATCATCAAATCAGGAAATAACTGTATGTCCTAGAGGACGCCATGACTTTTACAGGCAATACAGTCTGACCAGACTTAAGGAATGGCATGATTGGCTGTGCTGGCTTTTATTTGCCAATTTACTGTTGATTTCTTGTATTTCCACCTACCCAACACACATATACAATCATGTTTTGGTAGTCTGACCCTGAATAATTATGAAAAGCTATTTCACAACAAATATTTTCTGGCAGGTCAGACAATGCCTATTGCTTACAGATACCTACGGATGTTTTTTTAAAATCACAAAATACAAATTCAGTAAGCTGAGAAAAGAACAGACAGAACTATTCCATTTACACTTGTAAATAACTCAAAATTGTGTCAAAAGTCCAAGGGAGTGGAATAATTATGCAAAGTACTGAAATTCAATAATAGGTCAGCCAGCGATCTCATGAGGATCAGCCGGAGGCTGCACTTTTTATTAGGCAGATAGGATGCAATAATTTCCATCAGCTGCTGACGATTATTCCCTCCCCTAATCCCCAGGAGTTCCCCCAGTGAATGCCATCATAGGGCGGCAAAAAGGGGCGTGGCTCCCTCTGCGTTGCGGAGGGTATGAACCCCGGCCGTTGCCGACATCTCCGTGGCAACCAGCTAGACGCCATGTTGTCTCACGCGTGCGTGGCAATACCCGCACAACGTATAATGTCACACGCATGCGCAGATTGCCACGGACCCGAGAGACAGACAAAGGGTCCGGCGATGTACACGGGATGCCACCGACACATGAAGGTAGCCCCATCTAGCAGGGCAAAAACAAAAAGCATCGCAGAAGGGGCATGGGATGGACAAAAAGGAATCACTGGGACTCCAAACACACTCAATCTTATGTTAACTAAACCTAATAAAATAATTATGTTTTTATTGTTAGTATAATACTTTTCTTTCCCATATAGAACATATTCCCCTGAAGAAGACCGTTAACCATAAACTTGTGGTCGCATAGATTTATATATGTGGAATCTCATATGAATTCACTGTTCTATGTTTGAGTCCATGTGTCAAACGTTCCTTTATTCATGAGTTATGTTTTTGATGTTATGACCAGTAATTGTTTTTATGACACCCATGCAAAAATGCCCTATTCCCTTTTGATATTTTGATACATGGAATAAATACATATATTTTTTTATAAAAACAACTTGTTACTTGTTTTACAACTTACCTTGCTGCTAAAAAAAAACATGAGGGATCTCATATTCAATTCTATTCAATCAGGGTGTGCAGCACTCTCAACTCTCTCAAATGTGTTACCTATTCTATATAAGGAAAAAAATGACTTGAACTTATTTGCCAATATTCAAAAAAATCTGTTATAGAATCATTACAAAATCTGGAGGGTGTTTTAAAACAAGAGTGAATAGTAAGTGTATGAAAGTTTGCCTGTATTTTATTGATATATTTGGCTAGTAATATGATTTCAACACAGACTGACTAGACAACATATAACCAATTATATTAACCTCTTGCATTTCAAATACAAATAGACACTATACATTGTACTTACCCTTTCCTGTTGCAAACAAATTGTGTTTTTTTCAGAGAATGGAACTTGACAAGTCTCCCAGATAACATTTATTTAGCTATTTACTAGGCTTTAAGCCCATTGTAACCGTAGAGTTTATTTTCTTTCCTTATTTTTCCACTCAGTGTTATGCTGGTAGCTTCTTTAAAATATTAACAGCAATGCTTTCTTTCCAATTTTCCTAAAAAGAAGACTTTGAAATGTATGCTTTTTGTTAATTGACAAACAGCAGGTAATACTAATCCATTTCTGTGAAAATAAAAATGTTTTTTTTCTGCTGCTTTGTATTCAAACTGAGAATATTCTAACCATAGAATACCCACATTTAAGTAAATCATGAACCGATAGTCAACTGTGCAACATGGTGATTACTGATTATTGTTTATGCAAAAAAAAACACAGCGTGAAATGAAGCAGATGGTAATATTTGGCATTTAGTGTTTTAGTCAAGATTTTCATCTATTCCTACATTTAAAAAAAAATGATTGGCATTGTGCATTAAAATTATAGATATTTTAATAATAAATTTGGCAAAAGCTAAATTGCATATACACTGTCTTTGGCCAACATTGTCACTTTTACCTAGTTGTACTGCATTCTCAAACTTAGGCCCATGTGAGCATTTACAGTGATTACAATGACTATTGAACTTGCCTAAAATCATGTAGCTTCTGAGGTTCATCTAGCATTCTTAATTCAAATAATGTTTACTGGTATGTGAGCCCAGTTTGTTTGGTGTTTGTCATGCTAAAACTTTATATTGCATTGTAAAATAAATGATGAGCCCCTACTGATAAGTCACCCACACTTATAGTATGTGTTAAATTACAGCTTGAGGTTAGGAGCCTGTAAACAAAAGGCTTTATTAAACAGGTTATAGATAAACAGCCATACATATCTAAACAAGAATTTAAAACTCCACCTCCTGGCTGGAAAACAGAACACACAGAGCCAGATTCTCGTAGTTCTGCGTATCTCTGTGGCGGTGTAACGTATCCGATTTACGTTACGCCACCGCAACTTAGACGGGCAAGTACTGTATTCCCAAAGCACTTGCTCCGTAAGTTGCGGTGGCGTAGCGTAAATCAGCCGGCGTAAGCCTGCCTAATTCAAATTTGGATCAGGGGGGCGTGTTTTATGTAAATGTACTGTGACCCAACGTGATTGACGTTTTTCACGAACGGCGCATGCGCCGTCCGTGCAAATCTCCCAGTGTGCATTGCTCCTAATACGCCGCAAGGACGTATTGGTTTTGACGTTGACGTAAATTACGTCCAGCCCCATTCACGGACGAGTTACGCAAATGACGCAAAATTTTCAAATTTCGACGCGGGAACGACGGCCATACTTAACATTGTTATGCCGAACTAATGCCACCATATAGCAGGGGCAACTATACGCCGGGAAAAGCCTATCGTAAACAGCGTAACTTTGCTGCGTCGGCCGGGCGTACGTTCGGGAATTCGCATATCTAGCTAATTTGCATACTCAACGCGGAATTCGACGGAAGCGTCACCTAGCAGCCAGCGTAAAAATGCAGTTACGATCCGACGGCGGAAGAGACTTACGCCTGTCGGATCTAACAGCTATCTATGCGTAACTGATTCTAAGAATCAGGCGCATAGATACGACGGCGCAACGCAGAGATACGACGGCGTATCTGGAGATACGCCGTCGTATCTCAGTTGTGAATCTGGGCCACAATGTTTAGGTAAAATATTTATATTTTCTAAAAAGAAAAAATGATGAACAATTAATAAAATAAACTAATTATTAACAAATCATTGCATTTTACTTTTAAAAGTGCAAGCTCTGGGACTGTCAATTTCATCTGGTTTCAAGAGATAATATTCACATGTCATAATGACAGCCATGGAGCGTGGGGACATTTGGCTGCAATGTGGGGACATTTGGCTGCAATGTGGGGACATTTGGCTGCAATGTGGGGACATTTGGCTGCAATGGGGACATTTTGCTGCAATATGGGGACATTTTGCTGCAATATGGGGACATTTTTCTGCAATATGGGGACATTTTGCTGCAATATGGGGACTCTGGCTGCAATGTGGGGACATTTGGCTGCAATGTGGGGATATCTGGCTGCAATGTGGGGACATCTGGCTGCAATGTGGGGACATGTGGCTGCAATGTGGGGACATGTGGCTGCAATGAGGGGACTCTGGCTGCAATGTGGGGACATCTGGCTGCAATGTGGGGACATCTGGCTGCAATGTGGGGACTCTGGCTGCAATGAGGGGACTCTGGCTGCAATGTGGGGACTCTGGTTGCAATGTGGGGGCATCTGGCTGCAATGTGGGGACATCTGGCTGCAATGGGGACATTTTGCTGCAATATGGGGACTCTGGCTGCAATATGGGGACATTTGGCTGCATTGGGGACATTTTTCTGCACTGGGGACACGTGGCTGCACTGGGGGCACATGTTGCATTGGTAGACATGGGCAGGCTGCATTTTTGGGCACGGATAAAGTTGTTGTTAATATTTATTTTTATAACTTAATTCTGCATAAAACATTTAAGTGTCATTTCATGAGATAATTTATGAGGGCATGTCTAGGGGCGGAATTAGGGGGCGGGACATGGTAGGGGTTGGACGGGGCAACTGGTGACGAGTACGCCTTGAGGCCTGGATAGTAGCTCACACACATTCTATTCTTTTTTTTTCTCTGTATGTATTAATTCACTTTTTATTAATCACTTTTTGCTACATTTGTTGAATCTCTTAATGGCTCCACTGAACACAAGTAGTGTATTTCATAGTTTTAATCCTGTCATTTAGCAGCTATAGGGATAGATGTGGTCATCAATATTCATGTATGTGGCCACTTATGGACAAAGTAGAAAGTACATCAACATATTATTCTCAGAGGCTGTCAGGTGTACACATGTTTAGAAATTTTAAAGCGATTTAAGCAAACAACATGTACCTTATACTCAGACAGAGAATGAGATGATGACTGTTGACATTAGATTACTGAAAACCTCAAGAAAAAGGAAGAATGGCCTAAATGTACTTTAAGTCATTCAAGTGGATTTTTACTATATGCAGTGCTGACAGTTTTCCAGCACAACGGATCATGCTACATAATGTCACCTTTTGTTTCCTATTATAATAAAGTGGAGAGAAAAAAATAGAGGAGTATTTTACTTTAAACAATTGGTAAGAGTGATATTCTTTCGGTTAGTAATGTTTTAAAATAGTAAAACAATATTAAACAATTAGAGAAAATGTACAGCTGTAAACCTACTTAGAACCTTGTGATCAAAACAATGGTGCCAACAGTGGTGCAACCAACTCACAATATTAGAAATTGGTGATAGAAACAAAACCATACAAGTTTCAATAATTACCATCATCTATTTGAGCTAGATTTTAATAAAACACTTGACATTCTCAGAAATATGTTGTAAAAGAAGTAGGTAGGAAAAAATAATCCTAACTTCTGTATTTGCTATGACCTTTATAGATTTTGAGAATTAATTACTTCACAGTACATGCAGATGAGGTCAATGACTGTTTTTTTAAAAAGTCTTTGACTGCTGTTTAGGAATATGTAAGCTTGAACCCTGGTTCACACTGGGCTGCGGGAGTGAAGCCGTGCGAGTTCAGCTGAACTCGCACGATTTCACTCCCGCCGGCAGTCCCGATTTCGGCCGCGATTTAAGAGACATCTGTGCAGGTTTCTGCACAGATGTCTATGTAAATCGCGGCCCGAAATCGCAAAAAGTAGTACAAGAACTACTTTTTAAAATCGGTGCAGCGCCGCAGATGCGGCGTCGCACCGATTAGGACGGCGCCATTGCCGACAATTGGAGGCATTTGAGATGCGATTTCACATGTGAAATCGCATCTCAAATCGAATGAAATCGCACCCAGTGTGAACCTGGGCTTAATGTCCATAGTCTGCACACTTTAAAGTTTACAGTAGGGAAGTAAGCTTTGCTTAAAGCGGGGGTTCACACAAAAAGTGAACCTCCGCTTTTTGGAACCCTTCCCCCCCTCCGGTGTGACATTTGACACCTTTCAGGGGGGAGGGGGGTGCAGATACTTCTCTGAGACAGGTATTTGCACCACTTCCGGGTTCGGATCCCCGTGGGGAATCCAGCCTGGCACGTCATCCTCTCCGCTGTCTTCTGGGAAACACTGTTCTCAGGAGAGAGCGGGACCAGTGACGGCGCGCCGCGATCCTCGCACATGCGCAGTAGGGAATCGGGCAGTGAAGCCGTATTTGTAGCTGCTGGCTTTAAAAAAAAAAAATTTGGCCGAACCTCCGCTTTAAAAAGATGAGGCATGCCAGAAGTAAACTTTGTGTAGAATAAACAAATGCAAGAGAGCATGTTAACATGACTCTAAACCCAGCTGTTTCTAAGGATATAGTTATTTTATATGTACATATATTAGAACATAATACATGTAAAAAAACTTTTATTAAGTAAAATAAACATATTTTATAAGGAGAAAATGCTTGAGAAACTAAGCTAATATCTTAATAATTGTAAGAAACAGCAGTTTCTTCCTCATTTAAACTTCCTCTGCAGCAAAATGTTTATTACCTTAATTGAATCTGTGCCTGGGTTTTAATATTAAAATACTTATATATTCATATCAAGCAGTACATCAGTTTAAAAACGAGTTCCACTGATCTCTGTAGCTGTTGGCACAGTGGATCAATTATTTTTTTATTTTTCCGTTCTTTCTCCTCTACTTTTTAAAAATGTTTTTTTTTTTATTTGAAAAAGTAGAAAAAGAAAAGTGCAAAAAAAGTACAAAAGACAACACTTTCAAAATGCAAGAAATTATCCTACTTCCCATAACACATCAAATACTTCATAGTACCCTTTTAAAAGCCTACTGTTTGCTGAAGTGAGTATTTCTGCAAGAATTTATAAGAACACTAACTTTTCATTACTCAACATAAGTATATAATCATTAAACTACAATCTAATACATGTATCAAATCCTTATCAGAACCTTGCATTAGGTTGAAAAACACAAGTTGGAGAAATGTATCTTCAATGTTTGCAGCAGCAGCACTAAAGTCATTGAGCAAAGGGTGAGCTAAGTCATTCAGTCATCCAAAGTCATCCTGTGTCCAAGGCAAAGATGCCAAAATGCACCCCCCATGTTGGGCAGGGGATAACGCTAAAAGCAACACATATAGCACATAAAAAGATTTGTAATTGTTGCAGCATATACCAGTATTACAGTTTACATTTGCAATCTCTGTGATTGGTCATCACGGCAGACACGAGGTGCAAAAATTGATTTCCTAAAATTGGAGAGTGCAAAATCTGGTGCAGCTGTGCATGGTAACCAATCAGCCTCTAACTTCAGCCTGTCTAATTAAGCTTTGACAAAAAAAAAACTCCCCACGCTTTTTTTTTGGAATGCTGAAGTGATGGCACCCCTAACAAACCCAGACTGGTACACTGGTATTCCAGTTGAGAAAGACTGCCTTAGACAATGTGTCAAGGTGTTTAATGGACTCAAAAATAAAGCCGTTGAGCAAACACATCTACATAGATGACAATAATCGACAACAGGAAAAAAAACATTTGCTAGTGTTATTAACAATAGGAGCTGAAAGAATACTGCCTTCAAAGCTTTAAAAGTGATATTAAACCTGAAAGAGTGTTGTCTGTAGCAGAGGATTTATATAAACAGCCGGTGAGTATTTAGTTCCAGAGATTATATTTCTCATATTCTTGAGACCTTGCACAGGCTACCAGTATGGTTTTTGCACGGACTTAAATTACTCATGCTCACCTATAAGACTCATGGCTAGGCACCCCATTATCTGTCTGTATTTTTATCCTCTTACCCACCCACCCGTACTTTTGCTCCTCTAATTTTGGTCATCTGTGTGTCCCGCAAACCCATCAACTCTCTGTGGTAGACAAGGCCTTCTCCTCTTATGCCCTAAATATCAGAAAGTCACTCATTTTAAACTCTTTTAAATCAAAACTGAAAGCTTTCTTCTTTAGACAAGCCTTCACCTGCTTATTTTTTGTGTTTCCTTTGTAAAGTACTTTGAGAAGGCACTATATAAAATAAAGTGGATTATTATTAAAGTGGTTGTAAACAGCTAGTGGTAAAAAAAATCCTGCAAGGCAATGTCATAATGTGCTAGTAGGCGTCGCCTACTAGCACATTATGATAAACTTACCTTAACATGAAGCCCTCCCACGCCAGCTGACATCTTCCCCCAGTTTTCCTTCCAGGTTTGCGGCTTATGACACTGTAGGTCGGACCTTTAGAGCACATGCATCGATGATGTCATCAGCTGCATGCACTCTGAATATCTCTCCCAAACTATGCAAGTGAATGAGATATTCACAGTACCTACAGATAAGCCTTATTAAATGGTGTAACTGAGTTAACAAAAGAGCTAGCACTACTTATTGAACTTTAAAAATGTGGCTCTTGGAATAGAAAGGAAAAGGGGGCTGATGGAACAAGCACAAGTGGAGAAGTCAGTATACCGAGAAGTAATAGGCCTTGAATGAGAGATCATTCAGGGCAGAGAGAACAAAATAATGGAGACGTGGGGGAGACTGGGATAAAAAGGAGTTAATAAAAGACAGCAGCTGTCAGGCTAGGTAGAAAAAAACAGATGTCCATTTGCAAAAATCACTGTCCAGGTAAGTGGAAAGGCAGGCATTGCCTATCAATGACTTTCTGTGACTACCAACCTACACAAGCCCTGCCCCACTCTGCTAGTACAACACCATTGCTAACTGAAAAGCATTGCGTACTATGCAGGCAGCATAAGGGTCTAGTACTAAAATCTGCCCCACCTGCAAGAGGTTAGCAGCCGGCTGTCTCCTGCAATACATCAGGCAATGTATTTTTCTCCAGCTTTAGCAGTACCTGGGATAGACCATGCTCCCCCCTCTCACATTAAATCACTGCACCTGGAAAAGCTGCCTCTCTTGCCTTCTCCCCTTGTCCAGGAGAATAACTTAACCAACTTAGCTACAAAGGCCAGTCAGGGTTCAGTGTAATGCTCATTTACTGCTTGTTAAGAACCTGTAAGTGTTTGAAATTATTCATAGCCTGCCCATAGATTCACTCTAAAATGGCTTTTAAAAAGCACATCATTCATAAAGCATAGTGATAAGTGGAGGAAGCACAGTGGGGAAAAAATTACTGTGCTGCTTTTTCTTTCACTGTTCAGTCACAGGCTAGAGACAGGAACATGACAGCCTGCACTCAGAAGTGGGCTGAATGATGTTGACCACCATTCAACCAAGAAAGCTGTGGACATCTTGTGGTGGAAAATAAAAACTCCATGGGGATGTCTGTGACTTGAAGGTGAATTTTGCAGCAAAAGCTGTTTTTGTATTAATGTTTTTTTTAATCTGTTCATATTTATATTTCTTACATTTTGACTGGGGTTCTTGTTATAAAGGAAAATTATGAATACTAAACCAATCATGTTTGTTTATAATGTAATTTTTTTAAATAAACTATATACAGTACAGTGTCTTAGGTCTGCTACATTCTAAAGGAAACCTGTTCCCTGGCAATCATGCTGATCCAATCGTTCCAATACTATTTCCAAAACCATTTCTCTGGCAATCATGCTGATTCAATCGTTCCAATACTATTTCCAAAACCAGTTCTCTGGCAATCATGCTGATCCAATCGTTCCAACACTACAGGGTGGGCCATTTATATGGATACACCTTAATAAAATGTGAATGGTTGGTGATATTAACTTCCTGTTTGTGGCACATTAGTATATGTGAGGGGGGGAAACTTTTCAAGATGGGTGGTGACCATGGCGGCCATTTTGATGTCAGCCATTTTGAATCCAACGTTTGTTTTTTTCAATAGGAAGAGGGTCATGTGACACATCAAACCTATTGGGAATTTCACAAGAAAAACAATGGTGTGCTTGGTTTTAACATAACTTTATTCTTTCATGAGTTATTTGCAAGTTTCTGACCACTTATAAAATGTGTTCAATGTGCTCTCCAGTGACATGCGGCGAGTGCTACGCTGTGGGCTCTTGCTGAATGAAGCTAGGACAGCCACTGATGTTTCTTCATTAAACCCCTTTCACACTGGATACGCCTATAGCGGAGCATTAAATCGCGGTAAAACACCTCTATTTTACGGTGATTTTACCGCAATTTTAACGCTCTGCTATAGGCGTATCCAGTGTGAAAGGGGTCTAATGAAGAAACATCAGTGGCTGTCCTAGCTTCATTCAGCAAGAGCCCACAGCGTAGCACTCGCCGCATGTCACTGGAGAGCTCATTAAACACATTTTATAAGTGGTCAGAAACTTGTAAATAACTCATGAAAGAATAAAGTTACGTTAAAACCAAGCACACCATTGTTTTTCTTGTGAAATTCCCAATATGTTTGATGTGTCACATGACCCTCTTCCTATTGAAAAAACAAAAGTTGGATTCAAAATGGCCGACTTCAAAATGGCCACCATGGTCACCACCCATCTTGAAAAGTTTCCCCCCTCACATATACTAATGTGCCACAAACAGGAAGTTAATATCACCAACCATTCCCATTGTATTAAGGTGTATCCATATAAATGGCCCACCCTGTATTTAAGGCCCCTTTCACATTGAGGCGTTTTTCATGTGTTACAGCGCTAAAAATAGCATTGCTATACCGCATGAAAAAATCATGCCCTGCAGGCTTTCACACTGAAGCGGTGCGGTAGCAGGACCACTCCAAAAGTCCTGCTAGCCGCATCTTTGGAGCGGTATAGAAGCGGGGTGTTTACCGCTCCTATACCGCGCCTTCCCATTGAAGTCAATGGGAAACCGCGGTAATACCGCCCGCAATTGCGCCTCTTCATTGCCGCATTGCAGGCGGTATTAACCCTTTTTCGGCCCCTAGCGGGGGTTAATACCGCACCGCTAGCGCCCGAATATCGCGGTAAATACGACGGTATAGCGGTGCTACAAATAGCGCGGCTATACCGTCACCGCGGCTCCACTGCCCAATGTGAAAGCAGCCTAAGTCACTGGCCTGGAAAAAGTATGTATAGCTGGTGGCTTAAGTTTTTTTTTGGCATCACCTGGGGGATACTTTTTATTTTGTCATAAACAGCGAGACTGCTTGAGTTTAAGAAAGAATTCAGCAGTGGCAACCTCCATATTTCTTTCAGAACAGGTTTCCTCTAAGGAACAAATCTAATTGATGCAATATATTCAAATCACAGCTGGGATAAATATTTCCTTGTGGGTATACATAACTGTCCTTGTGGGCTGACACGTTTCTTAGCATATAATAATACTGAATCTTTCTTACGACCATATTCATATGCAGAACTGCTCAGTTGCCATAAAAGAAGACAAAATAAATCTTACTTCCGTTTTCTTTCATACCTCCTCCACTTCCATTACACGGGATGGTTTAGAGAAACATATAATTTTATGCCAGTTCTGTCAGGCTGCTTCTTTCAAACATTCAATATGACTAAAGCTGAACTCCAGGCAGATAAATAAAATGCACACAGATTTATATATATATTCCTTTTAAAAAGATCATTAGGTTTATTTTTTTTTAAGTAACTACTTTGGGTACCTAAATTTTAACTGATAATATATGTTTGCAATGCATTGTACAGCAGAGTTCAGACTGGGAGAGGGGAAGCATCACAGGGAATAAGTCAGTTGTATTGCATTGGTGCTAACAAAGAACATGCAGATAAGAAAATAGAGAGCAGAGTGGCAATGAGATAAGCTCATTAGTCTACTGCTTCTTCTTCACTGTTCAGTCACACACTGGAGGCAGACACAAGACCTAGCAATATTACTTAAAGTACTGTATATCTAAAGGAAATCGTTTTTTGTTTTGGACAGAGTGGAGTTGGATTATAAGTTTTTATTGTAACCTCTGTCACCTTAGGGCAGAGGTTCTCAACCCGTATCCTCAGAACCCACCAACAGGCCAGGTTTGCAAGATAACTAAAACACATCCCAGGTGATATAATTTGCTGCTCAGTGATTGCAGTATTCTAGTCTGCATCTACCCCAAGGTAATACTTAAAACCTGGCCTGTTAGTGGGTCCTGAGGTTAGGAGTTGAGAACCACTGCCTTAGGGACATATAACCTCTCTATTTCCTATGTTCACTGTTATGTTCAAAAGTTAAAGTAAAAGAACATCTTAAATTTTGGGCTGTTCTCAGAACAGTAAAAGGGGGGAAATCATACAATAGGGAGACTAATTTTGGTGACCTGGGAAGCTCCAATTGACTCCCTCAATTTTCAGGGATTTCCTCTCACTTTCTGTTTTGGCTATAGGACAGGAAGTGAAGGTAAATCTGCCCGATTAGACACAAGGGCAAAAACAAAACAAAAAAACTTCACACGGGCATAAAACCCTCCCTTACTCTGTCCAAAATTAAAGCGGGGGTTCACCCCAAAAAAATAAAAAAAATAATTGCATCTGGCAGAGCCAGCATACTAAGGACATTACATTTTGACAGTTTTTTTTTCTCGGTACATACCTTTATATCCTGATGTTGTCCAGGGCTTCCGGGTTCTGATGACTGCGTGACTGGGCGTTCCTATACTTCCGTTCGATGATTGACGTCTTGTGAAACAGGTGACCTGTCACACAACGTGCGTCACCAGACGTCGGGAAAGAGCCGAGCTGCGAGTCGGCACTATACGGCGCCTGCGCAGTCAGCTCTACACGGCGGGTGCAGGCGCCGTATAGTGCCGACTCTTAGCTCGGGTATTTCCGGAAATCTGGTGACGCGCGTTGTGCGACAGGTCACCTGTTTCACAAGCCGTCAATCATCCAACGAAAGGATCGGAACGCCCAGTCCCGCAAGCATCGGAAGCCTGAGGCAGGGATAAGAACGCCCAGTCCCGGAGTTGTCAGAATGTGGAAGTCCTGGACAAAATCCGGATATAAAGGTAAGTACAGATCCTTACTATTGTACTTTGTAATGTAAAAAAATCGTTTTTAGGGTGAACCTCCACTTTAAGAAAGTTTTGCCTTTAGTTCTACTTTAAATGTCAAGACTCAAGGGCTTCTCTGCTATCTGGCTTCATTTAGTAGATCTCAGCAATAAATAGACAGAAAATACAAATTATATTGAAGGTAAACAGCTATGTATTTCATCTTTTCATTTAGCTGATTATAACTACAAAGTGCCTGTGCATAAATAAATATGTAAAAAAAAAAAAAAAAGAATCAAAAACATTAGAGACTGGTGTTGGCCAATAAAGTCCTAATGCAAAAAAAGTTAAACAGGAAATGCATATATCATTAATTCCAATTACAAGTATAATAGATGACGATAGGTGTGAAAGACTCCAAACATAGAGAAAACGTTCATAAAACAAAATGTAGAGGTGTTTCAGGGAGAAAGAAATGGAAGGTATCCAGATGCCCAAGGGGAAGAAATCAAGGGTCATGCCACCCTAGTGTGTCAGAAAAGAGACTTGATGGAAGCTTTTGACCCCAATCAGGTGGTCACTATGCACCTTAAAGTGGCTGTAAAGCCTCAGGGTTTTTCACCTGAATACTTTCAATGCTAGTCTCAAAATACCAACCTAATCGTCCTCTTTGTTACTCCCAAGATCTCCTGCTCTCTAGCTTCCTCATCATCTCCTCCCTTATTCACCTCCAGAACTTCTCCCGAGCATCTCCCATCCTCTGGAATACCCTACCCCAATTTGTCAAACTATCTGCAAATCTGTCTACTTTTAGGCGATCCATGAAAACTTTTCTCTTCGTAGAAGCCTACCCTTCCTCCACCTAACAACTGTACTGTTATTTTCTTCATCAGCTCATCTCCCACAGTTATTTCCCTTTGTATCACTTGACCCTCCCTCCTAGACTGTAAGCTATAATGAGCAGGGCCCTCCAATTCCTCCTGTATCGAACTGTATTGTAATTGTAATGTCTGCCCTAATGTTCTAAAGCGCTGTGCAAACTGATGGCGCTATATAAATCCTGTATAATAATAATAATAATAATAATTGTTTGCTATTTTTACACACATCAATATTGGTTGGTTCAGCTCTCATATGATTTTGATATATTATCCCTGCACATTTTTTTGGTTTATATTGTGACAGTTCGCATGAGTTTTGTGCAAGAAGCTTATCTTCAATCACATTTTGTGGCCTTTAGCGTGGGAGCTTATTTTCTTCTATATAGCTGATTGCCTGGACTTAAAGCGGAGCTCCACCCAAAAGGGGAAGTTTCACTTTAAGACATCCTCCCCCCTTCTTCTACCTAACTTAATGTATCATTTTGGAGGGAGGAGCGAGTACCTAGTTTTGATATGTACCCGCTCCCACTTCCACTCAGATTGTCTAGACGATCCAAGCAGAAGTTCTTCTTTCCCCCTCCCTTCCTGCAGTCTTATGGGACACGTCACAGGTTCCAGAAGACTAGGAGACTGTTCATAAAGCACAGCACGACTGCACAGTGAGCAGCTGGCTGTGAAGCCAAAAGTCACATAGCTGACTGCTCACATTTGGGATGCAAGTGCCGAGAACCCGGAGGCTAGTGAAGAACTAATCCGGGTGAGGACTGGATCGTTGGACAGATACGTGTCCATTTATTAAAGGTCAGCAGCTACAGAATGAGATTTTTTTTACAGACTGGATAACCACTTTAAGGCAAATGTGCATTTGCATACATAACCATAGCCAAAATATTTGACGTGGTTCCATCTTCACTGGTATAAGTAAATATCTGTCTAATAAATTAACAAACTGACCCTAATTAAGAAAAAAAGCTTCCTTTGCAAAGTGCAATTTACTTTGAAAGTAAAAATGCCCTAAAAAGTTATGACTGAATTTTGTGACAAAGGTGACTGTATAAAAAAAATCCCGAAAAACATTTTGGTTGGTTCAGGTGACACGCTGTGAATGATTAAATTCACCTCTGTACTCTACCCCCCTCCACTGCTGGTATTGAGCCCTTTGCTAAAGACTTTATTTCACCAGCCATTACTGAATTTATTTTAAAAGAAAAATCAATTTCTAGGGCTCAATTCAAAATGCTGTAATGTATTTTGTGCTTTTCAAAACAATAATTATTTTCAGCATGGAGAAAAAAATAAATCTTTAGTTCACAAATGTAAAAAAAAAGGTCAAATAATGCATGCATTAAATCAATCTTTATTTTGGAGATTCATTGCTCATTTTAGCTGGGAAGATTCAATCACAAAGGAAAACCTCCTATTTTTCACCTGTTATACTGACAAACAAATATCTCACAGCTGAAGCTGTCATTATTTTATCTTTTAGGTAACTTTCAGAGAGAAAACTCTGTGCTGAGTGTGGGAAGAGTTTAACATCTGAGGGGATATAATGAGTCATTTCAGCAAATATTACTTAAAATTGAGTATGACACTGGTGGCAAATTCATTACGGTGGTTATAAGTGGTTAGAGTCAATAATTACATTGCCAGTCAACAGACATAAATAACGAAACTTGTGGCAAAAATTCAGTACGGGTAATTAATTACAGCGGTGATCATTAGTCGGTGGCATTTAATAATTACATTGGTGGGCAGTACAAACAAATTGTTTTACCGATGGTCAACTGTCAATACAGTTAATTAAATTGGTGATCAATGGTCATGGACATTTAATAATTGCATCAGTGGTCAGCAGACATAAACAATTATGCTGCTAATCAACAGAGAGTGCATTTTAAGAATCTCATTAGTGACCAGTGGTCAGTGACATTTAATAACTGCTATGGTGGCCAGTGGATATAAATAATTATGCAAAGTTTCAACAGTCAGTGCAGTTTATTAATTGTTTTTCTGGTTTTAATGGATACAATTACAGGTACATTAGCGATCATTATAGAGCTAGACCCCATAAACACTGTAAACCTTTTGTTGCCTGATTTCCTTTAGATTTACTAACACCATGTAGTGTAAGGGCCTGCCTGATTGCATACACATTAAAACTCTTAAGCTTTGACCTCATATTATACGGTTTTGGTAAATCTGAAGGAAAACAATCTACAGAAAATTGAGTTCACACTGCTGTCAGATGCGTCTCACAGCAGGGGTCCAGTGCGTCCCTGTTCTCCATTTCAAGGCCACATTTTTGCCTGAATTCAGCCCTGAAATGGAGCCAAAGATGCTGGGCTCTGATGGAGAGGTCCTTGACGCCTCGAAACGCGTCAGCCGGCAGTGACATACCTCTATCCCCCCTATTCTGGAGTGCGGTTCGAGGGGTATCTAACACATCGTTATTGACAAGCCTATTTTACCATTTCTCTTGTGAGTAGTTTTTTATTATCAGTTTTATTTAATAAATTGTCAACGGTAACACACTTGGCTGGTGCGCCTTTCTTTTTCTTCTTTTTTGTTCCAAAGATGCACAGGACCCTTGTGCAACCCGCTCCACAGCCGCTTCGGAGCTATGTGAACTGGCTCCATAGAGAGTCAGTCACAATCTCCTGTCATGTGAATTGAATGCGGGAAAATCTGCATCCAATTCACAGTAGTACTGGGGAGTAATAATATTAATAATTAAATTGGTGGTCAACAGCGACAAATCTGCTTGGGTTTGATTCACAGGGACATCAATAGGGAGCAAATCTTGAAAATCATTTCTCTTCATTTTCCAGACTAATAGGCAAGTAATTGTCACAGGGCATGGGGAGCTGGGCACTGCCAGGGGGGATATGTAGCAATGCAAAAAATAGAAAAAAAAAATATTGTCAACAAAAAGCAGCTCTTTTAATAAGGCTTAAAATAAAATATTAAAATGCACAATTCCCTTAAATAACAAGTTTGGTTGATGTCCTAAACCTGTCTGTGAAGTGGCATCTCTGTAGGATTTACTAAAGCAGAGGTATCATTTATACAGGAAAAAATGACCTTTGTCACTAACACTTCATTCACAAGACTGCATAGAATACACCTTCATGCAGAGGTTTGGGTTTACACACCCAAGGACTGGCAGGTTTTCCAAGCAGCCATGTGCAGATGACAAGTCAATGACACAGTGAGACACACAGTCCCTGAAATTCATAAAGACTGGAGCAGGCAGAGTTTGTGAAAGCGTCTCTCATGCATTCTAAAAGTGGTGAAGAATGTGGCAAATTCATGTACCTGTCGAGTACCTGTCGAGTACTTTACTTTGCCTCATGCTGTGCCACTTATAGAATGCAACAGATGTACTTTTGCAAAATCTGTCTGAGACTGCTTTTTTCTATGCACCAAAAGAGAGTTGGTCTTCATTAGCTCCACTTTTACATTTGGCACATTCGATGAGACACAGTGTAAAAGTGTTGCATATTAGAAGTACCTGAATTTGGTGCACGAGTCGCTGTCAGAACCAAAAGTTTTCCAACTGCTCTATGAATGTGACACAATACATTAACAAGAGGGATTAACACCAAAGAAGCAGAGCAACAGTTTTTTTTTTAATCCCCCCCCAGTGGCTGTATGGATCTTAATCCACATGCCAGTGTTTACACATTTGTACAAAGACTGATACACATCTCTGGATGCAGATTATCCCTGTACAGAAGTAAACACTGGCATGTGGATTAGGATCCATACAGCTGTTGCATCTCTCAGCAGATCATTGATTTTGACAGGCTGCATAAAACACCTGTCATTCCCTGGGCACATACATACAAACCTCCACACAGAGGTTAGGTCAGATCACTATTTTATAGGAAGACTTAACAAAAAATAAGACTTTATTAGTGTCAGTGTGTTTCAGTAGGATAAAAAAACATAAAACAAAATGTGCGCTACTGTTTCTTGGCCCTACTATGGGTACAAACATTTATTGTACGCATATGTAATATTACACTAAGTAGTTGTAATGATATGTACAGTTTTACTGACACAGATTAACAAAACTGTGTTCAGGCATTAGGATTTGCTTTACCTTTGGGCATTAAACAGTCTCAGGAGGTAAGTTCCTTACCCCAGGATGACCTGCACACTCTATAGGCTGGCTTCCACTGGTTCCCTCTAGGTATCGCCATACCATTAACCCAGGTATAGGCTACAAGTGTAATTTTCAACACTTACTTTATCCCTTGTAGGGACAGAGTGGACACCAGGCTCAGGGCCATCTTTAATGTTGATTGGACCCTGGGAAAAAATGTTCTTGGGGGTACCCCATGCAATTTTGTTCTCCACCTGCTCTGAGACATACAATAAATATCGGCTAGACTTAAAATCAGTTTACTATATCAGATCAGGCGGTGATTGCGATTGTGTTAATGCGGATGTGCCACTAAAAAAATATATTAAAAGCCAGCAGCTACAAATACTGCAGCTGCTGACTTTTAATATAAGGACACTTACCTGTCCTGGAGTCCAGCGCCGTCCGCAGCAGATGACGAGCGATCGCTCATCACCCTGCTGCTCCCCCCTCCATCCACGGTGAGGGAACCAGGAAGTGAAGCGCTCCGGCTTCACCGCCCAGTTCCCTACGGCGCATGCGCGAGTCGCGCTGCGCCCGCCGATTGGCTCCCGCTGTGTGCTGGGAGCCGAGTGTTCCCAGCATACAACGGGGGACGGACGGGAAGTAAGGAAAAAAACCGTCTTTTGCCCGTATCATGTGGCCGGAAGTGGGTGCAGATACCTGTCTGTAGACAGGTATCTGCACCCCCCTCCCCCCTGAAAGGTGTCAAATGTGACACCGGAGGGGGGGAGGGTGCCGATCAGCGCGACTTCACTTTAGAGTGGAGATCCGCTTTAAAACACAAGTTCAGTGAAGTCCAAAGAAAACACGATTGAAATGAATTCTTCTGCGATTCAAAAATTAAGGAAATCCACCACCAAAAGTGAAAACACCATAAGGAATGCAGGCTTACCAGATGGCAAGCAAAGATGGCTTGTGGCTGTTAACCCCAGCCCAGGCCTTTAACATGGACTGCAGCACACGCCAGGGGAAATTTTCAATGGATCCTCAAAGGCACAGATGTCCCCAAGTAGATGAGATACCCAAAAAATAATAGCACTCACAATAGTGAAATACCATAGAAATAGTGTAAAATTGAATGAGATAAAACACTTACAAGAGAACGATCATATAGAAGCATAAAAATAATAAAGCCGGCCGGGTAAGCGAACGCCCGTCCGCTCGGACTGTCACGCGATAACGTCAGCACGTGAGTCCTATTATTTTTTGGGTATCTAGCTGCTCTTTTCAGTACAAGAACAATAATTGACAAGCTAGAATCCAAGGGACAGGACCTAGCCTTAAAATATATATATATATAACACCATGTAATGTGCTGGACAGGAGGCCATAAAATAAAATAAGTGGTGATAGCATGCAGACCAGGTTCCAGTTACTGGTTCTGTTATTTCCACTGGCCATGCATTCTAACCTGTGGGTGAGTGCAGGTGTGGCTCCCTAAAGGCATACTATATATTCCTGCTATGTACTCATGGTTTTGTTTGTCAAGGTTAAACAAGAACTTACATTTTGTTAAGAAAAAAACATTCCCCTCTGGGTGATCTAAGTCTATTGCAAGAATTTTTACAAACTTTATTGCAGATTTCTTTCTACCTTTTGTTATTCTCAAGAAATAGCTGTGTGTTTGTCTGTGTGAATGTGAATAGGAATGACGTTTTCATTATTAATCAGCTGCTGCACTTGCAGGGTTCTAATGAGGAAAGTGTTAGGGTGTAAATCCCTTTAGACACGATTAACCCTTTGGGAGTATCCCGCCAAAAATGTAATTTGGTGATGTGAAGATGGCCGAAATCTAATTTGTATCTTAGTGCAGACTTCTGGAAAAATCAGTGAGCCAATCACACAGGCACAATGCCCCAGATTCACAAAAGAGATACGACGGCGCATCTCCAGATACGCTGTTGTATCTCTGCCTAGCGCCGTAGTATCTATGCGACTGATTCATAGAATCAGTTACGCATAGATATTCAGTAGATTCGACAGGCGTAAGTCTCTTACGCCATCGGATCTTAACTGCAATTTTTTTTTGCCTGCTAGGTGGTGCTTCCGTCGATTTCCCCGTCGAGTATGCAAATTAGCTAGATACGCGAATTCCCGATGTACGCGTGGCTGACGCAGTAAAGTTACGACGTTTACGTTAGGCTTTTCCCAACGTAAAGTTGCCCCTGGGTCTATGAGACACAGCCAATGTTAAGTATGGCCGTCGTTCCCGCGTCGAAAATTTAAAAAATTACGTTGTTTGCGAAAGTCGTCCGTGAATGGGGCTGGACGTCAAAACCAATACGTCCTTACGGCGTATTAGGAGCAATGCACACTGGGAGATTTCCACGGACGGCGCATGCTCCGTTCATGAAAAACATCAATCACGTCGGGTCACAGTTGATTAACATAAAACACGCCCTCCCTTCCACATTTGAATTAGGCGGGCTTACGCCGGACAATTTACGCTACGCCGCCGCAACTTACGGAGCAAGTGCTTTGAGAATACAGCACTTGCCTATGTAAGTTGCGATGTCGTAACGTAAATGAGATACGTTACGCCGCCGCGAATATACGCCAGTCTACGAGAATCTGGCCCAATGCCTCCAAGATGCTGTGTTGTATTGACATTTTACAGAAAATTATAGTGCTGCAGATTAAAAAGTAAAGGAAATGTATTTAATTGTAACGGAATGGCCCGTGATACCCAGAGACTTTTGAAGGATGCGGGGTACTCCTGTGCCAGCTTCACCAATGACTCTTGGGTCTAGGGTCATCCTATGTACCTTAGGGGCATAGAATGACTGAGAACTGATATCTCGGATTACATGAGATGGGACATTAATGATAATTCATGTATTGTAGGAGATCTTGAAAAAATACAAGTGGTTTGTTCTGACCTCAACAGGTCAATAGAGTGTGAATTATTCAATTTGTAACATAGACTGTTGAGATGCTAATTAAGTCCACCTGGCTGTAGTGAGGGGGCTTGCTGTGATTGCATTCTGTTGTCCATTGTGCTAATTATGTCTGCTCGTAAGATACTGTATTTCATTGTGTATGCTAATGACACTGTTTTGTGTGAAGATACTATTGATAATACATGTTGAATGCGACTTGTCAGCTGTAGTAATTAACTCCTCTAGATTCGGTGCCAAAAAGTCTGACCTTATAGGGGTAGGGAATTAGCATGTCAATTATGTTTAGTAAAGGAATGTGTTTTGTGTAACAGGTGAGGATAACTTGTCGCAGAGCCAGACCGTCTGGGTAATGAGTAGTAATTAACTCACCTGAATGTCATTATCTAAAAGAATGTGTAAAGTGGTGGGTGGAGTTGAGTCATTGTCCACTCTCAGTTTCAACTGTATATAACAAGGCTGAGTTACCATTAAAGCATTCATTTGTTTGAACCAGAAAGAACAGAGCGTGTGTCTCGTCTTTCTGGGGGGGAGTTCTTAGCCCCCATTCACATCTAGGCGTTTTTACGCCTGTAGTGCTACGCCGCTGCCGCCAGAGGGATGAGAACACATGTCCCTCTATGGAGATGGTTCACATCTCCATGCCGAACGCCGGACGCCTGACGCCTGAAAAAAGGTCCCGGACATTTTTTTCAGGCGGCTTTCGGCGTTCGGCTAGGAGATGGGAAGCATCTCCATAGAGGGGGTCAATCTGGGGCACATCTAGGCGGACAATACCGGCGTTTTGTCGCCGCAAATCGCGGTACAAAACGCCGCTATTTGTACCGCGATTTGCGGCGACAAAACGCCGCGAATTTGTCTGCCTAGGTGTGAATGGAGCCTTATGGATCGTGTCTGCTGGATCGTTTACGATATTCCATTCCACCAACCCAAGACAGCTTATCCGACACTCCGTCGGATAAGCTGTCTTGGGTTGGTGGAATGGAATATCGTAAACGGTGTTAACCCCTGACCGTTACATTAATAAAGCTGGTGTCGCAATTGTATGTTATATTATTTTTTCTTTTTAATTTTTTTTATATTTTTCCCATGAAAGTGGAGTTACCCTTTATGGCTAGTTTTAGGCTACCCATAACATAGGTTTGCAGGGATATAATTTTCAGACTATTTGGTAGCTTTTTGATGTATTTGGACAGCAAGATTTTAAGGAGCAATTGAATAAAATATGTTTATTTTTCACATTTATGCTCAGTATTCTCCTGAGCAATCAACATAAATGAAAGTAGTATTTTTTAACACTGTCTACCATAATAAAACCAAATCTGTCTCTAAATCAAAATCTAAATAAAACCAGTGTGATTTTTGTATTAATACACAAGGCAGTATAAACATTATTAGAAAATAAATCTAAATCTATCTATTGTAAAATGGTAAAACTGAAGGTAGGAAATAGACTCAGTTATATGACTGTAGTTATGTCACTATTTATTGAGACATATACAGTACGTCTTGAAAACCTTTAGGAATAAAGCTAACCTAGCCTATGCTCAAACTAAAAACAAATTATATACATATTTGCTGTAATACCCTATACTATATACAGCCTCTTTACAGGAATGTTTCCAATCCGGTGGATTAACATGAATTACATTTTAATACACATGGTAGCTTTTGTATCATTCGTGCACAATAAATGACATCCCCCATTTAATGAGCTAGGAGAATATGTAACACCTTACTACTAATTTAGTAGGAATGGTAATGGACATATACATATCAAATAAATAACAGGGAGTACTGGTATCCACCATCATAATTTAGCCTGAATGGTAGCACGTGTTCTTTCACTCTATTCCATAGGAGATTGAAGGATTTGAGAATTGTCCTGTACTATATCGAGTACATTTAATGTGCTATGGTGCTTGTTATCTATATCTGTTCAGGTTGGTGGATGTTTGAAATTGGGTGTTTTGTATATTATTATCTGGTAAGACCACATCTAAAAAAATGGAAAGTGAAATGATTTTATAGCCCCTAAAATCATTACTTTATACACTAAAAATAAAACTACAAAATGGGTGATGGCTGATGAAAGCATTAACATTAATGATTAGTTAGTTCCACAATATGTCTAAATAAGTAAGTCAAATTTGGAAATAAACTACAATCATTTACCTAAAATGTTAATGGAACTCAGCACTCACATTTCAAAACTCATATTAGTTCATATTACTCCAAAACACTGCAGAACTATCAGAATGTATTCTGTCTATAAATAGGGACCAGTCCTATCAAATTTATACGGTGAACCAATAGTATATAGAAGTACAATGACAGATTCAGGTTAGGTACTTGCATAGCTTTCCTTCTGTTTACTTGTTGGAAGAAAATATATTTTTTTGCTAAAATAAACCATAATAAATAATATATATAATAAATATCTACTAAATTAGCAAGCACGTGTGAGGGTTTACAATCCACCCGGCCACTGCACATATACGGCCGGAAGGGCGCTCTCTCCTTCTGAGTGGACATTCAGGAACGTCCCTCATAAGGAGGGGATCGCGCGTTCCTGCCCAGCAGCGCGATCGCTATGAACTGGTGTCACCCGGACATGGCGCATCATAGATCAGCAGGAGGGCTCTGTGATTGGCCCTCCTGATCACATGACGGACGTGTCCAATCACAGCCGTCATGTGATGTAAACAAACAGCCGGTTGCTAGGTGATCGGCTCTCCTCACACAGAAGTCGTCGGTGAGGAGAGGAGGGCGGATCGCTGCAGCTGGCTGGTGATCAGTAAGTAGTGAGTATGAGCTGTTTTTTTTCAGCTTTTTACTCACTTATCACCAGTCTAGTGTCCCACACACTGTAAAACACAAAGTAAAGAAACATGTCCCCAAAACACATGTCCCCACATAGTAAAAAACACCTGCCCCCCCACATATGTAACGGTAAAATCACATGTCCCAATGATCATTCGCACACATATGTCTGTGATCACCTGCGCACATCTGTACATGATCATTTGCGTACATATGTCCGTGATCACACGAACCAATTATTATACACATAGGGACAGATTCACATACAAGAGCGGCGGCATAACGTATCGTAGATACGTTACACCGCCGCAATTTTTCATCGCAAGTGCCTGATTCACCAAGCACTTGCAATGAAAACCTACGCCGGCGGCCTCCGGCGCAAGGCGGGCCAATTTAAATGGGCGTGTGCCATTTAAATTAGGCGCGCTCCGTTTCCGAACTCCCATCGTGCATTGCACGCCGTGACGTAATTTTTTCGAACGGCAACGCGCGTTGCGTAATTCCGTATTCCCGGACGGCTTACGCAAACGACGTTGATTTTTAAATTTCGACGCGGGAACGACGGCCATACTTTAGACAGCAATACGCTTGCTGACTAAAGTTAGGGCACCTAAAACGACGACTAACTTTGCGACGGGAAACTAGACTAGCGGCGACGTAGCGAACGCGAAAATCCGTCGTGAATCGCCGTAACTCCTAATTTGCATACCCGACGCTGGTTTACGACGCAAACTCCCCCCAGCGGCGGCCGCAGTATTGCATCCTAAGATCCGACAGTGTAAAACAATTACACCTGTCGGATCTTCTGGCTATCTATGCGTAACTGATTCTATGAATCAGTCGCATAGATAGAAACAGAGATACGACGCCGTATCAGCAGATACGCCGTCGTATCTCCACTGTGAATCTGGCCCTTAATGTATTTTTTTTTTACCAAAAACATATAGTAGAATACATTTTGGCTTAAATTTATGACAAAATTCGATTTTATTGGATTTTTTTTAAAATAGAAAGACGAAAATACAGTTGTGTTCAAAATTATTCAACCCCCCAATGCTGTAAAGGGTTTTAGGGAATTTAGTGTACATTTGTAATTGTATTCAGAATGAAATCCTACAAGGACTTCTTAAAGAACCATATGCAACTAAAATGACATCAATCGGTTTTGTAATACAGTAGTAAATATTTATTTTGTGAATTCTTCATTTACACAATTATTCAACCCCTTAAAGACTACCACTCTGAAGAACAGAGGTTCATTGAAGTGTATTCAATCAGGTATTGAAAACACCTGTGGATGTCAAGGAGCAGCAATAAAGCCTAATATGCATTAATTAGGCAGCTTTAAAATGACTGTGATACTCAGCTCCTTCTAGACATTTACTGGTGTGGTTACAAACATGGTGAGGTCAAGAGAATGATCCAGGAAGACAAGAGAAGAGGTGATTACTCTTCACAGGAAGGGCAATGGCTATAAGAAGATTGCAAAGATGTTAAACATACCAAAAGACACCATAGGAAGCATCATTCGCAAATTCAAGGCAAAGGGCACTGTTGAAACGCTACCTGGTCGTGACAGAAAGAAGATGCTGACTTCGACTGCTGAGCGCTACCTGAAGCGTAGAGTGGAGAAAAGTCCCCTTGTGACTGCTGAGGAACTGAGAAAATATTTGTCAGATGTGGGTACTGAAGTTTCTGCTCAGACAATACGGCGCACACTGCGTAATGAAGGCCTCCATGCCAGAACGCCCAGGCGCACCCCCTTGCTGTCTCTAAAGAATAAGAATAGTTGACTGCAGTATGCCAAAAGTCATGTGGACAAACCACAGAAGTTTTGGGATTGTGTTCTGTGGACTGATGAAACTGTTTGGGCCCATGGATCAACGCTATGTTTGGAGGAGGAAGAACAAGGCCTATGATGAAAAGAACACCTTGCCCACTGTGAAGCATGGCGGGGGTTCAATCATGCTTTGGGGCTGTTTTGCTTCTGCAGGTACAGGGAAGCTTCAGCGTGTGCAAGGTACCATGAATTCTCTTCAGTACCAGGAGATATTGGATGACAATGTGATGCAGTCCGTCACAAACCTGAGGCATGGGAGACGTTGGACCTTTCAACAGGACAATGATCCCAAGCATACCTCCAAGTCCACTAGAGCATGGTTGCAGATTAAAGGCTGGAACATTTTGGAGTGGCCATCGCAGTCACCAGACTTAAATCTGATTGAGAACCTCTGGTGGGACTTAAAGAAAGCAGTTGCAGTGTGCAAGCCTAAGAATGTGACTGAACTGGAGGCTTTTGCCCATGATGAATGGGCGAAGATACCCGTAGATCGCTGCAAGACACTTGTGTCAAGCTATGCTTCACGTTTAAAAGCTGTTATAACTGTAAAAGGATGTTGTACCAAGTACTAAGATTGAATGTCACTTGGGGGTTGAATAAAACTGATAATGATGTGAGCACAGAAAAGACAATTGTGGTTATTTTATTATAAATGTTATGTTATATTTGTCTGACCTACACGTGGCTCTTTGATTTAATTGTAAGCAGGATGACTGAATGATCAAAATCAGTGTCAAACTGGGCAAAACAATCAATTTCAGTGGGGGGTTGAATAATTTTGAATACAACTGTATATATTTTTTCCAAATTTCCTCTTTTTTTCGCTTATATTGCAAAAAATAAAAAACGGAGTCGTGAATAAATACCACCAAAAGAAAGCTCTATTTGTGTGAACAAAATGATAAAAATGTAATTTGGGTACAGTGTAGCATGACCACGCAATTGTCATTGAAAATGCGAGAGCGCTGAAAGCTGAAAATTGGTCTGGGAAGGAATTGGGTGAAAGTGCCCAGTATTGATGTGGTTAAAGTAGTTTGTGCAAATAGAAAATTTAAATAAACTGTCACTACTTCTTCATTAATATTTCAACTTTTTTGCATTATTATATTTTTCCTTTATTTGCTTATGCTTTATAAAATTTAGTTTTAATCTACTATTACACTTGCAGCGAAAGCCGTTAGCGCTAAAGCACAGTTTGTTTTTGTGGCGCTTTTTCTGCACTTATAAGCCGCTAATGTGGTTTTACCCAAAAAAATAGATTTTCAGGCGCTTTGGAAGCACTGCCCATTCATTGCAATGGGCAGGGTGTCTTGAGAGCGCCAAATACAGCACTCCCAAACCGCCCCATAGATGCTGCTTGCAGGACTTTCTGTAATGTCCCGCAAGCACACCATCCTTAAAGTATATGTTTACCTTCAGAAAAGATTCTCAGAAATTTCCTGTATACAATACAATGGGGGTTATTCAGGAAAGGCAAATCCACTTTGCACTTCAAGGGCAAACTAGAAGTGCAAAGTGCACTTGAAATTGCACTAAAAGTGCACTTGGAAGTGCAGTCATTGTAAATCTGAGGGGTAGATCTGAAATGAGGGGAAGCTCTGCTGATTTTATTATCCAATCATGTGCACGCTAAAATGCTGTTTTTTATTTTCCTTGAATGCCCCCCTTGGATCTACAGCGACTGCACTTGCAATTTCAAGTGCACTTTGCATTTGTAGTTTGCACTTGTAGTGCAAAGTGGATTTGCCTTTTGTAAATAGCCCCCAATGTCTAATTAATAATACATACCAGAGCTTCTCCTGTTGTAAATGGTGAAGCTCAACTAGAGAAGTGCAGTCACTGTAGATCTGAGGGGGACATGCAAGGAAAATAAAAAAACCTGCATTTTAGCTTGCACATGATTGGATAATAAAATCAGCAGAGCTTCCCCTCATTTCAGATCTACCCCTCAGATTTACAGCGACTGCACTTCCAAGTGCACTTTCAGTGCAATTTCAAGTGCACTTTCCACTTGTAGTTTGCACTTGTAGTGCAAAGTAGATTTGCCCTTGAAATTGCACTGAAAGTGCACTTGGAAGTGCAGTCTCTGTAAATCTGAGGGGTAGATCTGAAATGAGGGGAAGCTCTGCTGATTTTATCATCCAATCATGCACAAGCTAAAATGCTGTTTTTTTATTTTCCTTGCATGTCCCCCTCGGATCTACAGTGACTGCACTTCCAAGTGCACTTTCAGTGCAATTTCAAGTGCACTTTGCACTTGTAGTTTGCACTTATAGTGCAAAGTGGATTTGCCTTTCGTAAATAACCCCCAATGTCTCTTTCAAGGGTTTTATTGAACAAACTTTCCAACAGAGGGATAGAGGAATGGGGAGGACTCAGATATCTTACTTGCAGATCACAGATAATTTTCTAGGTCCAGAGGGACAGCCGTCTCCACGCTGGACTCAGCAACCACCGGATAGCAGCCGGTGTGAAGCTCGATCAAAACGAAAAGTCTCTGCCACAGACTTGACAGTAGAATTTGTTTGTTAGTCTCTGTCACAGACTAGGTGAACTTAGGATTCGCTCAATAGTCTCTGCCACAGACTAGGTCAACCCCTCACTGGGTTAGTTTCTGAAGCAAAAGAACACCACTCTCAGTGCCAGGATCTCTCAGCCGTTCCGCCAGCACTGTGAGATAACTTTGATCCGGGTACATCCTCCAATTGAGTCCTCAATTGCTCGGTCCCTTCCATTAGGCAAGGCGACACAGTATTATCCCTGGATCAGTAGGCCCCAGCAACTTCTAGGCCCACATCTCAGTTGCGAGGCCAACGTAGGCCCGAGGCGGAAACTGCCAACACATTCCCGAGGCCAGGAGGGCCCTCAGGTGAGCTGCTTCTGGGAAAGAGGCACCCAACACATTCAGCCTGCTGCCTTTCCAACCCTGACCAGCGGTGACAATGACACCCATCGTCAGGAGGAAAATCATACAACCAGCCGAACTGAGACAGAGCCACAATTTAGACATAATCCTTCTGAGCCAACTACTGCTCAGACAACTATAATTTGAACACATAGCGCCCACTCATTGAGAGCAGGGCGCTACAGTACATTAAAATGATATTGCTACTCTGTCCTCCCTGGCTGTGAATATGACCGGTAAGGGTGCTTGTTTGTCGCTCCACACCTCCTCTACAACCGCGTCATGCCCTGACACAAAAGGAAAAGAGATTGACATGGACAGTATAATTGCACTTATAGTGGTTCAAAAGTCTCAAGGTTCTTTACCTTCGTGCATTCTATGTATGAAGGTAAAAACACCTTCTGTGTACAGCAGCCCCCCAAAACGTACCTAAGCCCCATCTCAATCCAATGATGTGCACGAGAGTCTTGGCTTTATGGGAACTCTCCCTCTTCATTGGCTGAGGCAGGAGCCAGTGAGCCAATGAGAAGAGAGGGGATGGAGCAAAGCTGCAGTTCCGTGTCTAGGAACACAGAGCAGCAGCTCGGGAGCGAGCCTGCTCGGGTACCCCCAAAACAAGCTGATTGCTCTAGGGGCACTTGGCAGGAGGGTGAAGCCAGGAGCACCAGAGAGGGACCCGAGAAGAGGAGGATCGGGGTCGCTTTGTGCAAAACTACTGCACAAAGAAGGTAAGGATAACATGCTATTTAAAGCGGAGTTCCACCAAATCTTTTTTTTTTAAGTCAGCAGCTACAGATACTGCAGCTGCTGAATTTTTAAATATGGACACTTACCTGTCCAGGGCGCTCGCGATGTCAGCACCCAAAGCCGATTTGTCCCTCGGCACTCGGGTGTGGGCGCCGCCATCTTTGGTATGGGAATCAGGAAGTGAAGCCTGGGGGCTTCACTTCTGGGTTCCCTACTTCACATGCGCGAGTCACGCTGCGTGATCCCACTGGTCCCCACTGTCTTCTGGGACCTGTGTGTCTCCCAGAAGACAGCAGGGGGGACGGAGGAGGGGCCGGACATGGCGCAGATAACTGCAGATACTGTGGCGATCTATGCCCAGAAGTGGGAGCAAATACCTGGATTACACAGGTATCTGCTCCCCCCTTCCCCCTGAAAGGTGCCAAATGTGACACCGAAGGGGGGGGATTCCAAAATGTGGAAGTTCAATTTTTGTGTTGAACTCCACTTTAAAAAAAAAAAAAAAACTTCACTTAAATATCACTTTAACCCTGATCTGGCCCCAGAGAAAAAAATTAAGTCTGGCCATGAAATATCATCCCACCTACTCCTTCAACAGAAGTTAACAAAATTGTCAAGATACAGTACAGTGTACTGTAGTTCTAGCTAACAAGTAAACACCTGCAAGAGCAGTCGGTTCAGCCTGGGCAAGGCCCAGCCAGCCAGTATAATCATCTGCCTCCACACAGCAGAATGCAAGGAAATAAATGAATTGTGGGAAAGAAGTGGAGAAGTTACAGGAGTTACAGAGTCGAAATAGACAGTTGCAATAGCAAGAACTCTGAGAGAAGAGTTGAAGCTATGGATGTTGATGTTACAAATCCAAACTATAAAATTAACTTGGTGTTGAAGTGAACTTGGTATTGAGTTATTCATGTTAAGGTCATCACAGAGGAAAAGGGGACACTCGCTACTTCTAGAGGAAAGGTTTCTTCACAGTAAGAGCTGTAAAAATGTGGAATAGACTCCCTCCAGAGGTGGTTCTGTCAAGTTCAGTAGATTGCTTTAAGAAAGGCCTGGATTCTTTCCTAAATGTACATAATATAACTGGGTACTAACATATATAGGTAAAGTTGATCCAGGTAAAATCTGATTGCCTCTCGTGGGGATCAGGAAGGAATTTTTCCCTCCGCGGTAGCAAATTGGAGAATGCTTTGGTGGGTTGTTTGCCTTCCTCAGGATCAACTGTGGGTGAAGGATTGTGTATATGGGATATAATTATTATTATTATAATTTTTTGGGGGTTGAACTAAATGGACTTGTGTCTTTTTTCAACCTTACTAACTATGTAACTATGAAACTATGAAATCATGTGTATGATAAAAGATTTTAAAGCAAGTTTGGATTACCAGACTTTAACTTCAGCAGATCCTATTGATGAGCAATAGATATGTGTTTGTGTAAGGAAACATCCATTAAAAGGAGAAAAAAATGAAAGACTTTTGATGTTACTGCAATTCCTAGTAACTATGTATATATACAGTAATGGTGCGTGAGTCCAAACAGAAGTTGGCCCCCACTAGATTTCTAGTAAGCCAAACTTTTAATTTGATTATGCCTTTGATGAAAGTGCACAGAATTAAATGATCTACTGGTTTACAGCAAGATCTGCTTTGCGTATAGGCAAGCCGTAATCATCAAAAATAATATCATGGGTGCAGATTTTTCACGAAAGAATCAGTGCTGTTCAAAAAGGAATATATGGGCTTGCAGAACAAGATGGGTTCCAAATGCTGAAGAAATCAACTTTAGGTATAGGCTGCATTAAAAATCTACAGTGGTAAGGTCTTTGATCTGCTAAATCTAAAAAACAAAGTTTTGAGTTTTAGAGGATGGCAAGTGCAGGTTGTTGGGCTGCAGCAGCATGATGTGAAATGTGTGGAAGATGTTCTAAGGCCGATCAAGATCAGTAACAGCTACTGAATGTGTTGGTAAAACTGCACACTCTTCTCAAAGTCACACAATGTTCCTGATAATCTAATGAAGGAAGGGAAAGCTCTTTGGTAAGCTTTCTCTAATTGATTTGGCTGGTAACAATAGGAACACATTGAGCACAGACCAACAAACGCAATTTGAAGGGGCTGAAATAAACAAAAGTTTATTAGCTCTAAATTAATGCATCATTTCTCTCGTATATAAACCAAATCAATGTATATGGGACTTTAAATGAGGCATAACATTGAATACATTTATATATAAAAAAGGATCAATTTATTGAATGTTACATAAAGGTCTCACAGATTAAAACGACAAGCTTGTTAGTTATATCCCACATATAGCAGCCTAGGGTACACATTGGGGGGGGGGGGGTTATTTACGAAAGGTAAATCCACGTTGCACTACAAGTGCAAAGTACACTTGGAAGTGCAGTCACTGTAGATCCCAGGGGGACATGCAAGGAAAATAAAAAAAGCATTTTTAGCTTGAACATGATTGGATAATAAAATCAGCAGAGCTTCCCCTCATTTCGGAACTACCCCTCAGATTTACAGTGACTGCACTTTCAAGTGCACTTTCAGTGTAATTTCAAGTGCACTTTGCACTTGTAGTGCAAAGTGGATTTGCCTTTCGTAAATAACCCCTATTATATTGATAGAATTAACCCATCCATATATTGCCACATAGTCAAATTACTAAAAAGGAATGTATCATAAAAACTTGATGCATTTCGTGAATCTTCACTTCTTCAGAAGTAGATGTCACTTGTATAAAATCTGTAGGCTAGAAAACAAGGTTTTAGAGTATATTGGAGCACTCCCTCATAAAGGGAGAGATTTATAATATTGTTCAACTAGTGTCATTGTTTGTTAAAAGAAAATACTTACAAACCAGCTTAATAACAAGATCATTGCTGTGGCACCATCAAATGGTGACCACCACATAGTGTCTGGCCTGGGAGTTGTGGAAGGGATACTGTACACCCCACCAGGATAACCAAAGAGCTGCACAGGGAGGTATAAAGAGGGAATATGAAAACCCAAAGTCCCATTTATGAAACAAAAGAGTCAAATAAAGCAGAATCTTAATCACTTTATCCAGAAGCCTCCCACCAAGTGCTAATCAAGGAAAAAATATTAGAGTATCCCATGCGTGAAGTAGGCAAATGAGGTAGCTCTGCAATGTGATGATGTTAATAATAGTGATTTGCCAAAGATCAGAGTAGAGAGAATACAAAGAAAAAGCAAGCATACTTTTAAAGAAAGGTTTTAAAGAAGGATCACCATAAGAGATTTCTACCGTAAAATAACCTTTTTCTCAAACTATGGCTGTATTAAACCACTTAGTTAAAACATTTGGTACATTTAAATACTGCAAGTGGAAATGTTCACCTTTGCCTCTTGAATGGATCTCTGTTTTAGGCTGATCACTACACAATCCCAAACAGCACAAACCTATCAATAGACATTGGGGCAGATCCACAGAGAGAGTACGCCGGCGTATCGACTAATACGCCGGCGTACTTTCAAATTTCCCGCGTCGTATAGTTGTTTTGAATCCTCAAAACAAGATACGATGGCATCTGGGTTAGATCCGACAGGCGTACGTCTTCGTACGCTTTCAGATCTAAGATGCAATTCTTCGGCGTCCGCTGGGTGGCGTTCCCTTCGTTTTCCACGTCAAGTATGCAAATTAGCTATTTCCGACGATCCACGAACATACGAGCGGCCGGCGCATTCCTTTACGTCGTCTCTAGTCAGCTTTTTTCGGCATATAGTTAAAGCTGCTATTTTGTGGCATACTCAATGTTAAGTATGGCCGTCGTTCCCGCGTATAATTTAAGTCGTTCGTGAATCGAGATGGGCGTAATTTACGTCCAGGTCAAAACCAATGACGTCCTTGCGACGTCATTTCGCGCAATGCACGGCGGGAAATTTAGCGACGGCGCATGCGCAGTTCGTTCGGCACAGGGACGCGCTTAATTTAAATGAAACACGCCCCCTACCCGCCCAATTTGAATTCCGCGCCGTTACGCCGCTTGAGATACACTACGCCGCCGTAACTTACGGCGCAAAATCTTTATGGATTCGAACCAAAGCCAGGTAAGGTACGGCGGCGTAGCGTATCTCAGATACGATGCGCCGGGGCAGATCTTTGTGGATCTGCCCCATTAGGTATTAGTCCTTATTTAAAAAAAAAAAATAAGTTTAATACTGTATTCCAGGAACAGCCACATTAACGTGTTCCTAATACAGGCAAAGCTGCCCTTTTTGCTGCACTTTTCCACATACAGTACGGTACAGTTTTCTACACAAAATCACTACTATTTTAGTGCAGTAAAGAACCACATCCTCAATCCCCCTATCGCCATAGCTGCTAATACATTTATGCAACCCCCTGTACTGATAATGTCAGGGAGACTTAAAGGGAGAGGTAGAGGCTCTGCCTCCCCAGTTAGTAGGGCACTATAACATTCTGCGTCTGCATCCTATTTTATGCTAAAACCTGTCTTGTCTTTTCTTCCTGAAATTGCGGCCTAGAAAAATTGTTTATATACTGTGTACAGTATTTGTATTCTTTTGTGAAATAATACACTCTAAATTTGATTTCTTGCTTAACACCTGCCTTTTGTCTCATTCTGAAACTGTGGCCTACTACAGTCACATAAAGACTTGTGCATCAAACTTTTTTTCTGTGATATAATACACCTTAATTTTGATTTCTTAATTAAAATCTACCTTTAAAACTGCTCCCTACTAAAACCCCTTACATTGTGTGCATCAAGTCTGGACAATATTTGTGGCAATTTTTTTTCTGAAATAATACATTCTAATCATGATTTCTTGATTAAAATCTGACTGGTGTCTCCAATTGCAGCCTACTAAATCAGCTTACATCTAGTGTGTAAAACTTTAAAGGCTTTTTTTCCCTATAATATAATACACATTTAAAATTGTTGATAAAACCTGTCTGGTGTCTCTCACTGAAGCCTACTGAATTAGCTTACATAAGGTAGTGAGCATCAAGTATGTAAAACCTTTGTGGCTTTTCTTCTGTGAAAATTTTGATTTCTTGATTACAACCTGCACAACATAGTGTGCAATAAGTCAGTACAATGTTTTCACAATGCACAATGTTGTTTTATGCTGTGAAATAATACACTCTAATTTTTTTTTGATTAAAATATCCCTGTCATGTCCCTCTGAAACTGCAGTCAACTAAAACCACTTACAGAGTGTACATTGAGTCTGTTCAATTTTAGCCTGGAATCTCCTTCTAAAAAATGCAGCCTTCAAAAGAGACTTACAAAGTGTACATCGAGTACAATTTTTGTGGCTTTTATTCTAAGAAATAATATACCCTCATTTTGATTTCCTGATAAAAACCTGATTGGTGTTTCCCACTGCGGCCTATTAAAGTCCCTCACATTGTGTGTATTAATACAAATAATATCATTTTGGCTTTTTGATTAAAACTTGAGTGGTGAAACTGTGGACCACTATATCAGCTTGCAAACTGGCCATCAAGTGAGTACAAATGTGAACCTTTTCTGGGATAAGATACACTCAAATTTCATGATTAAATCAGGCCTGATTTCTCCCTATAAAAAACGCAGTCTGCTAATATAGTGTGCACAAATTTGGTGGCATTTTCTATAAAATATTACCCTCTAGTTCTGATTACTTGTGTAGTTATGAGAAATCCCCCCCCCCCCAGTGTATTGCCATAACCCAGTAAGTAAATAAGAGAACCAGAGTGGATTTTATGATTAAGTTGGCAGTGCCTCCACCCAGAACAGGCCCCCTGTAAACAGAGCAAATTAACCAAGAATCGAATTCAAGTACTTGGGAGCAGGGGAACTACTGCAACCAGTTAGTAACAATAACCAAGAGTATATAGATGCACATCAGTATAGAAATAATACAAGTTGTGTATAAGAAAAGATTAACAATAGTGCATATATCCAATGTACAAACAGGTATTATTAGCAGAGGCAGAGGCTCAAACAAGAGACCTGGTAGAAATGTGCACATACAGTATACCTGGGTATAAATAGTTATTATAAAATATATATCCAGATGATTGTTGCAGCACAGTTTAATTGCAGGATCACCTGAAGATAACTGTGATGTAGAGTTTGTTATAGTGTCAAAGACCTGAAGACAGAATCAGTGATTATAGGGAGATCCTCCAACCGTCTTCTAACCAGCGTGGGACATACTTTCTCACCAGCAGAAACAGTAGTGTGATATTGGAACTCACAGTCAGCTTATCTACTTTGCAACTTCTAATATGCCATCAAACCAGATGTCTAACTACCTATGGGCCATCAGATTCCTAACCTGGCTTTAGTCTATACTTTAGGCTTTAGTCTATGCTGTTTATTCAGCACTGGGTTAAAACTAGCAATAGAATCCAAGACCAGAAAGGACAAGGTTAACTAAAATACCAGAAGCTGCATATAAACTCTTTTGAAATAAACATTTCCACCTACTAATATACTGGAAGGTAACCAACCAGACCTAAACAGACCTAGCAATCTGGTACTGTGTATGTAAGATAATAACAATAGGACAAAAATATGACTGTCACAAGGATTCATATACACACTCGAGAGGCTATTGGAAGCTGCAGTTAACTAATAGAACATAGGAATACTTGTCTAATAGTCTCTGCTTCTTGTCTGGGTAAAATACAGCATCAACAGTAGCTCCTTAGTGTGTAAGGTCACGTGGCTCAGTTCTGTGTCTAGTTCCTAGAAATGCCCCTTTATAAATATATCACAATCTTCCAGCTTGGATTTCTGACCCAGTTAGCAGAGACAGGAAGTACCTGTCTATAACCAACTATGTGATAAATAACAAAGAACAGCTATGTATTAATACAGACAGTAACAGTAGAGGGAAGAATATTAAAACCTACCTGATGCCTCCCTCTGAAACAACAGCCAACAAAAACTTCTAATGAGTCTATAAAATATCTCTGTATTTTATCTGTAAAAATATAGCAAACTAAATCGAGATTTTCCGATTAACATCTGCCTGATGTCTCCCTTCATAACTGTAACCTAAAAAATGCTTACACGGAGTGCATCAGATCTGTACACATTCTGTTGCATGTTGTGCAAAATAACAGACCTGTTCAAGTTTGTAGCTTTTTTGTGGAAAAAATATGTTCTAATTTTGCTTTCAACCTGGTCTCTTCCTGTGAACACACAGCCTGCTAAAGCTGCTTACTTTTTTTTATTCTTTATAGCACAACAGTCCAACAGTTGGACTCATCCAAAGTAATAACTAATTTAAGCTGTTGCATGAAACAATCCAACACTTGAAGGGGTTAAGGTGAAAAAACACAGCCCCCTAGCCACCCGTTTTACTTACCTGAGCCCTTTAATAACCCACGGCGGGGACACGCTGTCCCTCAGGCCTCTCGGCTTTTGATTGAATGGATTGATAGCAGCGCAGCCATTGGCTCCCGCTGCTGTCAATCAAATCCAATGATGCGGGTCCGGGTAGGCGAGGCCGAGTCATACATTCAGCGGCTATGGATTCGGAAGCAAGCCCGCAAGGTGACCCCCGGGAGAGCACTTCTCCTAGGGGGGTATCTGATGCAGGGAGGAGCCGTGAGAGCCGACGAGGGACCCCAGAAGTCGAGGATCGGGGCCACTTTGTGCAAAACTAACTGCACAGTGGAGGTAAGTATGACATGTTTTTTTTTTTTTTTTATAATCAAAGCTTTACAATTACTTTAAAACAGGATTTACAGATTAACACAGCACAATAAAATAAGGATTTACTAAAGATCTAATGTTTGAAGCATTCGCACAATATATACTGTATATGAGTACGATCTTATAGTCATCCCTATATGTGAGTCCCGATAGAGGACAAAAACATGGGGGGGATTATAGAAAAATAGAAAGACCAGAGCTAGAGGGGAAGGGAAAGAGAAAAAAGAAAAAATGGGAGGGAGAAACAGGAATGGGGTCTCACATCTCCATGGCAAGGACCATGCCTTATTCACATGCATGTGAAGAGTGTCCATTAAAACCATTTCTGTTTGACTTTTTCCTACTTATCTTGCAAGGATGCAGGCAAATGCCCTAGCCACACTGACCAGGTGGACCAACAGGGAACTTTTGTATGTTTTGGGAGATCAGAGAGATGCAACAGGTATTTGGCTGGATCCCTACCTAAGTCAAAATTAGTAAGTTGTTTAATAGTTTCCACCACCGAGGATCAAAAGTTCTCCAATTTTTCTTGTTCCAAAAGACATGAAGGATGGTACCTACCTCTTGCCCACACCTCCAGTAAACAATTGCCGCCTCTGGATATATTTTCTTTAACACCACAAGAACCCTAGACCAACGAGTGCATATCTTGTACCCAAGTTCTTGGTATTTACTTGCAACTGATGAGTAGTGAGCAACATATAAGACATGTTTTCTCTGCTTTCGAGGACAGGGTAATACCCAAATATCTTTCCAATTTTGACAGGAACGGGGGCACAAGCTTATAGGCCCCATCCAAGAATACACATTTTTATACCATTTGTCAAGGTCCTACTTTAGTACACAAAGCATGGGTGGAAAGTTAGCTGAAAAATGTGTTTGATGTGTGGGATTTTAACCCCAAGATAAGTAAGATGGGAGGATGTCCACGGGAAAGAGAACAAGAGAGAGACTGGGCTCTCCTACCAGTAATCGTAAAGTTAAGCATCTCAGTTTTGTGAACTTTACCGTAAGGTTTAACAGATCACCGTATCTACCAAATCTTGAATGAGATTAGGCAAGGTAATTGCTGTATTTGTTACAAAGAATTACAAGTCATCAGCAAAAATTACTATTTTTTGTTTAGAGTCACCCACTGAAAGCTCCTGATATCCAGATGTTGGCACACATGCTGGTGACAGGGGGCAGCCTTGTCATGTGCCATTGGACAAGTAAAAGTATGGTGGGAGGGCCTCATTTGTCTTCATAGCCACCGTGGGCGTAGAGTATATGGCGTCTATCCATTTACTGAAGTTTGCCCCCACCCTGACATGCGTCAGCGTCTCCTTCAGGAAATCCCAATCCACCCTGTCAAAGGCCTTTTCTGCATCAGAGGAGTGTAGACGCAACACAAATCTTTATTTCACAACAAAACTTGCCCGATTTCTTTTTTATAAACTGCAGCCTAATAAATCTGCTTACAGACTGCAATGATTGCACAATATTTTTGGCTATTGTTTGTGAATTAATAGCCTCTAATTCTTTATTTCTTGATACAATTTTCTTTGTTTCACACTTTTAAATTGCCAGTTTAAGAGATGCTTAGATGTTGTGCATAGACTGCTCAGTCTTTTCGGCAATTTTATGTGATTTTTTCAGTACTCATTCAAGTCATAAAATACTATTTAATTTAATGACTTTAATAAGAAAAATCTCTTAAACTGTATGTGTGAATTCTTATGTTCTGTTTTCTATCAATGGATTCTTTAAATGAGACTTCACACTCCTTTAAAACGCCAGTATCCACCTTTTCCATTATGTGATCAATACTCTTCCTACACACATTAAAGAACCATGTGCTGATAACACCAAGAGAAGACCTTATAGCATTACCACTAATCACCTCTACGAGGCCAGTGTCAGCGCTGGCAGGCTTATATTGAAAGGAGCCTATTTTTTTTCATATGGATATGATGGTGTTTAATTTTGTTAATATAGAACTATCCTTATCAAGATTTATTTTCCAGAATTCTGACCTGCCATTCAGGAAACCAGCAAAGGCAGTATTACAGACACAGATGTTAGGGATTCCTTAAACAATATCAGTGAATGTGCAGTGTCTGGATGATAGTTGCAGGTCTTAAACAAACTGCTCAAATGGTTCACTTCCACCTTGCACTATGTGATGGAGTTTATAGATTACAACAATTACAAAAATTGGCTTAGCTTTTGGGGTCACTTAGTAATGGTACCATTTGCAATAATCACTGAGCTCTTTTCTCACTTCTGCAGACATGCCCCCCTTGTTTTGTTAATGTCACTTCCTTTATCCATAACCACAGTTAATTATCAGCATTTTCTTCCCCTTCATTTTGCTTTCAAAATAATCTAGTTTGCAATTTAATAAATATAAGCCTATATTTTGAGAGAGGCATACATGCTAAAAGATAGTGGGGGTTATTTATGAAAGGCAAATCCACTTTGCACTACAAGTGCAAAGTGCACTTCAAATTGCACTGAAAGTGCACTTGTAAGTGCAGTCACTGTAGATCCGAGGGGGGACATGCAAGGAAAATAAAAAACAGCATTTTAGCTTGCACATGATTGGATAATAAAATCAGCAGAGCTTCCCCTCATTTTAGATCTACCCCTCAGATTTACAGTGACTGCACTTCCAAGTGTACTTTCAGTGCAAATTCAAGTGCACTTTGCAATTGTAGTTTGCACTTGTAGTGCAAAGTGGATTTGCCTTTCGTAAATAACCCCCAGTGTTAAGACCGCTAAAATGCATTGCATTCTTTATGGAACATGGTCATTTGGGTTGGGTATTTTCATGATAATGTTTATTGGGATTTCTTTATGCTTGGTATAGAAGTACAATGTTGTGGTACAAATAATTATCATTGTAACTATCAGCCTTCAACTCTTGTAGTTATCTGGTAGTTACTAGGGATTAGCCAACCATACCTGGGTTTGGTTACAGGCAGGTTCTGTGAACATTACAGAGGTTAGGGTGCTGAATCCAAACCCAACTCAAGTAAGGGAACCAAACGGTAAATAATTGTTAAATAAATAGTAGAACCTTGAGAAACATGTAGCAAAGGAAAAACAAATATATGTTTGGCAGGGAGCAGCGATTTTAATAATGCTTAAAATCAAAAGTTAAAAAGGCAAAATTCCTTTAATAACATGCGTGTTGAATGTCATGAACACCACCGTGAAGTGGCACACCAGTATGATGTATACAACCTTCTGCAGCAAAAACTACAAATGTAGCAGGTGCCAGCCGCCACCACTGCCCGCACTCTTAAACCCCACCCCGTGCACAGCAGACACAGCAAGCAGCTGCGGGTGTCCTCTCCCCCCACCTCCTGTCAGCTCAGAGATCAGGGAGACTCGCAGGGGACCAGAGTGACTGTGCTGCAAGCTTTTTTTCCCCCCCTGCTCGGAGCACCAACACAGCAGGAGACCGAATTCATTTCCAGAGACACAGAGCAGCGCTGAGACCTCAGCAACACGTTGTCCAGCACCAGAAAATTGTAACCTCCCAGGCTCTGGAAATGCATTGCACAAACCTTTCTGCAAGGCCTCCTGAAGATGTTTCATCCTCTGCTCCCTCTGTGAAGGCTGGATAGGTTCTGCAACCTTACCCTTGTAACATGGATCAAGAAGAGTTGCCAGCCAGTAATGATCCCTCTCCTTGATACCACGAATCCTAGGGTCCTTTCGCAGGCTTTGCAGGATCAGGGAGGCCATGCAGAGGCATTCGATCCTGAGTCCTCTGGGTCACTAAGGATCACATGATCCGCAACCATCTCCTCCCAGCCACGTTCAACTTCATGGGTTTCTGGGGACTGAATACGATCCCTTGAAGACTGCTGCTGATGTGTTATCCTCCACCTCCATGCTGACACTTCTTCTTCTTCTTGTGTGATCAGCGGAATACTATCTGGATAAAGGGGGCCTTGAGAGGTAAGGAAGTCCTCCTCTTCCTCTCGCTGTTCTGCCTCAAGTGCCCTGTCCATTATTCCATGAATCGTGTGCTCCAACAGGAAGACAAGAGGGACAGTATCACTGATGCATGCACTGTCACTGCTCACTGTCCTCGTGGCCTCCTCAAATGGTGACAGGACAGTGCATGCATTCTTGATCAGTAGCCACTGGCGTGGCAAAAAAAAGCCAAGCTCCCCTGACCCTGTCCTGTTGCCATGCTCACACAGGTAATCATTGATTGCCCTCTGCTGCTTGTGCAGCCGCTGCAGCATTGCCAACGCTGAGTTCCACTTGGTGGGCATGTCACAAATGAGGCAGTTCTTGGGCAGGTTGCATTCCTTTTGAATGTCAGCCAGCCAAACACTGGCATTATATGACCGGTGGAAATGACCACAGACTTTTCTGGCCTGCCTCAGGAGATCCTGTAGGCCTGGGTACCTGCTCAATAACCGCTGCACCACCAAATTCAGGATGTGAGCCAAACAGGAAACATGGGTCAAGTGTCCCTGTCGGAGGGCAGAGAGGAGGTTGGTGCCATTGTTGCATACAACCATTCCTGACCGAAGCTGGCATGGCGTTAACCACCTCTGAGCCTGCCCCTGCAGAGCTGACAGAATCTCGGCCCCAGTGTGGCTCCTGTCCCCTAAGCAGACCAACTCAAGCACTGCATGGCATCTTTGTGCCTGAGTGCTTGCGTAGCCCCTTGAACGCCTACGAAGCACCACTGGTTCAGAGGACAAATATGCAGAGGAAGAGGCCATAGAGGAAGAATCCAATACTGAACCCTGCATTGCATCCTTCCCAGCTGCCATCAGAGTTACCCAGTGTGCTGTGAAAGAAAGGCAACGTCCCTGTACATGCCTGCTGGACCATGAGTCAGTGGTATTATGCACCTTACTGCTGACCACCCTGTCCAACGAGGCCAAGACATTGCCTTCCCCATGCCGGTAGAGAGACAGAATGGCCTTCCGTGAAAAGAAATGACTTTTGGGAACCTGCCACTCAGGTACCGCACATTCACAAAATGGGGCAGAGTCTACCAGCTGAAAAGGCAGCAGTGTCAGTGCTAGCAATTTGGCCAAGCTAGCATTCAGACGCTGAGCATGTGGATGACTGGGACCAAATTTCTTTCAACGGTTTAGCAACTGGGGTAGGGAAATTTGCCTGCTAAAATCGGATGTTGGTATACCGCTAATAGATTGGCCGCAAGTACATGGGACACCTATTTCTATACCTTTATTCCTCTCAGTGCAGGTTTCTGAGAGGACTGGAGGTATAGTGGGGTTGGAGATCCCAGATGAGAAGCAAAGAGGGGTCCACCTTGTTCTTTGATGTGGGTCTTTTAAGTGCTTTTTCCAATAGACTGCATGGGAGATCCTCATATGTCTGGTCAAGCATGTGGTGCCCAAGCGGCTGCTCTTTTAGCCATGCTTGATACACTTCAGACATATGTTGCAAGCAGCAACAGTGCGATCTGCTGCAGACGTGTCAAAAAAGTCCACACCAAAGAACTTTTCAAAATCAGTGGGGAGTCAGCAGCACCCTGCACCTAATTAGCTCTGCGGTGTGATGCAATAGGGTGGCTGCCCTTAAGCTGCCCCTGGAGGGCATGCTGCCTCGTTGGAGATGTGCCTCCTCTTCCTCCTCCTCCTCTTCTATCAGGCACCCAAGTAAAGTCAGTGGCCTCATCATCCCCTCCCTCCCCATCACTGGAGAAAACTTGGCAGTATGCTGCAGCTGGGGGAACATGACTGACAGTTTCTTGTCCTTCTTGGGCATCCCCTCTCTTTAGACTCATGTCACTCCCTTCCTCAACCTGGGCACCATCATCGGACCCATAAAATCGCTATGCATCCTCCTGCAGCATGTACCCGACATTGTGGTCGAATAGTTCAGGTGACTCCTCCGTGTATTATGGTGGGACCAGGGAGGGAGTGACTGTTGACATGGAACCTATGAAATAGGCCCTTTGGCAGCTGCATTGGCAGGCAAACTACTCTGAGCCTGGGTGACAGAGGACGAGGAGGATGAGGACAGCTTTGTTATCCATTACACCAACTCTTCTGCATGTTGTGGTTCAATAACACGGCCAGCTGCAGAAAAAAAGGACAAGCGTGCCCCATGGCCACGTGCTGAGGATGCACCCTGTCCATGATCAGCACTGTTGAATGTATGACTGTTGACTGTATAAACAGAGCCTGCATGCCCTCTTTTGCCCTCTTTTAGTGGCCTGTGAGCGTCTGCCTCTCCTTGGTGGCCTTCCACTGTATGTATTGCGTACTGTGTACACCACCAGAAAAGTAGTAGCAACTGCACTAGGGGTGCATGATACTGTGTACACCAACAGAAGTGTAATAACAACTATTGGTGCACTGTATGTATTGTGTACTGTGTACACTACCAGAAAAGTAGTAGCAACTGCACTATGGGTGCACGGTATTGTGTACACCACAAGAAGTCTAATAGCAACTATGGGTGCACTGTATGTATTGTGTACTGTGTACACCACCAGAAAAGTAGTTGCAACTGCTCTGGTCATATAAGGTGAATCCCTGTATCAGTTTGTAGCAGATACAGGGGAGATGAGGGAGCACTTGACAAAGCCAGGGAATTCCTGGAGCTGTGACATCACTCATATACTCCCAAGTCCCAGCCAAAGTCGGCAATCCCTCCTCTCCCCTGCCGCAGCTGTTGACTGAAACAGGGGCGCTGGAGCTGTAGATCATGTAACTGTACTGCATATAAATCACCGTTGAACAACAATATAGACCTTACATGTGTTCTCAGTTTCCTCTCAAGGTCGTCTGAATAAAATGTAACTTCAAAGAAAAAGGACTAGAATTGTACAACAAAGGAAATGATTTTACATATAAATGAACCTGCTATTGATTGTATACCTTTACAATATACAGTAAGCTAAGAAAAAGGCAATTGAGATTAATTACAATATACTGTATGTGAAATAAGGCTTTCCATTAAGCTGAATTTCTTTGTCCTCTTTATAAAATACAGTATAAATTTAAGGTAACAAATTCATAAAACTTTACTATTGAAACTGCAGTCTAAGTACTCAAAACGTGCCTAAAAAGAAAAGAAAGAACATTATTCCTGTTACATAGAATTCTCTGCATGCAACTGAATTTTGAACATATTTAGCTTTGACTCAAATTGGCTTTATTACCGGTTAAATAAGTAAAAAAGCAGCAAGATATGATGTACACTGTTGTGAATAAAAAAAAGAGTATGCCTCAAATGTGACTAGGGTATTACTGATGCCCTGTACACACGATAGGTTAGTCTGATGAAAACGGTCTGATGGATTTTTCCATCAGTTATCCGATGAAGCTGACTGATGATCAGTCTTGCCTACACACTATCAGTTAAAAAAACGATCGTGTCAGAACGCAGTGACGTAAAACACAACGACATGCTGAAAAAAACAAAGTTCAATGCTTCCAAGAATGCGTCGACTTGATTCTGAGCATGCGTGGATTTTTAACCGATGGACGTACCCACAGACGATCGTTATTTTCTAAAGGGTTTTTTATCCATCAGATAATTTTAAAAGAAGTTCCTATTTTTTTAACCTATGGATAAATAACTGATGGGGCCCACACACGATTGGTTTAGTCTGATGAAAATGGTCCATCAGATCGTTTTCATCAGACTAACCTATCGTGTGTACAGGGCATGACTGTAATCTTTCAGGTCATTTAGCTTGCCTTGAAGGTGAATATGAAAAGTTTCTGGGATCATTTTGAGTATTTTAACATGCTGCTGACCTGCAGCTGACTTCCTTCTAAGCTGATTCAAACTGATTTTGCATTCTCATTGACTTGTTTGGGCAGGAAAAGCAGTTCTGACATAAGCAAAAGCCTGAGCACACAATTAATCTCAAGTACAGCTGAAAATTACTTATCATTTTTTCACATTCAGTTTTAACAGGTTTAGCATAGCAACCTGAAAGGGGGTGTGGCTGACCACCGATGCAGATGGCCGCACTGTTGCTCGGTTCTCACACAGATCGGCTCACCAGATAGTTCCACCAGAGCACGGGGACCCGATCGAAAAATTCCATCACAACCCTCCAATCCCGGCACCAGCATGCATTTCTGCCAGGAAGAGAAAAGGCTCTTACAAGCCAAAGAAGATGATATAATTCTTCCTGCAGTCTTGGCGGTTCAGTTTTCAAGATGGCACCGGCGGCTCTCAGGGACACACACAGGGCCGCTCACCGAACAGAGGCTCTGCCCGCAGCCATCCACCACAAGCAATGCTCGGTCAGAGCAGCAACAAGGGAACAATATCTGGATTTTCCTCCTCCTCCTCTTCCTCCGCCAGTCCAGCCAAGGTGAAGCAGAAGCTGCAGAAGGATGACAGGGCACAGGAGGTGTCACAGAAACCTCCATAGAAGATACAAGGGAGTTGCAGGACTCCATTTTGGAGCTTTCCACACTAAACCAACCAGTCATGGACACAACTCTAAAATATATGCTAGTATCTCTGTGCACTAGTTTCCACACTGACATCATGACCCTTGTGCAGAAATTCAAATCAGAGGTCGCTAAAGTGTTCCAGACAGTTTCTCACATTGAAAACAAGATGGGTGAGTTCTCCACAACTTTTAACGAGTTGGTTGACTCCCAACTAACGGGATGAGGAAATGCACTGGATCAAGTCAAAACTTGCAGACCTGGAGGATAGATCCAGGTGTAACAACATTAAAATCCGGGGCATAACCGAATCGGCGAAACACACAGATCTAAAATCTTTCTTCACTAACATACTAAAAGAAGCTCTCACTGATGCACCTTTGGAAGATCTGTTAAAACAGATTTCCAAAACCCAAACATATTCCAGACACTGTACCCCGAGATACCATAGCGAGAATCCATTTTTTCCATACAAAAGAGAAGCTGCTGCCAGTGTCCAGATATAAGGAATGCTACCACAAATTATGGAACATCGCTCCTTTTTTAGACTTTTATCTGCATATACCTACCATGCAACAAAGAAGGGAATTAGCCTCTATCACCAAGCCTCTTTACAACCACTGCATACTATTTTGATGGATCTACCCTGCAAAATTGCTGATAAAAAAGGGGGATGCAAAATATGCTGTCACCGATGTGAAGGAAGGAATCTGTTTCTTAAGGGATTGGAATCTGCTGAATACTCAAGTTCCAAAACCCATTTCATCAAGCTCCTCCAGGGCCTCTCTTGCAGGATCGGATGTGGATGCAGGCTGAGCCTGTGCGTATAACCGCCTATATGTTTCTTTCAGTTCTGGTGAGTCCCTGAAAGTATAATTGCTTACTGCTAGTTGACCCCAGTTTCTATAGCAGTTAATAATCTGCTCAGATTCCATGGCGGGGGTTTACACTAGTTAGCCCTGCACAAAACGTGTGGCATGTTCAGGCTGGCGCTGTTTTCAAATCTGTTTTCCATTACTATTTTCTTTTTTTCTTGTGACTGTTCAAAATACACTGGACTGCCTGTAAGTGCTTAACAAGTAGAACTTTGCCTTTTATGACCTACTTACTTTGAGACAATTAATTTGGAGTGAGAAAGATAGAAATTGTTCCATTTGGGAGATAATTCACACCATTCTGTCTGACTCAACCAGAGACTACAACCAACATGGCTTATTTTAACGTGAAGGGCCTAAACAGCTCAGCAAAGCATAGTATGACATGGTCTGAAGCTAAACGTCTAAAAATGTAATATTCTCTGTTTACAGGAGACACATTTTTCATCCTGTAAAATGCCATCTTTTACAACGTAATTTTCCTCACATTTTTTTCAAATATTCCCAAAAAACAAAAGGGAGTGGTTATAGCAATAAGGGACTCTCTTCTTTAAACAACATGCAGTACTATCCAATGAATTTGGTAGAAATATAGTGCTAGTTTGTAAGATCAATAACACCCTATATAATTTAGTATATCTTCCTAATGTGCAGCAATTTAGATTCCTTAACAAATTGTGGAGGAAGGTAATCTACCTGCGTCAAGGTCATGTAATCTTATGTGGCGATTTCAATGCATCCCAAACAAAGATCTAGACTGCACCACATCACCTAAGGCCTGCAGATCTAGAGCTATACTTACCAAATTTATGACAGTGTCAAACATGTTTGATGTATGGAGATGCCAGCATTCCTCTGAAATTTTTTTTTCGGATTTCTCACATGTCCACTAAACGTATTCAGGGATTGACTTGTTCCTGATAGATACATTTTTACTCCAAAACATCAGTAAATCTGACATACACACTATTACATGGTCTAACCATGCCCAGATTTCCATTACTGTGGGGAAAGTTCACACCGAGACGAAAGGCAAACAGGTGGCGCAATGATGTGTTTATCCTTTCCCACCCAGTGTAAAAATCAGAAATTACTAAAGCTCTAAATGAATTCTTCACAATTAATGCCCCATCAGTGTCAGATACTTTCACACTATGGAATTCACACAAAGTGGTAATTAGAGATTTGTTAATTCAACTAAGTAGCAGACTAAGGAAAAAACGTTCCAAACAACTTATTGTTTAATTGGGGAAATCCAGACCCTAGAGGCACATAACAAATTATCATCATCCCCACAACTCCGAGACAGATTATTCAATGCTAGACAAGAATTTAAATCATTACAACTATACCAGCATGGTCGTCATTTATGAACTCTGCGTGCTAACAACTACCGCTATGTCATCAAAGCAGGAAAATTACTAGTACAACAACTTAAGGAAAAAAACAGCCAAACAGAAGATTGTGTATAATAGACCCCAATTCTAAAGAAAAGGTATACAACCCTAAAGAAATTTTTGACACGTTCAGCAAATATTTAAGCTCACTGTACAATTTAAAATTGGATGATAACACAGCCCAACCGCCTCGATCTCATTGCCATCATTGTCTCAGACAGACCTAGATGTTCTCGATTCCCTGTTTTCCTTATCGGAAGTGTAATCTCTTATTAAAACACTCCCCCCTTAATAAAGCGCCAGTTACAAAAAATAAATGAATTCCCCTAAGTGGGCTTTAAAGGCATAGATCTAGAAAATAATGTAGAATCCACAGTATTATAATGAAAAAAATATTATTTATACAAGATTAAAAACATGAATTGGAATGTATACAAATCTGTATGAAGACACCAAAAATCAAGCATAGAAGCAGATGTTGTCTTTCACCCGATGCATTTCAAAGTAAACGTCTTTTTCTTCAGGGGTGTGTTTTTAACAGAAAAACCTACAAATAAAATGACATGTAAATCTAGTATCATATAATAAATCAATGGTATATATTAAATGATCCTTAACTTTGTTATTTTTTTTATAATTTTTACATTTTAAATGTTTTAATAATTATTATTTTTTTAATCTATTTTTTTATGCGGTCGCTGTCATTGATTTTACTTATAAATTGTTTTTAAATAAATAGGACTAGACTTCATAAAAGTATTATAAATTGTGACCTGCATGTATAAGGTTCCATCAAAATGGACCAAGATTTATAGTAATATTATATCTTAACAGCATGATAGGTAAAGAACCAGAGACATACCTTATGTTCAAACAGGTTTGGACAGCACACAGTCCTGACATCCAGCCTGAATGGTGTGGATGCCAAGACTGCGCTAATCTTGAAATCAGCACCGCTGACAATAGTCAGTCGTGTTGATTGTTATGTGAGAGGCCGTGTTGTCCTCTGCCAAACCCCCAATCACCCCAACCGCGCGTGTGACCTCAGCGCGGTGGGATAGGAAGAGCACGCACAGCTTCTCCGGCGGACTATGCATGCCTGCCAGAGGAGCAAGATGGAGAACAAGGGCTATGGAGGCCCATATGTTCTAAACAAGTCTGCTTCAGGTTAAAAACCTTGGCGGCTGCGCGTGCCGGGTGGCAGAGCACCACCCATCTTGACACTGCTGGGTCTCGCTCTCTCCTGTGTGTGATTGAAGTGTATAGGATTTGTGTCAAGCACAGATTTGCCCCCTAGAGGACAAAAAGTATATTGCAAAGACCAAGGTAATGTTATTAGATAAAAGCAATATATAAATAATGGCTGAACAAACATTGAGGTACTGGAAGAAACAAAAAAAGAGGAAAAAGGAAAGTAGAATTATTATAAATAAGTTGTGCGCTAATTAAAATATAGCAATTACAATATAGCAGTCAAATAATGTGTTTGAGCATAATGTCATGTTTTTTACTATAAAAAGATCAATGTCGTCTCCCTGGGTAAATAACCATAGGGATATGATACAAAATTTTTACAAGTAGTATGTCCATACTTAACAGGCACAACACAATGAAGAAAATATGGATATAATGAAATGGAAATTTGGATAGAATGAAAAAGGCCTGGGGGGCAGGTAGCTTTTAGTAGATGCATCCACCATAGTTCCATCTGAAGGGGGATTTTATTCCAATCTCACCCCCCCAGAACTAGGGTGGATTCGGTCAATACCTTGGGGAATTTTCCTTCATGTACTATTGATGTATGCCGACCAAGCGGGAGTTCTGGATCAGAGACCTGCATACTTCTGATGTGCCTGTATGCACATCTCCAGAACTCCAGCTTGGTCTTCCCAACATAGAAGCACCCGCAATCACAGCACAAAAGATAAATAATGCCTATTGTCCTGCAATTTGCAAAATGTTTGGCCCGAAAGAGTTGGCCATTGGGGAGAATAGGATCCCTGGTAGTTAAAGTGGATGTAAACCCACTCTCATCCTTTCTAAACTACTGCCTAAGTGCTGATCTATAAGGATATTCACGTCTCCTGCATGTATTCTTACCTGTCAAATGTCTCCCCTCTGTCTGTTATAAGAACTGAAAAACTGCAGATTCTGTGGGTGGATCTGTTGTCTGGAGCTCTGTGGGTGGAGTCGTGATGTCAGTAGACTCCCCGCCCTCCTCTACACTCTCCTTGTGAACATGCATTTTTTCCTATGTATTCCTTACACTAAATTCTGCTATAATCACTAACATCCAGTCAAAATCCAGAAAAGTAACCACATGACTTCAGAAAAGGAGTGGGGGTGGGAATTAAAAAATAATACCTGACCCAGGTTCGGGCATTAGATATGTAAATAACCTGTCACTCACAGCAAGGGGGTGGAACGGACTAAGGTTTTTCTCTGTAAGTCCATTTTTTACCACTGAACAATAAAAGAGAATTGCTTCGAGCTGGATTAACTATGTGTGGCAAGACTGGGCACAGATGATAGGAAATCTTATACTGTACATTGTGACATAAAAAAAGAAATAAAAAAAATTAGGGTTTACATCCACTCTAACATGGATTTGCAATAATTGTAGACGCCACATATAAAGGTACCTCTATGTTTACAAGGATCATTTTCGAAACTCCCCTTTAAATTTGCTCGTTACAAGACGATCTTTAATAGAGGGAGCTCTTCTAAAGGTAAAGGATGGATTTTGGGGGACAAATTGACCTAACAGTGGGTCCAAGGATAACATATGCCAGTACTTGGATACAATAGATTTTATTTTCTCTTGTTGATTAGAAAATGTTGTAATTATTCTCAAACAGTTAGTGTCTTTGTTAGTTTTTTGTGAATGTAAAAGTTGACCTCTTGTTTTGACCATAGCTTGTTTATAGGCTTGTTTCAATAAAGAGTGTGAATAGCCTCTTTGTAGCAGTCTGTCCTGTAATATATTTGCTTCAATTTTATATGCTGTTTCATCAGAGCAATTACGTCTTACTCTTAAGTATTGTCCATATGGTATGGAATTCATTAGGGCTTTCGGGTGAAAAATAGAAGCGTGCAAGATCGTATTACCCAATGTTGGTTTTCTGAAAAGACTGCTTTTACTCACCTGAATATAAAATTGTTGTACAATGTTGTAGATTTATGTCTATGTCTGTTAAAAACACACCCCTGAAGAAAAAGGTGTTTACTTCGAAACGCGTCGGGTGAAAGACGACATCTATTCTATGCTTGATTATTGGTGTCTTCATACAGATTTGTATACATTACAATTCATGTTTTTAATCTTGTTGTACAAATAAATATTTTTTTTCATTATAATACTGTGCATTCTACATATTTTTCTAGATATATGCCTTTAAAGTCCACTTAGGGGGAGTTCATTTCTTTTTTTAAACTTATATTGGATGTGGCATTTGATCTAGAACACACCCACCAACCATCACCTTTTTTTTGTCTAATAAAGCACCAGGTCCAGACTGTTATTCGTCCGAGTACTACCAACCCTTCCACCATTTTAGTTCCACACCTGATTCCAGTTGTCAATGCAGCCGTCACTAATGCCTCTTTTCCCCCCTGAAATGTTGTAGGCGACCATAATTACATTACCTAAAAACCTGGAAAATCACCCAATACACCACAGAATTTTAGGCCTAGATTACTATTAAATATAGATGTCAAGCTATGTTTTAAATTAATAGCCAATAGACTGTCCAACTTTCTACCCTGTTTGGTGAAACAGGACCAAGTAGGATTTGTGGTGGGGTGTCAGGCCCAAGATGCAACCAGAAGAATGATAAACCTTATCCACATGTCAGAAAAAATAAAAGAGCCTTCTCTTCTTCTTGCCTTAGATGCAGAGAAGGCTTTTGATAGGATACATTGGGGATACCTATCTAGGATGTTAGATAAATTTGTCATTATTGGCCCTATACACTCAGCTATTTCTGCACAGTGATGGTTTATACTCGTCACCTTTTGAAATCACTAATGGGGTGCCCCTTGTCTCCATTGATATTCTATCTCCTCATGGAGCCGTTGGCAGAAAAAATAAGGTCACATCCAGCAATTAACCCTTTCACTGCCAAGTCCGTACACAGTACGGACCTACAGAAGTGCCTGCAGGTGGCCAAGTCAGTACGCCGTACGGACCTCATATCTCCCTCTCTTTACTATTTTGTGCAGGTCCTGAAGTCTTCTCTAGAAGCTAGTAAAGTTCACCCCTTGACACCGACATAACGCAAATATGCGGCCTTCAGCTTCAAGGGGTTGTATCGTGGTGATGCATGCAGCTGCACGCATCACCCTGAAACCATTATTTCGAGCGGACAGACGGCTTTCTTGTAATAAAAATTGATGCGGCTATTACAAGAAGTGGGATTGGGCGACCCCCCCTCCCGCCACCTTATGCGGTTCGCTCGGGCTCTCTTATCCCAACCGGAGACCTGAACAAAGACGGAATCGGCTTTGATCAGGTCTCGGATCTGGTAGCCCGGAAGTGATGTCATGACATCACTTCTGGTTTACTAAAGACTTAGGGCCTAATCCTCAAAAGAGATACTCCGGCGTAAGCCGTCGTATCTCTGGTTCTAACTTTGGAACTGATCCTCAGAAGCAGTTTTCCTAAGTTAGGCAGAAGATCCGACATCTGTAAGGGACTTACACTGCCGGATCTTAGGATGCAGTACCGCATCCGCCACTGGGGGCATTTCGAGTCGAAATGCCTCTTCTGGTATGCAAATTAGCACTTAGGGCGATCCTCAAAGCTTTTGTGCTTAGTTTTTACGCCGTAAGTGTTAGTTTGCCTGGTGTAAAACTAGGGCTGCTTTTACAAAGTGTAAAGTTAGTCACACCTTGTAAAGGCCCATTCAAGTGACGGCATTTGGTATGCATTCCCGAGGGAGAACTCCACGGCAATTTGTAATATCCAAACCGGCATGGGTTCCCCCCCCAGGAGCATACCAGGCCCTTAGGTCTGGTATGGGTTGTAAGGAGACCCCCCCACGCCGAAAAATCGACGTAGGGGGTCCCCCTACAATCCATACCAGACCCGTATCCAAAGCACGCTACCCGGCCGGTCAGGAAGGGAGTGGGGACGAGCGAGCGCCCCCCCCCCTCCTGAGCCGTGCCAGGCCGCATGCCCTCAACATGGGGGGGTTGGTTGCTCTGGGGCAGGGGGGCGCACTGCGGCCCCCCCACCCCAGAGCACCCTGTCCCCATGTTGATGAGGACAGGACCTCTTCCCGACAACCCTTGCCGTTGGTTGTCGGGGTATGCGGGCGGGGGCTTATCGGAATCTGGGAGTCCCCTCAAATAAGGGGGCCCCCAGATACCGGCCCCCCACCCTAAGTGAATGGATATGGGGTACATCGTACCCCTATCCATTCACCTGTAGGCAAAAAGTAAAAGTTATTAAACACACAACACAAGGGTTTTTAAAATAATTTATTATTCTGCTCCGGAGGCCCCCCCTGTCTTCTTTATTAGCTCTATTACCAGGGGGGCTTCTTCTTCCACTCTCCGGGGGTCTTCTTCCACTCTCCGGGGGTCTTCTTCCACTCTCCGGGGGGGGTTTCTTCTTCCGCTCTCCGGGGGGGGGCTTCTCCGCTCTCCGGGGGTCTTCATCTCTCTTCGCCGCTCTCCGCTGTTGACTCGGCGAACCCCGGTTCTTCTGCAGATGTACGGTGCCTTCTCCTTCAGCGCTGGCTGCCTGCTATCTTTGTGTGTTAGCTCAATTACTAACAGGCAGCCAGCGCGGTCTTCTGTGACGTCATCTTCTTCTCTTCTGTTCTTCAGATGTTGCCTCGTCGCATCTTGTCGCTGTAATGATGGAAGCGCGCCGTGCATCCCATTTATATAGGCATCACCGTCCCATCATGCTCCGGCAGGTACCCACTTAGGGTGGGGGGCCGGTATCTGGGGGCCCCCTTATTTGAGGGGACTCCCAGATTCCGATAAGCCCCCGCCCGCATACCCCGACAACCAACGGCAAGGGTTGTCGGGAAGAGGTCCTGTCCTCATCAACATGGGGACAGGGTGCTCTGGGGTGGGGGGGCCCGCAGTGCGCCCCCCTGCCCCAGAGCACCCAACCCCCCCATGTTGAGGGCATGCGGCCTGGCACGGCTCAGGAGGGGGGGGCGCTCGCTCGTCCCCACTCCCTTCCTGACCGGCCGGGTAGCGTGCTTTGGATACGGGTCTGGTATGGATTGTAGGGGGACCCCCTACGTCGATTTTTCGGCGGAGGGGGGTTCTCCTTACAACCCATAACAGACCTAAGGGCCTGGTATGCTCCTGGGGGGGGAACCCATGCCGTTTTTTTCTATGAAAATTGGCATGGAGTTCTCCCTCTCAGGAATGCATGCTGAGCGACGTTATCTTTTTTTTATAATTATTTGTTTTCCCGGCGCGTATATTTTTTTTCACCCGTCGCAACTTTAGTGTCCCGTCGCAATCCACAAAGCCGCCCGGCGTCAATTACGTTTGCGCGCTGCACGTCGGGAAAATTACGTCACACGCATGCGTAGTACGGCCGGTGCGGGAGCGCGCCTCATTTAAATGATAAACGCCCCCCGGAGAGGAGGACCGCCTTACGACGGCGGCACTTAAGTTACACGGCTTGAAATTTCTACGTAAGTGCTTTGTGGATCAGGCACTTAGGTAGAAACTTTAAGTCAGTGTAACTTAACTGCTGAAAGTTAAGTTACGCTGCCTGGCTGAGGATTTGGCCCTTAAATACTGAAGTTAAAAAAGCATATCACAGTTATAAGACAGGAGAATCAAAAAATCTGTGAACGTACCATGGTCTTGGTGAATAGAGTTATCACAACAGAGGATGCTTTGCCTACCATAAAAATGGAACTCCAACAAAGTAAAAATAAAGGATCAAGCACAGAGACTGGATAATTTGGAAAACAAGCAAAGACGCAAAAATGTTCGTATCTTGGGTTTTCCTGAGCATGAAGAAGATCAATCAATCATTTACCACTTTCTTTGAAAAATGGCTTTTGGATGCACTGGGTGTGGAGGGCCTCTCAAGACTTTTTACAATCGAAAGGGCTCATCGCATTCCTAGTCGCACACCCTCTCCTGGAAGTAATTCAAGACCAATTATTAACAAATTGATAAATTACAGAGATAGAGACTTAGGGCCAGATTCGCGTAGCCCGGGCGCAGAGCAGCGTAACCAATTTACGTTACACCGCCGCAAATTTTCTGTCTAAGTGCCCGATCCACAAAGCACTTACCTGGAAATTTGCGGCGGTGTATCGTAAATCCGTCCGGTGCAAGGCGGGCCAATTCAAATGGGGCGGGTACCATTTAAATTAGGCGCGCTCCCACGCCGGACGTACTGCGCATGCTCCCGACGCAAATTTCCAGACGTGCTTTGCACGAAATTACGACGCGCCGACGTTTTGTGAATCACGACGTGAAAAAAAGACTTGCGCCGGGAATTTTTTTTTTTTTTTAAAAAATTCAAAAGTGACGCGGGAAAGACGGGTATACTTTTACATGGTGGAGTAATTTTCCACTTTGTAAAAGATGCCCTATCTTTGCGACGGCAAACTAACACTTGCAGTGACGTAACGACGGGAAAAAGTTTTGTGGATCGCCGTAACTGCTAATTTGCATACCCGACGCTGGTTTACGACGCAAACTCCCCCCAGCGGCGGCCGCGGTACTGCATCCTAAGATCCGACAGTGTAAAACTATTACACCTGTCGGATCTTAGGGATATCTATGCGTAACTGATTCTATGAATCAGTCGCATAGATAGAAACAGGGATACGACAGCGTATCAGCAGATACGCCGTCGTATCCCTTTTGTGAATCTGGCCCTTAATCCTGTCTAAAGCACATCAATGAGGCAATAATGAGTACAATGGTAAATAAAATATATATTTTTTCCCAGACTTTTCGATTAAAGTTCAGAAAAAAAAGCAAAATTTGTAGAAGTTAAATGTAAACTGTGGTTAAAACAAATAACATTTTCAATGTTATATCCAGCTAAGCTAAGAATTATGGATTGAGATAATGTTTTTTTTTTGGAGAATCCAGGTGCGGTTAATGATTGGCTGGAACAAAGACATATAAAGGGAAAATAAAAATAAAACTTTTTGAATGATAACTGATCAATTAACAACTTTTTCTCTTAGATATCAATGTTTGAATACTGAAAAGGTGGACTAGTAACACTTTTCTCCTTGCAATATTTATATTATAATGAAATGGTGGTTTATTTTCTGATATTTACTTGGCACAAGTGTAACATTCGCAACCTCTCAATAGCCATTACAAAGTCCCCTTGTATGTGTCCCGTGTGGGCAGTGATGAGGGGTTCTGGTAATCTCCAACCAGTTTGGGTGGTGGGCATCTCCATGTATGGTGGGATATGGATGGAGCGGTGGTATGGGTTTGTTGGGGGGGGGTTATTTGTGTTTTTTTTTTCTCTCTTTCCCATTTGTTACTAGTCATTAAAAACTTTTGTTGGATACTTCCTCTGCTATCCCAGATTTTGGGGAAAATATTTTCCTTATGTGGCCTATGGGACACTCCGTTTGGTCTGTTGGGAATTTAATAGGCTATTAGATGGTGTGAAACGATATAATGAGTAGTAAAATAAAGATAAAGACCGGAAATGTAAGATTGCAGCGTCATACAGTTTAGCTGCTTGTCAAATCTTCTTAGAACTTTCGACAGACACCATAAGCCTTCAATGACAGATACAACATATGTATGTTTTTCGCTGCTTCGTCGAATCTTCGTCGTTCATGTTAAATGGCCTACCCCAACACTGCCTCTATAATGTCGAATCTTATCTCTCTATGTAGAATAATCTTGGACTAATAGAGTTACAGTGCCTTGCGAAAGTATTCGGCCCCCTTAAACTTTGCAACCTTTTGCCACATTTCAGGCTTCAAACATAAAGATATAAAACTGTATTTTTTTTTGAAGAATCAACAAGTGGGACACAATCATGAAGTGGAACAAAATTTATTGGATATTTCAAACTTTTTTAACAAATAAAAAACTGAAAAATTGGGCGTGCAAAATTATTCAGCCCCCTTAAGTTAATACTTTGTAGCGCCACCTTGTGCTGCAATTACAGCTGTAAGTCGCTTGGGGTATGTTCCTCCTTTCAAAACTGCTCAAGCTCAGTGAGGTTGGATGGAGAGCATTTGTGAACAGCAGTTTTCAGTTCTTTCCACAGATTCTCGATTGGATTCAGGTCTGGACTTTGACTTGGCCATTCTAACACCTGGATATGTTTATTTGTGAACCATTCCATTGTAGATTTTTCTTTATGTTTTGGATCATTGTCTTGTTGGAAGACAAATCTCCGTCCCAGTCTCAGGTCTTTTGCAGACTCCATCAGGTTTTCTTCCAGAATGGTCCTGTATTAGGCTCCATCCATCTTCCCATCAATTTTAACCATCTTCCCTGTCCCTGCTGAAGAAAAGCAGGCCCAAACCATGATGCTGTCACCACCATGTTTGACAGTGGGGATGGTGTGTTCAGGGTGATGAGCTGTGTTGCTTTTACGCCAAACATAACGTTTTGCATTGTTGCCAAAAAGCTTGATTTTGGTTTCATCTGACCAAAGCACATGTTTGGTGTGTCTCCCAGGTGGCTTGTGGCAAACTTTAAACGACACTTTTTATGGATATCTTTAAGAAATGGCTTTCTTCTTGCCACTCTTCCATAAAGGCCAGATTTGTGCAGTATACGACTGATTGTTGTCCTATGGACAGATCTCCCACCTCAGCTGTAGATCTCTGCAGTTCATCCAGAGTGATCATGGGCCCTTTGGCTGCATCTCTGATCAGTCTTCTCCTTGTAGGAGCTGAAAGTTTAGAGGGACGGCCAGGTCTTCGTAGATTTGCAGTGGTCTGATACTCCTTCCATTTCAATATTATCGCTTGCACAGTGCTCCTTGGGATGTTTAAAGCTTGGGAAATCTTTTTGTATCCAAATCCGGCTTTAAACTTCTCCACAACAGTATCTCGGACCTGCCTGGTGTGTTCCTTGTTCTTCACGATGCTCTCTGCGCTTTAAACGGACCTCTGAGTCTATCACAGTGCAGGTGCATTTATATGGAGACTTGATTACACACAGGTGGATTCTATTTATCATCATTAGTCATTTAGGTCAACATTGGATCATTCAGAGATCCTCACTGAACTTCTGGAGAGAGTTTGCTGCACTGAAAGTAAAGGGGATGAATAATTTTGCACGCCCAATTTTTCCGTTTTTTATTTGTTAAAAAAGTTTGAAATATCCAATAAATTTCGTTCCACTTCATGATTGTGTCCCACTTGTTGTTGATTCTTCAAAAAAAATTACAGTTTTATATCTTTATGTTTGAAGCCTGAAATGTGGCAAAAGGTCGCAAAGTTCAAGGGGGCCCGAATACTTTTGCAAGGCACTGTAGGTTAGGCACATTCGACCACAGGTTCGATAGACACAGATCGCTATTGTCAGCGTCATGTCGAATCTTCTAGCTATATCAAACTCTTATTGCAATGAAAATGAAAAAAAAGCATTTTTTATGTCCGATCTTTCAGATATCGGATTCTGCACTTTCATTTTCGTTTGTTAAAAACGATAACGAAAATACCCAAAATTTGGACGAAAATGCATTCGGACGAAAACGAATGCACATGTCTAGAGGATATTACACTTTTGAAAGATCAAGATTCCATATAAATTTCATGCTGTATACACTACACATTCTCGAAGAGTTAGGCCCCATACACACGATAGAATCCATCCGCGGATAAATCCGCGCAAATGGGTTTCAGCGGATATATTCTATGGTGTGTACACTCCAGCGGATCTGTTTCCGCGGATATTTCTCCGTCGAATGGCTTTTCAGCAGATCGAATATTTGTTGAGATGTTAAACAAATCTATCCGCTGCGAATCTATCCGACGGATAGATCAGTTGGTTAGTACACATTATCCGCGGATAAGAACCACGCGCATGCTCAGACAAAATAAGGGGATGGGAGCACTCGTTCAGGTAAAACTCTCGTTTGTTTGTGATATGGCACATTCGTCATTTTAACTATATAGTGTGTCGTTTATTTCCTCTTGTTTTTTCCGCGTTCTCTTGCTAGAATAAACCCGTTCTCTCGCTGATGCCATCTATCCAGATGTTTGAACTTTATTTTTTGCATCCACATGTGAATGTCTTTGTTTTTCTTTTCCAATTTATGTCCCCATTCTTTTTCCTTGCCCATTTTTTACCCTTTTTTTTATGTTTAGTAAATTATTTTCCCCATTCTTTTCCCTTGGCCATTTTTTTACCCTTTTTTTTAGGTTTAGCTAATTATGTCCCCATTCTTTTTTCTTGGCCATTTTTTTACCCTTTTTTTTATGTTTAGCTAATTATGTCCCCATTCTTTTCCCTTGGCCATTTTTTTACCCTTTTTTTATGTTTAGTAAATTATTTTCCCCATTCTTTTCCCTTGGCCATTTTTTTACCCTTTTTTTTAGGTTTAGCTAATTATGTCCCCATTCTTTTGTCTTGGCCATTTTTTTACCCTTTTTTTTATGTTTAGTAAATTATTTTCCCCATTCTTTTCCCTTGGCCATTTTTTTACCCTTTTTTTTAGGTTTAGCTAATTATGTCCCCATTCTTTTGTCTTGGCCATTTTTTTACCCTTTTTTTATGTTTAGCTAATTATGTCCCCATTCTTTTTTCTTGGCCATTTTTTTACCCTTTTTTTTATGTTTAGTAAATTATTTTCCCCATTCTTTTCCCTTGGCCATTTTTTTACCCTTTTTTTTTAGGTTTAGCTAATTATGTCCCCATTCTTTTTTCTTGGCCATTTTTTTACCCTTTTTTTTATGTTTAGCTAATTATGTCCCCATTCTTTTCCCTTGGCCATTTTTTTACCCTTTTTTTTTGGTTTTGTTTTGGTAAAGTTATGTCACCATTTTATGTAGGCGTGTGTTTTTCCTCTTTTGTTTTCCCAAGTTGGTACGCCAAATTCCCCCCCCCCCCCCCCCCCCAAGGAGTTGGTGTCCTTTCTAAATGACACATATTATTTGCTAAAATGTTTCATGCCTAATCACCACAGTATTAAAACACAATAGACAAGGTCTTTCAGTAAATCAAATAACCATTTATTTGGTACATAAACAAAATTAAATTACCAAGAAGGGCAGCACTTGCTGAGATAGCAACATACATGCAGACTTGTGTTCCAGACTGCACAGGCAACATAGTCAAGGACAAAATGAATAACCTTGAGGACCGCATACCGAGAACAAAAAAAGAACAACAAAAACAAAAACCAGGAGCAGCAGCAAGTGAGCCAATGGAGCCCAGGCTGTGGTACTCCAAAAAACATGAAGTTTTTGGGGGATCAAATAGAAGGCCGGCAATCATCGTCTCCTGTTCCTTGGAACACTCCTTGCAGCAGATCTTCCACGGACCCGTCCACGGCCCCTTGCAGGTCGGGATGATGTGGCAGCAGGAGGAGTTAGCAGGTGTTGTGCAGGATAGGCCGGGTCACTCAGCTCAGTGTCATCGGTCAGCCAGCCCTGGTGCAGCCATAAAAGCACCTGGTTCATGAGGTTCCTGGCACGCCTCTGACCGTCCTCCCCCGCTTGGGACAATTCATGGGCCACATAGGCACTGTAGGCCTCAGTGGGGTTGAGGGGGGCCCTCATTAAGGCGCTAGCTTCCCTAATCATTCGGAGGCTCTCATCCTCCACCTGCCTCCTGCGCCTCATTAGGCCAGTTTGCCTGACCCTGGGGGGAGGGAGTTGCCTGGTGGGGCTGACCGTGGGCCTGGGGCCCTCCTGGCTGGTGCTGGGCCCGGCCTCCTCCTCCTGGCTGACAATGACCCCTTCCTCCTGGCTGGCAGGCAGCTCAGCATCATGAGCCAATCTTTCCTGGTTGCTCCCTTCTTCCTGTGTAAAAAAAAGTGACATGTTTAAAAATTTGGCACAAGCAAATCACACACATTTTCATGCTCTAGACTGGTTTGTTTTATCTTACTTTAAACTTGAATAGACTCTCCTTCTGATCCCTGTACTTGGCATCCATCACCCCTATTTTTATGACCATGACTTTTCAAGTCCATTTTTTTGTTTGGGATTACAATATCAACTCAATAAACAAACAAGAATTAGCAGGCCAAAAACATTTTTTAAAATACTCTACCTCATCAGAAGTGGAGAGTCGCAGATTTTCCGGCCTGCCAGCCAGCCCCTCACCGTCCTCCTCCTGGCTGGGGTGATCTGTGGAAGGTCTGCTGCCCTGCTGTCTGGGTGGAAGGCTTGACATTGATTGCCGGCCCTCTATTTGATCCCCCAAAAACTCCATCTCCTGGTAGTACCACAGACTTGGCAACGTGGACTGTCTTGCTGCTGCTCCTGATCTTTGCTCCCGAAGTTCTCTTCTTTTTGCTCTGTATGCGGCCCTCAGGTTATTCATTTTGTTCTTCACCATGTTGCCTGTGCAGCCGGGAACCCATGTCTGCATATATCTAGCTATTTCAGCAAGTGCTGCCTTTCGTTGGTCCCGGTTTGAATAATGAGGATGTTTTGAATCCCAAAGTAGGGGCATTTCCCTAAACTTCTCTATTAGCCTAGAAATTATCTCCTTTCCCACGATATTTTCCATTTGTGAGTTTTCGAAGGTAAATTTCTGATGAACACTGTTAAACCAAAAATTTTAAAAATTAGAAAATGCCCATCATTCACATTGTATTCATATGTGGCCCCAGATTGATCTTGTACTATGCAAACACAGTGTCTCCTGCAGCCAAAATGCTGGCCAGCTCTGCCCCATTGTTGTGACCCAAAATTAGTTCACATGCAGACCCTTTTTAAAATCATTTTGCTAAATACGTGTAATCTAGACCCATCCCCAAATTTACAGATTGAGACCTTTCATGAAGGCAGTATTTAATGTGTACTTAGCCTGCCACTCATCATTCCTGAAATCTAAATACACTTCCTAATAACCTTTGGCCAACCAACACAGAACAATACTTGCATGATCACAATACACCTGGCAAAAAGTAAAACTAGGTAGAGCATTCTTCACATCTAGATTTAAGTGATGTGTAAAAGCATTGTGAGAATTTAATTCAGTTTGTGGGGACACAATAAACATACTAATTTGCGTTAAAAGGCTGCAAACAACAGACAAAACCACAATCCCATGGCTCTCAAGTTTCTAGGCCTCTGCTGATCCCATGTTTCAAGTTTGTACCTTATCTCTAGCTCCTCGTGCAGCTCAATGAAATAATCTCCGCGTAAGCAACGTAATCACGTCGGTTCCCTTTTATAGACTCCGCGTGTGCGTGACACATCGTCACCATTGCCATGCCCCCTAATCAATGTTAATTCTCAAAATCTGGCGTTAACTGTGTTACTGCTGTCAAATGTTCTACAAATCTCCGCGTAAGCAACGTAATCACGTAGGTTCCCTTTAAAAGACTCCGCGTGTGCGTGACACATCGTCACCATTGCCATGCCCCCTAATCAATGTTAATTCTGTAAATCTGGCGTTAACTGTGTTACTGCTGTCAAATGTTTTACTAATCTCCGCGTAAGCAACTGAGCAGAAACGGGCGCATAATCTCCGCGTAACCTACGTAATCACGTCGGTTCCCTTTTATAGACTCCGCGTGTGCGTGACACCTCGTCTTGCCCCCTACTCAATGTTAATTATGTAAATCTGGCGTTAACTGTGTTACTTGCAGTCAAATGTTTTACTAATCTCCGCGTAAGCAACTGAGCAGAAACGGGCGCATTATCTCCGCGTAACCTACGTAATCACGTCTTATTCATTCTCTAGACTCCGCGTATGTAGTACCCGCCGCCCTGGTCCCCGCCCATGACGGGACATTTCCAGATTTCCACGCCCCTAATCTCTGTGGGGATGAAAGATGGCGATGACAGGCGAGCATGCACGGAGCTCTCAGGCCAGAAGTGAGGGGACAGAGGCAGGAACGTCCCGATCCCGGCCTAAACGTTATAAGGCAACTAATATGTCCTTTGACGAAATGGTGGAGCTGGTAGACATTATGCGGAGGAAGGACTATGATGGGCAATATGGCCCATACAAGACCCCCAACCGCAGGAAGGGGAAAATTATGGAGAAGGTGGCACGTAAAATGCAGAGGATGTTTGGCATCGCAAGGTCCAAGGAGCAGCTACGGAAGCGGTGGTCCGACTTAAAGCTTCGTGAGCCACATCAACTAAAGAAAATAAAAAAAATACTCAAAAAACGTAAGTTATTTTTTGTTTTGAGGGGTGGGGACAATTTTATTCTTTGAATGTTTGGTCAGGTACATTTCTACATCTGTATCCTTGGCCTGGTTGTACTTCTGAAAATATGTTTAAATAATTGTATTTCTCAAAATCTCATTTGCTTGGCCAACGACTGTTAATAGGAAACCTTGTTCACATCAGGTTGCTTCGCAAAAATACGATGTTGGCCCAGGAACAACACACCTGGACATGCCTCTCTTGCCAAAAACATTGTTTGTAAACATTGTGGTCAAATTTATTAATTGAACAATTAAATCCAAGAATGGGAAATGCAAACAGTGCTACTAAGCAGGTGTTTCCATATCTGTAATCCATAGCACCTGTGTCTCCCTCAAAATCTTACCAGAAAATTTGGATGGTCTCTGCTCTAAATTATAAGGGGGGGACATCCATGTGTGTCACTTTGCTAAAAATGGAATTAATCAGAGCTTGGCCTAGAAGTCATCCTAAAATATAGGTTTGTGTTCATAAGACAACTAAATATTTTTCAAAAAAGCCTCTAAACCTCTATGCAATGTGTGCGATTTATGCTCTACAATATCTTTTGTTTTATTTTTTTTTCTAGGGGAAAGAAGACGCCAGCAATTTGAGGAGGCAGAGAGGGCCAGACATGCCCGGGATCTGCCATCTGGCCATGTGGAGGAGGAGGAAGGAATAGAGGAGGATGTTGAGGAGGAGGTGGAAGGAAGAGATGAGGATGTTGAGGAGGAGGTGGAAGGAAGAGAGGAGGATGTTGAGGAGGAGGTGGAAGGAAGAGAGGAGGATGTGGAGGAGGAGGAGGAGGAAGGAAGAGAGGATGATGGCGTAATTTTAGATCTGGTAGTTGTTGAGGAGGAAGATGAAATTGAAGAAGAAGATTTAGCAGATTTTGAAGATGGTGGATTGGTGGAAGAAGAAGAAGGAGGAGTTATTGAAGATGGAGAAGTGGTGGAGGAGGAGGAAATCAACACGACATCAGGTCAGTGTCATCCCAGCTTGATAGGGCAAAACAGATGTAGATAGGGTTGCCACCTCATCCCTTTAATCCAGAACACATATGGATTACACATGTTCTGTGGCTAATGTAATGCTGATATGGCACCAGGTGAGTAAAATTACCACCTTTTAATTAGCCACAGAACCTGTGTAATTAATCTGTGTTCTGGTTTAAAGTGATGAGCTGGCAACCCTAGATGTATCTCGGCCGGTCAAATGTCTAATTTTATATTTTTTACTAATTTTGTAGGGGATGAAGATGCTGTTCCCCATTTTTCTCGGGCAAGTGCGGGAATTATAATCCAGCAAGTAATGGAGTGCAGCAGCGAAATGGAAAATATGCGGCAACAGATGGTTCAGATGGAACAGAATGTGCGCAATATAATAGTCGACTGCTGTGCCGAGCTGGACACTATGCGGCAACGAATGGTGGTTATAGAGCAAAACTATAAGAACATCATTGACATGATGGGCCGTGTGAAAGACTAAACCAACCCCCCCCGCCCATCCCCCAACCTGTTTTTATGTCTGACTCAGCAACACGCCAAAATTTGAAGATGCACACACAGTGTGTCAACATGTGCTATCTGCCATCACAGAATATAGAATATCTGTGCTTTGTGGGTACAACCCCCTCCTCGATTATTAAATAATTTTCGAGGAAAGGTTTGCTCCCACAAAACCCAGACATTGTTCACCCATGATGGCAGATAGCACATGTCGCCTTTTTAAAGTCTTTTGTTGTGGTAGAACTGACATTTGGCGAAAAGCACTGAATGTGTGCATCTTGAAATTTTGGCGTGTTCCGGTGTGACCTCACACCATGACTGTTTTTGGGAATGCAAAAGTGACACATTTGGGTTTGTATTTTTTGGGACATGTTTTCTATTGTATAGTTTAAAAATGGCTTCCATTCAACAAGCCATACAAAACAGAAAAAGTAAACAAAAATTAAAAAAAATAATGTAAAAAAATCAAAAAAATTAAACCAAAAATTAAAAAAAAAGATTGGTTAACACATCGATCCCAAAAATATGATCAATATTTTTAATTGATTTCCAAAAAAAACAACACCCAAAAAAAAAAAAAAAAAAATATTGTTATAAAATATTTCCCCAAAAAAATAATAACGATTATTTGGTGAACAAATATGTTAAAAAAATTTTGAATATATTTTTAGACACAATTACGAGAAAAAATATTGAAGAAATTGTTTGGAACCCAAAAAATAAAAAAAAGGATACTTAATAAAAAAACTAAAAAAAAATAATCAACGTGAAACGTAAAAATGTTGGCATGTTTAAGAGCCAAAAAAAAACCTTTTGGCAAAAAAACAGAAAAAAACTGACAATAAAAAAAGTTGGTTTTAAAACATTACAAGGAGTGGCTTGATTATTTAAGATGCTGAATACCCAGTTTGGAGATGAGTGAATAATGTGCAATTGTGTTTATTTACTAAAACCTGAACCCTACATTTGGCACTAGAAGTGCACTATTTTTTGGGCTAACCATGAAGACAGAAAAAAATACTAAAAGCAGGAATGACAAACAACTGTATAAAGTCCAATGGTCTAATTATTTATTATTTCTGTGAATATTCCTTTCTTTGGGGGGCCAAATTAGAAAGAAATATGATCTGGCATAGCAATGGCCCCCCGACCCATGAAGTACTCAACATATTTGTCGCGTACCTCACGAGCAGATTGGGTGCCAGTGCCAGCGCGACCAGTGACCAGCCCAGGGAGAGGATCTGAGAGTAGTCTTGCCTCAGAAACGCTGTCTGATAGGTACGTCTGGGAATGCCTGCGTAAAAAGTTGTGCAAAATGCAGCAGGCAAATACAACGGTGTTCAATTTATATTCCGCCAAATGTATCGATGTCAGGAACAGGCGGAACCGGTTGCTGAGGATCCCAAAGGCATTCTCGACTACCCTCCGAGCCCTGGACAACCGAAAATTGAACACACTCCTCTCTGAGGTGAGGGTCCTCTGGGGAAAAGGCCGCATTAGGTGAGGTCCAAGCCCGAAAGCCTCGTCCGCTAGGAACACAAACGGAAGTCCTTCCACATTGTCTTCATCTGGTGGCAGTGCCAGATCACCAGTTTGGAGACGATCGTAGAATTCAGTCCGTGAGAACACTCCCCCATCTGACATCCGGCCATTCTTCCCCACGTCCACATATAGAAACTCATACTGTGCCGACACCACCGCCATCAACACAATACTATGATAACCCTTGTAGTTAAAATAGTAGGACCCCGAGTGGCGTGGGGGCACAATGCGGACGTGTTTCCCATCTATTGCTCCACCGCAGTTAGGAAAATCCCACCGCTGGGCAAATTGGGAAGCCACAGACTGCCATTCCTGTGGGGTGGAGGGTAGCTGTGGGGACAAACAAAAAATGAGATTTACTACTTTGGCACATAAACATTGCAAACATAATCGAAAAACCATCATTGTGCAACATCAACAACCGGATTCACATTTCACACAAGCATTGTGAATTTTTTATTTTTTTGAAAAAATATAGACCCACTTAATTATCAGACTCCACATCCCTCTGATGATAGAGCAAGAAACTATTTTGGGGGGGGGGGAGGGGCAGAGCTACAATTGATTATCCTAAAAATAACCGAGAATTTAGGCTAGGTGGGTTTGGGCCTAGGAAAGCATGCTGGACAGGTTTATGGTGGGTAAGGACAAAATATGCAGCTAGGCCCAAAACAAACATGTAAAGGTTAACAACATGCCTGGGGAGAAAAGGGAACATCCCACACACAGCAGATTACAATCTCATGGTTATTAGGGAAGAAAAAAAAAAGACTTTCTCACACATTTAAAAAAACAAAATTGTGTTGTTCAAATTAGGGAACTTACCTTAAGATACTCCTCCTGCAGAACATGTATGATGGCAGTACACGTCTCCGGTATGATGACCCCAAGTGACTGGGGAGAGATGCCTGTCGAGAACTTGAGGTCCTGCAGGCTCCTCCCAGTCGCCAGGTACCGCAACGTGGCAATAAGCCTCTGCTCGGCCGTGATGGCATCGCGCATCACAGTGTCCTGCCTCGTGATATAGGGGGACAGAAGTTCCAGCAGACGGTTGAATACGGGGTCCGTCATGCGGAGAAAATTCCGAAAATCATCCGGATTATTCTCCTGGAGTTCCCTAAGCAGAGGCATATGAGAAAAATGGTCACGCTGGCGCAACCAATTCTTGGCCCAGAAACGCCTCCTCCCACTGTTCCTGGCCAAACAACTGATTCGCTGAGCCTGTCCATTAGCAATCCCATAACCAGCACCAATTCGCGAGAATCGACGCTGCTGCTCCATCATGGATTCAAACCGGCCGGCTGGTCAGTCAAGAACACACTCCAACAGAAAGCACTCGCAAATCCAGCACAACCTGCTAAGCCCGCACGACACACAGATACGAGCGCACAGTACGCGGAAACGTGCTGAAAGCCTGTGCCCGAATGCCAACTGCAAACCCGCAAGCAAACGCACTGAACCCGAGAATACCTACTGTCAAAACGCGGAGAATGAAAAGCACGAATCGGCTCTAACCAAACCTTCACTAGCACGCGGTCACACGGAACTAGCAAAAGCGGAACAGAGGGCGGCGCCGTTGACTTTGGTCTTCCCCTTTATAGTGACGTTTTACGTGGTTTACGTTGCATACGTTCTGGTTCGCGGAGATTTTTGGGCGCTAGTGTGTACGTTCCAGCGGATCAACAGATAAATCCGTCGATCCGCTGAAACCGATCCGCGGATAAATTTCAGCGGATGGATTCTATCGTGTGTATGGGGCCTTAGTGTCTTGGTCTATCGCTCAACACGATTTTCATGCCATCTATGTCCATAAAGCACAGTATATTGTAATCCTGGGATAAGGTTGCACTATTCTTCTCCTCCACTCCCGCCCATAGCCACACTCACAGCCCGACCACAGATTATAAGAAGCTATGCTTCTTCTAACCCGTAGTCACTGGCTTGAAGAAGGAACCAATCAGCAGTTCCGAAATGTGTCCCATTTTGATGACCTACTTCCAGTTTGCAGTCCACGCTGGTTGTCCTCTCCCATTGATGTCATTTCTGGGATTTACGTTCCACGCTCACTGACAGCGCGATTGCTCCACCAGTGCTTTCAGAGCTTGTGGCTTCCATCTGTTGGTCACCCTGGGATCTTTTGCTGCTGCATATCGTCACGCTTAGAAACCTATAACATACTGGGACCTTCCTGATGGCAGATCACCTGCCTTAAAAACATGTGAAATGCTCCCTTCATTCTTATATCCTATAAGTGTTAAAAGTTTTGATCCTGCACTTAGAGGCGCTTTTTCCGTGCATCTTTTACAAAAGATTACTCCCCTCTTTGAGTGCTGCCCAGTGTTTGAAGACCTCATCATTTGAATACCTCTACTCAATATAGACATTTTCTGCCTGGCCCTGCTATTCAGAGTGCCCTCATTTGGAGGAAAAAACAACCCAATGTAAAACTAACCACACTAATGTTACCTAAAGAAGCTGGGGGGCTTGCGATTCCACACCCTAAAAATTACTTTTTAGCCTCACAGCTACAACATTTTGGTGGTTGGACGGTAGTATCAAACTCTGATCCTTTACAGTGTGTGTTGCTTTCGTATATGATGAATATTAATTAATTTCTTTACTGGAGACTAGAAATCAATTGTTCGATAAGAGTTTTATAACCGGTAAATTGTTTGACAAAGTATGGCAGAAAATGAAAAGCATCATAAAAATAAAGGGCTTTACTATATATACTCCAATATGGAACAATAGCAGTTATAGGGAACTGATGAAACTTCAAGGGTTTGAGATATGGAGACTTAGGGGACTAAAGTTTATGGTACAATTATTTCATGAAGACGTGATGAAAACCTTTACCGAACTAAGTAATGAATATATTTTTCCAAACCAAAGATTTTTTTTATTTTTTACAGCTCAGCCACGCTTTGAAATCACAGAGTTGCTTACATGAAATTAAACTTAGTAAATCAGTGGTAATAGCCTTGTTGGATACGAGAAACAAAAAATCGTCTTATATCACAACTATATAGCATTTTATTTGATAAGTTTCAAGTATTAGTGGATATACCAGCAGGGACATCCTGGACTAGTGACATAGGGTCAATCTCAGATGAATAGTGGGCAGTGCAATTGTCGGCTATACCCCTGGGGCCAGATTCACATAGGTTAGCGGTAATTCACAAAACACTTACCTCAAAACTTGCGGCGATGGATCGTAAATTCCCCGGCGGAATTCAAATTCCGCGGATAGGGGGAGTGTAGTATTTAAATCAGGCGCGTCCCCGCGGCGATTTAAATGCGCATGCGCCGTTCGCAAATTTTCCCGGGGTGCATTGCTCCCAATGACGTCGCTAGGACGTCATTGGTTTCGGCGTGAGCGTAACTTGCGTCCAGCGCTTTGGAGAATCGACGTACGGTAACGACGTAAAAAAAAATATTTTACGCGGGAACGACGCCCATACTTAACATTGGCTGCGCCTCATAGAAGCAGGGGAAGTATATGCCGGGAAAATGCTTACGTAAATGACATAAAGTGACTCGCTGATTTACATATCCTCACCGTAAATCAGCGAGAACGCCCCCAGCGGCCATTTTTAAAATGCAGTTAAGATCCGACGGTTTAACACAGTTACACCTGTCGGATCTTAGGCATATCTATGCGTAACTGATTCTATGAATCAGTCGCATAGATACGACCGGCCTAACTCAGAGATACGACGGTGTATCAGGAGATACACCGTCGTATCTCTTTGAGAATCTGGCCCAGGGTCTCTTTATCTCCAACACAAAACCTAACACAATTATGTATCTTACAGTCTTCTCTATGGCAAACATCCGGCGGACGGCGATCATCTCTCCGGCCCCCGGTGGGACGGGAGAGCCCGGAGAAGCACCGGATGGCGGCGGGAGGGGGAGGATGTCCCCTCCCGCCGCCTGTAAGAACGATCTAGCGGTGAAACCGCCGCTATGATCGTTCTTACGGTGCGCAGGATCGCCGCCGCTAAAAAATGATATCTCAATGATGCCTCCGGGTGCAGGCATCATTGAGATATCCCCCCGCAAAGCCCAGTACGTCATATGACGTCCACCCGGGATAACAGGTCCCCGTTTTGGACGTCATATGACGGCGTGCGGGTGTCAAGTGGTTAAGGCACGTCATGTTAGGAATCTATTTACTTGGCGTCATCTTTCACATTATACAAAAAATTGGGCTAACTTTACTGTTTTTTTTTATTCATGAAAGTTTATTTCTTCCAAAAAAATTCTAATTTGAAAGACCCCTGCACTAATGAAATGTGACATAAAATATTTCAGCGATTGTCATTATATTCACTAGGGTCTCTGCTAAAAATATATATATAATGTTTGGGGGTTCTCAGTAATTTTCTAGCAAGAAATATGGACTTTAACTTGTAAGCAACAAGTGCCAGAAAAAGGCTTATGCCGCGTACACACGGTCGGTCCTAACCGATGAAGCTGACTGATGGTCAGTCGTGCCTACACACCATCGGTTAAAAAAACGATCGTGTCAGAACGCGGTGACGTAAAACACAACAACGTGCTGAAAAAAACGAAGTTCAATGCTTCCAAGCATGCGTTGACTTGATTCTGAGCATGCCTGGATTTTTAACCGATGGACGTGCCTACAAACGATCGGTTTTGTTCTATTGGTTAGGTATCCATCGGTTAAATTTAAAACAAGATTGCTTTTTTTTAACCTATGGATAAATAACCGATGGGGCCCACACAGGATCGGTTTGGTCCGATGAAAACGGTCCATCAGACCGTTCTCATCGGTTTAACCGATCGTTTGTACGTGGCATTAGGTATGAAGGAGTTAAGTATGCAGCTTAGTTTTCTAAAAAGTTTTAATACTATGGATCCACACATTTTACTTGGATAACTGCATAAGGATGGTTTGTTGCTCAGATACAGTATATCATTATTTGATTATTCCATTGATATATTGTTGTGTGAATTATGCCATCTCAGAAAATATAGCGTACAAAGGAAAGCATTTATGATCAATCATACCATGGTGTGTCTGCCTGCTTTCTGGACAGGATTCAATTTTCTGCTACTGTTATTTACAGTTGCTTATGTATTTGCTTTACAATCTACCTTGGGAGGGCTCCACAAATTAGGATACAAAGGGACTTCCTGTTTGCTGTACTAGAGCCTCTTCTCATTTGATATTATATTTCTTGGCTCTTTGTTTCTTCACAGCTGTTTCTGATTCTGCTGCATAATCAATTGCACAGCCCGCATTTCCACAGGAGCTGTATTATTTGTGTTTACAGTGATACTCTACAGTGCTATTGATACTCCAGCTGCCCTCTATTAGTTAGGAGTCCTTTATGAAAATGTAAGTTGTGTTCAGAAAAAAAATATCACATCAGTGTCATTATAAAATACCTTTCTTGTTTCTTTCCTTGTGTATTACAATTTGTATACTGGAGCAACTTCTGTAGACATAGGAACTTATGGGTTTGTGGATCATGCATCTTACAACACTTAGGCCCCATACACACGAGAGAATTTATCCGCGGATACGGTCCAGCGGACCGTTTTCACGGATAAATCCTCTCAAAGATTTCCGCAGATTTCTATGCGATGGAGTGTACTCACCATCGCATTGAAATCCGCGCGGAAATCCTCGTGTCGCGCCGTCGCCGCGATTATGACGCGGCGACGGGCGCGACGCTGTCATATAAGGAATTCCACGCATGCGTCAAATCATTACGACGCGTGCGGGGAATCCCTTTGGACGGATGGATCCGGTGAGTCTGTACAGACGAGCGGATCCATCCGTTGGGATGGACTTCAGCAGATGGATTTGTTGAGCATGTCAGCAAATATTCATCTGCTGGAAATCCATCCCAGGGGAGATTTATCCGCGGATAAAGATCCGCTGGCGTGTACACACCATAGGATCTATCCGCTGAAACCCATTTGCTGGGATTTATCTGCGGATGGGGGCCTAACATATATTAACTGCACCTGTAATAATTTAAGCCTATGCTTTACTGGAATATTTTTAGATTAGATAGTATAATACAATAATTTACTGTATATGGTTGGCTGGCCATGCTTTATTGAAGAAATATTGAGTTGGAACTACTGACTGAGAGTGAAGCATTGGCTGGCAGAAATACATGGTTAGGAGCTCCAGGGTTTACAGGTGACAAGCATTTTTTTTTCTTGGAAGTTATTTTCTGAATCCTGTAGTTTCGAGGCTCCAAAGAACTTTAGTTGAGATAGAGCTTGCATTTCTATGTCTACTTCTCATCCCCATTCACACCCTCCATTCTCCCCTGAGCTTTTTGTCCCAGAAGTGCAGCATTCTTTTTATACTCAATGAGACCATTCACACGTATAGTGGTTCTAAAGACAGAAGTTTTTTTTACCTTAATGCATCATATGGGGCAACTGCGACCCAGCCCCCCAGTACACCTAAATAGGAGGGGTGGCATATAAAGGGACCAATCACTTTTATTTTACTCCTGCAGCTGCTGAAAGCCTGCTTCTATTTTTCTCCTTCCCGCAGGTGTTCAATGGCTGCAGGAGGAAAATGCAGGGGATTGGTTCCTCTATATAGATATATTTACCAGCACACCAAGGATCGTTTAAAACGTCCAAAAATGTTTTAATGCATACAAACGATCACGGAAAACAGCAACGTTTTGAAGTCGCACAGGACCTCTTCGAAACGTATCACTTGCCTGACGAAGAGGTCCAGTGCGACTTCGAAACGTTGCTGTTTTCCGTGATCGTTTCTATGCATTAAAAACATTTTTGACGTTTTAAACGATCCTTGGTGTGCTGGCGAATATATCTATATTATTGCTTTTCCAGTTCCCAGCTGGTGATCGCTTCAGCACCCTCTTTTCTCATTGGCTACTCTCCAGGAAGGTGTGCAATTGGAATATTTTTGAGACTGGTTCCTCTATATGCCACCCCTGCTTCCTCTTCTTTCTGCTACACCCAGGCCCCTGTGTCCTCCTCTGGCACCCCCTCACCCCCCGCAGCTCTGTCAGCTTCCCCCCTTCCCTCTCTGGCTGGCTGCTGCTGGGGATATGTCATAATCGATTGCGGGGAAGGGGCTGGTAAATATGCAATTTACTGGCCCTTTACTTTTCTGAATGGAGAGTCAGTGATTGGTACATTTGTTAAGTTTGTGAATGAATGGGAAGCTCTCTAGAGTGATAATCTTGTCCATTCATTCTGTGCAGCTGAGGCTGTGTGCTTAATTTCATTTCTCTCAAAGGTCTCAAAGGTGAAACATCAGAGGTCTGTTTAGATCTCTGATATTTTACCAAAGCCTCTCAACTGGGCTCCTAAAACTGTAATGTAAAAAATAATAAAAAATGTAATTGCAAAAAAAAGTTTTAATAGTATGAAAATGGTAAAAAATAATAAAAAAATGTAAATAACAAAAACAGAAAACTACCCCTGCCCTGAAGGTACCAGTTATGCCTCTGCAATACACTATATTCATATATATATATATATATATATATATATATATATATATATATATATATATATATATATATATATATATATATATATTTTAACTTGCTGCACATTTTTATTGGATAGTTGTACACTTGCAGAGCACCTGAAGCACACGTTCTAGTTGACACTTTTCCAAGTTGTAGCAAATTTGTATAGCAAGTCTCTAGCAAGAGCAAAGTTGCAGTCTTGAGTCTACAGCAAGAGCTCTGCAGGCCTACAGCATGAAAATTCAGCCAAGGTGACCCCTGTGGTGGTATGACTATTGTACAAAATAACTAAACCAGAATTTGCAGCAGACTTGAAGGATGTTTACTAAGAAAGTTGATCTGGAGTCATGCAATGCGGACTTGCTGCAATTGTTCAACAAACTTGTGAAGCCTGGTAAGTCTAGTAATAGCTTAGCAAGTCATTTTAAAACTTGCAGCACAATTGCTTGCTATCTGGGAACTGGTGGCTATGCTGTACTGAGAGTTGTCATTTTTACTATTCTCTACAATGTAAATTAATCCTTTTTGTGTTGTTTCTTTGTTTGTGAGCCTTGACCACCGTCAAGACTCATTTCCTATATTAGGTGGCGACCTGGGAGACATTGTGGCATGTCCATCAGAAGTCAGGAAAGAGAAATGACCACAAAATAGTCACCACAGCCATTACGCTACTTCACTCTCCATCTGCAAACACTTTGCTCCTTTCTTAATAATCAGTATAGAGTAAGTAAGTAACAGTAAAGTCCTAATGCTAAATTACATAATTATTTTATAAGGAAAGGAAGTAAGCCCCTCCTATTAGGAGGCAGGAATGTCCGTTCTTTCAACTGACCTATATGTATGTTGCATTAACAGAAGCATTGCAAAAAAACGGGGTGAAAAATTGGACTGGGCTCTGTGGTGGCACAACTTGAACAATCATTCAAACCCATCTGGATGCTATTTTTTTTAAACAATTAAAGTGGCTCTCTGCCTTTTTATGTATTTCCACCAGTGAGTAACGGGAATATGCCAGTGTCTTTCTAAGAATCCAAAAACTTATATATAAAATTATATATAACATTAATGTACTAAAAAAAAAGGAATATATTCCTTTTTAAAAAACATGATGCCACAGGAAAAAGCATGTCACATATGTCCATGTACCCTCTGGCAGTTAATAAAGCAGGATCCCCACTCTACCCTGCTTACATTGGTGAATGTAGGAACGTAGTTGGTGTCAGGAACACGTTCGAAGTACCAGCCCCTTTGTGATGGATGGCAACTCCTGGAGACTTGAAAGTGCAGTAATCTGGGTAAAAATGTGCTGCAAGATCGCCGCTACAGCCGCTCTACACACCTCCTTCTTCTATACTGGCACCTCTGTATATCAACGGTAGGGTAATGGCAAAAAAAGGGCTTTGTTCCATTTTAAAAAAATCGTGCTTAAATCCGCCTTTGCTCGCGTAATTTCCGGTTTAGAAAGAATGCAATACTGGCCCTCGGCGCTGCCCACTGACTCCTGGGAAAGGATGACACACATCTCCCAGGAGCACTAGCAAGCACATGCGCGGAGAAAAATTATGTCAATCGCCACAGAGAGGAAGTGGCAGATTACAAGGGACCCCATAGCAACAGTGCTGAAGGAGTGAGTAGAAAAATGTTTTTTTTCCAAATGTTGTTGCTGAAGGTGATTGTAGTTGAATTATGTAAAGTATTTTATGGGTGGAATTCCGCTTTTAGCTGCATGAGTATATAGTATTATGGAACAGTCTGATTCTCATGAATGAGAATGCTAACACCACATAATTTGAAAATATATTTTTTAAATGTTATGCTTTTGTTTGGCTTTATTATAGCATCAGCACCAGTCCAATTATATTGTAGTTTATACCTACTAAAAAATAATTTCTTTAACTAGCCTGAGTTGATTTGGATTAACATGTACTAATGGAAGAAGCACCAGATCAAAGGATAAAATAGTTCATATTCAGTTATCAGTTGACAATAAAAAAAATATCCAACGCGTTTCTGGGGTCAGAAAAACACACTCTTCATCAGGGCTTCAGTTAAAATAAGAACTTTGAATGGATTCAAAATAGAGCTCTCCTAAGTAAATATGTGTAGGGAATCTAATTTCTTGATCAGGAGAGTTACTGGCCAGCAGTATCTGCATGAGCAATCAAAATCTTGATTGCTCACGCAAATAATGCTAGCCGAAGTTCAAACCTCCAACAGTCATTTGTACCTAATGAAATCAGCATTACAGTATTATTTATTTCCAGAACAATACTATAAATATTGTAGTGAGTATGTCCCCAGTAGTTTTCTTATTTATTACAGGTATTTATGTGACATTGACAATTCACACAGTTAAAGTGGAGTTCCACCCATAAATATAACATTACATCAGTAGTTTTAAAAAAATTTCATTAGTCCTTTACGGAATTTTTTTTTTTTTTTTTTAGATGCCTTCAAAGTGTTGTTGCTAGGCAGAATAGTTAATCTTCCCACTTCCTGCACCTAGGTGCTTAATGCTTCCTAACCTACACCGCACAGACTCCTGGGAATGTACTGGGTGTAACTTTCCAGGAGTCTGTGCACTCCCCAGTCTCAAAGAATCATGTGACTTGAAACCTGATCTGACACTGCTTGTGCAGCACTGAGCATGTGCGAGATCTGCAAGGCTGAAATCCAGGAAGTCATACAGTCTCGCTTCATGATGCCCACACTTAAGATGGCCCCAGTCAATTTCTATTTTATAAAGTGTCTAAATGCTGTAACAACCTAACAAAACGGACCTTAGTTTACAGACTAACTTTACTAGAATACATTAAGCTTGTGTATTACAGGGGTATTTATATTTAAAAAGTGAAATTGTGGCCGGAACTCCGCTTTAACTCAGGCCCAATTTCAATAGGATGTCCAAAAGCCATTTGTAGCTTTTGAAATCAACAAAACACATCAACCAACAAAAAATCAACCGATCATTTATTGTCAGGAAAAAAACTCCCCAAATATTGTAGTGAGTACAGGGCTCAAGTCTTGCGGGAACGTGTGGGAACGGCGTCCCTGCACTTTTTTCACAGCAGGAACGCAGTTCCTTTTGCAGGACTAGAGCAGCCGAGCTGCCCGACCCAATCCTTCACTAAGCGGAGATTCCCAGCTCGAGTCACTGTCAGGGGCAGGCAAACCTTAGTAATCCTTTATGTTACTGGCCGCTTCCTTATATGGATTCCTCAGGTAGTGTGTGGGTATTCCGTCACTTCCTCAATGCCACAATGTCTCCCGGGAGCTTTTGTCATTGTTCCCAGGAGACATTGTGGAGGTCTGCCGCGAGTTATCGCGGGATGTAGAAAGAACTTGCAGACCTCCGCAATGTCTCCTGGGGACAATGACAAAGCTCCCGGGAGACATTGCGGCATCGAGGTAGTGACGAAATACCCGCACACTACCCGATGAATTAATATACAGGAAGCGCCCAGTAACATAAAGGATTACTAAGGTACAGTGGATATAAAAAAAAAACATGCGGTTTAGTAATTATGCATATGAGCGTATCATTTTTTATTTTTTGGAAGGGGAGTGGATCTCGGGTGGGAGTTCCCACACTTTTTTCCCCAGGAATGACCCCTGAGTGAGTACATGTACCCAGTATTAATTTGCTTGCATGTAGGCCCCAATTTGAATAGGACCCCCAACAGTCATTTGCACCTTTTAAAAACAACATTACAGTACAATTTATTCCCAGAAAAAAAAAACACTCCAAATATTGTAGTGAGCACTTTCCCAAATTTCAATGTATTGCATTCAAGCCCAGCTCCAATTTGAATGGGACTCCCAGCAGCCCTTTTTGACTGTGGAAATCTGCATTACAGTACAGTACATTTATTTCTAGGAAAAATAATTATGCTTGTACAATGTAGAATTGTACGTGTACTGACTTTAAATACTTTCACTAAAACTCTTTGCCAGCAGGACACAAAACAGCCAACTTTGAATAAAAAAAATCAGCATAGTGTATTTATTTTACTGCAGATACACAACACCCCCCACCCCCCCCCCATAATGTTGCAGGTGAGAATGCGTATGGTCTGTAAAAATTGAGGAACATATTATCAGGACCCACAACCGCCAGCTTTTCATTAAAAAAATCAATGATTCAGTGATTTTTTTACTGACCAAAAATAACCCCAAATCTTTTTAGTGGATAGTATGTGTGCAGTCCTTAAAGCAGAGTTCCACCCAAAAGGGGAAATTTGCTTGTTTGGTCTACCCCCATCACATTTATTACTAATTGGGGGAAGCAGGTACCTGGTTTTTAAAAGTACCCGCTCCCATGGTTGCCCCCCCCCCACTTCCCCGCAGTTTTCTGGGACACATTACAGGTCCCAGACGACTTCTGGATGATTCACAAGGCACAGCAAGTGTGCGCACTAGGAAATGGGCTGTGAACCTGCAAGGCTTAACTTCCTGTTTACCTTACTTGCTATTCCCGTGCCTGCACCTAAAGCCAATTGAAGAATCAATTCAGGTGAGGACTGCGCTGGATCCTTGGACAGGTAAGTTTCCTAATATCATTTTTTTTTTTTTGGGGGGGGCCTGGAACTTCTCCTTTAGCAATTTTACTAAACATTAAGTCCCACCACCAGCAGGTTTCTTTACCCCTACAGGGAAAAAAAATGACCACCAGCATTTACCAGTCCATGTAACTACATTTAATAATAGAGATACATTTTTTAATCTATCAAAACCAGCTTCTAACTGTCCCTGATAAAGTTCTCATATCTCTCGCTAATCTGCTTGGCAACTCTAGAACAACCTGTTTGCATGACAGCATATAAACAGAAAGAGTCCATTTTGGAGCATCAGTCACTGAGCAGCAGCATGAACACCTAACTTTCCCTGATTTCTGTGAATTTTCCCTAACTACTCAATATCTGTTGCAACACACAATTATTAAAAGCTTCAGGGCTCTTTTCTTTTATAGGGAGGGGGCTGGCACATTGACAAAATATTATGGCTAGCTCTACTAAGCCATCTGACCACAGTTCAGAGGTCAGAAAGTATATTATTGATAATGTTTGCTATGGTGGAGAATGAGCGCAATAGTTCAGCATTTTCTTAAACTACTAACAACTAGAGTTCAGGTTGAACACATGGTCAACCTGAACTCAAAGCTCATCTTTAGAGGGTGACTTTCCCCTTACTTCCTGTCAGGGCAGGAAGTCATGAAAAACCTCTCCAACATTGAATGAGAAAAGGCTATAAATTATTACTGTTTCTATTGCTGTCTATGCTATCCTGTCCTAGTGAAACCCTCACCTCCATTTACTGTTAAATAGCAATAAGAATGAATTCATGCAGTAACAAACACTAGCAGCTATCACTATAAATTACTGGAGATCAACAACAGAAAAAAGCATTTGGGCAAAGCAGAGGGGAAGAAATAAGAGTCTTTTTTTAAATATGCCTCTCTGCTGTAGACATATGGACATACTATCTATTATAGCTGATATCCACAATATTAAAAGAAACATCAATAAAAATAAAAGTGTGATGCTGGTATATCAGCAGAGGTGACCTGGATTCGCATTTATAAGTGTAGAAACAGAAGCTGATATTAAAGTGATATTGAAGTCAGATATTAAAGCTCAAGCTGTTGCTAAGGACTGTATTGTATGATCAGTAAAACAGCCCTGGAACATATAAAAAATGACAACCGATCACTTCACTGGACCACTTCAAGTGTCCTGTCTGAGTTAAAGTCTAGGTATGAAGCTACGGAATTATTTTAGTCCCTGACCTTGGAACTTACATTTATTTGAACTATGTGTGCATTCCTTATGATGGAAAGAAAATATTACAGTCATAAAATACACAGGTAAAAAAAAACAAATCAAGATTCCTGACATTTTTAAGAGTAAGAAGTATTCATCATTAATCATTTCTTGTATGGCTTCTAAGGTTTGATAGATTCTAAAGGTGGATTTTGAAAAAGTAACATATTTTACAAGATGAATAATGGAGAAGGGCCCTCCAAACTCCAATGCCGATAATATAATATACAGCTAAAAAAAAGCAGTAAATCATATTCATTGCTTTGATCAAATAGTTTATAATGGTTAGCTAACTTTTTAAAATTGTGGACTTGTGTTCTTCTGGATCACTTTGCAAAAATTCAGAGGGGGTTTTCTATCTATAAAATAGGTCCTTCTGCCATTTAAGTCTCACTGAATGTTATGTGCTATTGTAAGGTTTTATTTTTGATATTATGGTTTCAATTGTCAGAGACATAAAATATATATTTCAGAGGCATCAAAGATAGAGCATGATGCCAGAAATACTGACACGGTAGGGCGAAATATGGAAAGGAGGAATGGCATGAATAAAGGTACAATGAAATTGCCTGAAATGGACACAGAGAATCTGTTAGGTACCTTTTCAAAGAGGTTGCGCAGGGTAGTTTTTAGCAGCTGATGATGCTGTTGTTTATATGTTATTAGGGTTTTGCAACATATACTAGAGCATTTTGTGAGACCCCTACATGCCACTTATTACTTTTTACCCTGATGTTTCTGCAGATCAAATTGTTTTGTTTGTTTTTTATTCCACTGTCCAGTTTCTTTTCAACGTTTTCTATATCTTGATCATGATCAGAAGTGTGCTAATCAAATTTGTATGTGTGTTTGTATATATCTATGCAACGTTATATATGAATAATTAAAGCATTGAAACTTTTTTTCACAAAGAAAAGAGGAAGGCATTTTGTTGTGCCTATAGGGATGTGCTAATTCAGATGGACATTTTTGAATAATTCCCAAGAAGGAGTTTACCTCTGTTTAGATAATAATGTTTTATTTTATTTTTATTTTTTTGTCAAATATTTTTATTAGAGTTTCATGTGGGGAACAAAAAAGAAAAGGGAAGGGGAATATTTAGAAGTCCAAAATACAAGGGATACATACAGATTTTTCTGTATCATGTACTAGTGCATTATCTATCGCAATTAATAACTTACAGTAGTTAAAATGCACTAACTGTAGTTCAAGGAGAAACAAAAAAAAAATTACCCGGGGTGGTGGTCTGGCTCGTTACTAACAGATATATACATACTGAATTCTAATTTTATATATCTTAGTTCGGGAACAAAAAAGACTGGTCAAAGTCAGTGGGGAGAAGATGTTTTACCCAAGGTTGCCAAATCTTATGAAAATTATTAATTTTATTATTATCAATGGCTGACATCTTTGCATGGATAAGTGATCTATTCATCCTGTGTTTGGCTTCCGCTACAATTAAAGTTTTTGTTTTTCATGCTTTAGCAATGGTCTGCTTGGCTGCAGTGCTGAGGTGTTTTACCAGTGGAAATTGAGTATTTGTGAGCGTTGCAGGTTTTAGGTTTAAAAGTGCTGTAGGGCTTTAGATGCCAAACTTGACCAGAATTCCTTGACAACCGGACATTGCCACCATATGTGGAAGTGGGTACCTGGTGCGTCACAGCCTCTAAAACTATTTGGTGAATATTTTGCTATTCTAGCTGGTACTAGGTACCAACGTGTCAAAACCTTATAATTTGTTTCTACAGCCAAGCAGTTGGGAGAGGAGTTCTTAGTGGCTAACCATATATTCGACCAATCTTTATCGTCTAATAGTATGTTCATGTCTTGCATCCATTTAGTTGTGTACAAAGGTAATGAATCATTTGAGTTTTCATTTAATAGGTGATACAGAATTGAGATTCGGCCTCTGACATGTGGGTTGCTAATACAAATCCGTTCAAATTGGGAGAATTGAAATAGTGAAGAGCCTGTAATGAGTAGCGGTTCATAGAAATTTTTAATTTGTAAGTATCTGAATAATTCAGACCTAGGAAGCCCGAATGATTCACATAGTATAGGAAAAGTGTGAATGTTAGAATTAGATACTAGGTTGTGTAGGCGAAGCAGGTTAGTGGAGGACCATGCTGAAAAAGATTTTGGGTATTTCCAAGCAGGATAGAAGGCAGGATTATTAAGAAAAAGGATAGCAGTGGATTATGTGGAGATTGAAGCATATGGGAACTTTTAAATTTATTACAGATAGCTAGAGAATGTTTTGTTATGGGGTTTGGTAAATGGGATCTATCAGCAGTTCTGAGCCATAACAAATTGGCTACTGACAACGGATCACTGTCGACAGACTCTATGACAACCCATAAAGGTATTTCATCTGTAGCGTGGTACTTAGATAGGGATGCTATCTGTGCAGAGTTGAAATAAGAGGAGAAATTGGGTAGACCCATTCCTCCTCTTAATTTATGAAGGTATAGTGTAGGTTTTGAAATACAGGGTTTAGTTGTGCCCCAAATAAAGGACAAAACTCTACGTTTAATAAGTCTTAGAAAGTAAGATGCTAAAGGGATAGGAAGTACTCTAAATAAGTATAAAAATGTTGGTAGAATTGACATTTTAACGGTGTTTATCCTGCTGGACCAAGACAGTGGGAGGGAAGTCCATAATTTCATTAAACTAGTTGATTGCTTTAGTAGAGGTAGATAATTGGCAGCAAACATTTCTTTAAGGGAGACTGTAAGCTGAATTCCTAAATAAGGAAGTTGTTTCGGAACCCAGTTAAAGAGTAAAGAGTTTTGGGTGAGGTGTAGATCAGATTGGGGCAGTGAGACATTTAGTGCATTTGATTTAGAGGTATTAACATGGAGTCCTGAAATTTGAGCAAAATTATCCAGAGTCTTGAGCAAATTTGGGGCAGTTACATGCAGGTTGGACATAAAAATAAGGATATCGTCTGCGAAAAGACATAACTTATGCTCGTATCCACTTAGCTCTATACCTTTTAATGTCAACATTGATTCTAATTAATTGTGCTAGTGGTTCTATAAGTAGGTCAAAAAGCAACTGGGAAAGGGGACATCCCTGTCTAGTTCCTCTACTGATATCTAGTATTGATGATTTATAACCAGCGTATTTTATATATGCTTTTGGACTCTTGTATAGGGAGAAGACCCAAGTCAGGAAATGATTTCCAAAACCCCATTTTTGGAGTGTGTATTGCATATAGGGCCAAGAGACCGAATCACATGACTTCTTAATATCTAAAGATACAAGACAAGACGGGATATTCCTAGATTTGAATGTATGGATAAGTAAAAGTGCTCGCCTAATATTATCGCCTGCTTGGCGTTTGGGTATAAAGCCAGTCTGATCCCTATTTATTAAGCCACCTATAATATTATTCAATCTGTTCGCCAGAGTTTTAGCTAATAGTTTTATGTCTAACTTCAGAAGAGATATAGGGCGATAGTTAGCCCAGGAGGTTGTATCTGAGTGTGGTTTGGGAATCATAGCAATAATAGATGTCAGGGTTTCCGTTCTGAATGAATGTCCTGCCAAGATTGAGTTGAAGGATCTGGTTAGGATTGGTGCTAGAATGTGAGTAAACTTTTTGTAGTAGGCTGCAGAAAAACCATCTGGGCCCGGTCTTTTCTTAAGCTTTAAGGATTTTATGGCGTTTGATACTTCAGTATCCTAAATGGGGCCTTCAAGAAAATCACGCTGCTCTTGGCTTAAAGTAGGGAGCGTGATTTTAGAAAACATAGTGTCCGCTTTTGTCTTGTCAAAATTTTGAGTAGAAGAATACACATTGGCGAGATTAGAACGAAAGACTTCTAATATCTTAACAGGGTTGCTAGAGTATGCTTCACGGGAAATTTTGAGTCTGATGGGAGTTTGTGGATGTTGTGCAAGTTTCAGGCATCTTGCCATTGGGGTGTCAGGTTTGTTGGCTCTAAGGTATTGGGTGTGTTGGCATTTACGTATAAGTTTGTCAGCTGAGTCAGTCAAAAATAGATCTAGATCTAAACGGGCTCTTTCTAGTTTAGCGTTATTTACGGCATTCGGAGAAGATTGAAAGGCCAAGTGGCATGCATTGAAGACAGACTCAAGCTTGGAGAATGTAATTTTTCGTTCTTTTTTTCGAGCATAGATGCTTGTTGTAATAATTTACCTCTAATGACAGGTGTATGTGCTTCCCATAGAGTTAGGGTTGAAATATCTACCGTATCGTTGGTTAACAGGTAATCAGTGAGTGCTTTTTCAATATCAATACGGTGGGATGGATGGGTTAGTATTGAATCATTAATACACCAGGTATTGTCATGGGATCTGGGCACTGTGGACGCTACTGATGTAAAGACTGCACAATGGTCTGTCCATGGGAAAGGAATGATTTTGGAAGATATTATTTCTGGCAACATACTGGATGGGACAAAGGCCCCATACACACCATAGAATCCATCCGCTGAAAAATCCCAGCAAATGGGTTTCAGCGGATAGATCCTATGGTGTGTACATTCCAGCGGATCTGTTTCCGCGGATATTTCTCCCCTGGGATGGATTCCAGCAGATCGAATATTTGCTGACATGCTAAACAAATCTATCTGCTGGAATCCATCCCAACGGATGGATCCGCTGGTCTGTATAGACTCACCGGATCCATCCGTCCGAAGGGATCCCCCGCATGCGTCGTAATGATTCGACGCATGCGTGGAATTCCTTATATGACAGCGTCGCACACGTCGCCGCGTCATAATCGCGGTGACGGCGCGACACGTCATCGCCAGAGGATTTCGGCGTGGATTTCAATGCGATGGTGAGTACACTCCATCGCATGGAAATCCGCTGAAATCCTCGAGAGGATTTATCCGCGGAAACGGTCCGCTGGACCGTATTCGCGGATAAATCCTCTCGTGTGTATGGGGCCTAAGATATGGTCTATATGCGAGAAAGACTTATGTGGATAGGAGTAATGAGTGTAGTGCCTGCTGGTGGGATTCGTTTCTCACCAGGTATCTACCAGGCTGTGTGTAGTAAGCAGATGCTGAAAAGTGAGTTTCGCTACTACTTAGTAGGACCTGGCGGAGATTTGTCTAAAAAGGGAAAAACGGTAGCGTTTGAGTCTCCACATAATAGAACTATACCAAACTTGTGTGTGTCTACTACTTGGAAAAGATGGGATAGAAATGCTGTTGGTCGTTTATTGGGGGCATAGTATGATACTATTGTGATTGGATTATCAGAAATATGGCCTGTAATAATTATGTATCTTCCCTCTGGGTCTTTTATTTGAGAAATTAGGGTAAACGGGGTAGAGCGATGGAAACCAATTAATGTTTCACGTTGTTTAACAGTTGTGGATGCAGAGTAAAATTGCGGGTAAGAAGCTGAAAAAAATTTAGGATGGGTTTTGTCTGTAAAATTAGTTTCCTGTAAGCATATAATACTGGCCTTTTTGGACAAAAAAGAACGGAAAGCTTTGGTACGCTTATGAGGACTATTAAAACCTTGTACATTTAATGACAGAGGGGCAGATCCACAAAGAAATTACGCCGGCGTATCTCTTGATACGCCGCGTAATTTCAAATTTTGCGCGTCGTATCTTTGTTTTATATCCACAAAACGAGATACGACGGCATCTTGGCTAGATCCGACAGGCGTACGTCTTAGTACGCCGTCGGATCTAAGCTGCAATTTTTCGGCGGCCGCTAGGTGGCGTTTCCGTCGAATTCCGCGTCGAGTATGCAAATTAGCTATTTACGGCGATCCACGAACGTCCGTCCGGCCGGCGCATTGTTTTTACGTCGTTTGCGTTCGGCTTTTTTTCGGTGTATAGTTAAAGCTGCTATTATGAGGCGTACTCAATGTTAAGTATGGCCGTCGTTCCCGCGTCCAATTTTTAATTTTTTACGTTGTTTGCGTAATTCGTTCGCGAATAGGAATTTGCGTAGAATGACGTCACCGTCGTAAGCATTGGCTGGTTACGGTTTAATTTCGAGCATGCGCACTGGGATACCCCCACGGACGGCACATGCACAGTTCCAAAAAAACATTGTTTACATCGGGTCACGACGTATTTACATAAAACACACCCCCATTACATCCATTTGAATTCTGCGCCCTTACGCTGCCAGAGATACACTGCGCCACCATAACTTACGGCTCTAATTCTTTGAGGATTCTAAATAAAATAAATAAGTTACGGCGGCGTAGTGTATCTTAGATACGCTGCGCCCGGCGCAAAGGTACGTGGATCTGCCCCAGAATGATTATAGGAGCCATATGTCAATTCGAATAAGCGTTGTGTCACAGTATACAGAGTACTCACCAAGAGCCAGAGTCACCAACCGGGAAAAAAAAAGAAGGGGATAAAATACTGCAAAAATAAAAAGTAATAATGAGAAAAAAATTCAACAAACGTGTTAACCCATTATGTGCACAATTCATTACAAAGGTAAGGTTAAACCACAGGGTGTAGGAGCGTCTCAGAGGAGTGTATAGTACTCCCTGAGAGGATCCAAATCCACCAACAGAGGCCCGCACAAAAGCAGGAGTCTGCGGGTGGCAAAAAAGGGGAAACAAGAAATTCCTACGGAATGAACAACACAGACGGACAACGGGAACTTACTATAATACGATTATGGTACGGTAATTAAAAAAATAAATAAGTATAAAGAGCAAGAAATGTTATTGCTCTATAACTTGAGTTTTATCATTACTAACATCAATGGGTAGTCAATATGTTTAATACCAATAACCAGTAAGAACAGAATGAGAGGCCAAAAAGAATAAAATTAGGTCAAAAAGTTAGTCAATTCATTGAGTCCTCCTGGGTAGGTGAAAGATTTTCAAATCGATCACGTTTATGGAGGTTTTGATGCGCTGGGGGGTGTGAGGTATATCTTGAAGTTAGTGCTTGCTGATGATGTTGAGTGGTTCCACGGGTTCGGCCGAACTTCGGAAAAAAGTCCGGGTTCGGGACCCGAACTTGACCCGAACTTTACCTCGAACCCGAACCCCATTGAAGTCAATGGGAACCCGAATGTTTCAGTACTAAAATGTCTCTAAAACACTAATGAAAGTGGCTAGAGGGCTGCAAATGGCAGACACATTTTGGTAAGAGCATGGCAAGTACTCTGCAAATAAATATGGATAGGGAAATAACTTAAAATAACATAAAAAAAAAAAAACACTGCAAACACTGGAGGAAACACTGCAAAATATTTTTTTGCCCTAAATGGGTGTTTTTTGAATAGAACAATAGAAGAACACTAGCTAAAGTGTTTATCTCACACATACAGAAATAGAGGAAAAACTGCAAACACTGGAGGAAACACTGCAAATGTTTATTTTTTTGCCCTAAATGGATGTTTTTTGAATAGCACAATAGAAGAAAAGTATGTAAAGGGTGTATCTCACAGTAACATATGCAGTGCTGGTGTAATTTGATTTCTGAAGCAGGACTGACTCCTATATATTTATGTCCCTATAAGCACAATCAGGAACCTTTCCCTAAAGTATCTAATGCAGAGTATCTCACAGGAACATATGCAGCGCTGGTGTAATATGATTTCTGAAGCAGGACTGACTCCTATATATTTCTCTCCCTACAAGCAGCAGCAGCAGCAGCCTTTCCCTACCCTAACTAAAGCAGAGTGACGAGCTGTGCTATGTACCTCTAGCTTATATAGAGGCTGGGTCACATGCTGGGTCCCATGCTGCACTGGCAAATCACAGCCATGCCATTAGTAGGCATGGCTGTGATGGCTTCTAGGTCACACAATTAAAACAAATGGTGATTGGCTGCCCTGCAGCGCGCCATTACATTGCCGAACACCGAACCCAAACTTACAGCAAATTTACAGTTCGGGTTCGCTCAACCCTACTTGTCAGTTATATGGTCAGAAGTTTGCTTTAAAGCTTTTTGAAGCATATGTTCAATATTTTTGAAATATATCAGGCTGAATTACAGTTTTTATATCAATATCTTCCAGTAAAGACTCACCAGCGCTGGCTTGTGTTTTTTTTGCTGGATGATTTCTCACACAGTGCAGAGCGGAGTTGTGAGGGGGAAGGGGAAGCCGCCATTCCAGCTGCAAACTTGCTCACTGTACCTTTCAGAGCACATGATTTAAACTTGTTTTTTGTGCTTCTCAGTGCCATGGTAAGTGGCACAAAGTGTTCCCCTACTGTTCTGACGTGGTTTTGGGCATTTTCCAGTTCTGCTGGAACCGGTAGTCCGCCGGTTATGTCATCCAAGGAGCGGAGCGCTAAGGAGCCATATCCTTCTCCTCAGGCAGCCGCGCATGCGCCCCCATGTTTTATTATTTTATATCATTACAGATGTTTACTGTATAGAGCAAATACAAATCATGCATTGCTTCACATACTGTAAAATCACATCAGTTCCTGCCCTCAAGGAGCTTCCCTATCTCACATGCATACATACACCAACACACACACAATACATCCAATTTAGTCAGGAGCCAATTAACCTACCAGCATCTCTTTGGAGTGTGGGATGAAACCAGAGTACCCAGAAATAACACATACGCACAGGAAGAACATGCAAACCCAATTTGGATAGTGTTTTGACCAGGATTTAAATTTATCAAAACCTTAGACACAATCCTTGGGGATGTGGCTGCAATAACTAATGGACAATATTGGGCTGTAGTTATGAAATCCCTTACAAATGTTGAATGGTATAGAAACATATTAGAGGGAGTAACTTAAAATTTGCAGCAAGAAATAAATATGGTGTCCCTTATAATTGGAACTATTGATGGGTCAACAACTGATTTTTTTTTTAAGTAAGATATCTTCAATCTCTGATGATTTATGTGGTGTAAAAAATATTTAAGGTCTGCAAATTTACCCAGAAAAGACCTATAGTATCTGGCTGTATGTCAGTAACAGAACAAATAAGCATATACATAGATTCCTGTTTGAAATATCACATGTAGTCCTTCCCGTCTTTCGTAAAAGATACTCCTTATCGAAGTACCATCAGAAACACTACCAGTGGGATTAGATGTGAAAAACATTTACCCTATATCACAAAGGAATGGATGTAGTTACAACATTTCTTTACATTTCAGCAAAGGCAGCACAACAGTTTTTTGTTAATTTTGTTAAGTTTTATGTTCAACCATAATGTCCTATTTGATGGCTTCCACTATCTCTAGGTACAGGAATCGACGATGGACACAACAAGTGCTGAATCCTACATAAGCCTTGATGAATATATTAGAATAATGAAACCATTTGTACAAGCTCTTAGTTATTTAACCCCACATTTACTTTTAGTAGATCCAAATTAACTTCCCTTTTTGGAAGTAAAAGTCTGCAAGAATGAGACGGGGAAATTATACATGATATTGTGTCATAAAACACAGGAGGGAATACAGTTTTAGTGGTCAACAGGGACCACTAAAAGAAGAGTATCCCTTATGGACAATATCTCAAAATATGCAGAAACTGTAGTAAAACAACTAAGGCCCCATACACACCATAGAATCCATCCGCTGAAAAATCCCAGCAAATGGGTTTCAGCGGATAGATCCTATGGTGTGTACACTCCAGCGGATCTGTTTCCGCGGATTTTTATCCCCTGGGATGGATTCCAGCAGATCGAATATTTGCTGACATGCCAAACAAATCCATCTGCTGGAATCCATCCCAACGGATGGATCCGCTGGTCTGTATAGACTCACCGGATCCATCCGTCCGAGGGGATCCCCCGCATGCGTCGTAATGATTTGACGCATGCGTGGAATTCCTTATATGACAGCGTCGCGCACGTCGCCGAGTCATAATCGCGGCGACGGCGCGACACGTCATCGCCAGAGGATTTCGGCGCGGATTTCAATGCGATGGTGAGTACACTCCATCGCATTCAAATCTGCTGAAATCCTCGAGAGGATTTATCCGCGAAAACGGTCCGCTGGACTTTATCCGCGGATAAATCCTCCCGTGTGTATGGGGCCTAAGAGAAAAGTGGCTGCAGTGTAATCAGCACACTGGTTTCCTATCCCCAGCACAGTTACAAATTAACAGCTTTCTCACAAAAAAAAGAAAGAAAAAGAAACATTGTTGGCAAGGAGAAATCAAGCCAGGAACAACAGAGCAGAAACAGTCAATAATAGAAGGATTTCTTCCTTAAGCCTTGCAGCTTTGCATGATATCAGGGTGGAGCATACAATAAGCTACAAAACATGATGGAAGATGCAGAGAGCACTAGCATAGTGTAAAATATTTAATGAACCATTAAAAGACAAGTAGAAATCCAAACACATGAAGGCGAAAACAGGCAAAATTTGTGACTTTACACTGGTATCCTCGTCCTGCTGCATGTGAACATCAACAAACGGTTAAAAAATGGAGCCCAGGAGTGTAGGAATATAGCACCTCCTCCCTGCAGGACAAGGCCCACCTCCTCATTTCCTCAGCATTGCCAAGTCTTTTCTCATCCTTGCACCTTTGTCAGCCTGGCAAACAGACCTTGTGCTATGCACTTTATGTCACCCAGAGTTGTTTTAATTGGTGGTCTGTTATAATAGAACCCCTGCTAATAATATCATTGTAGAGTCCTGCATTAATTTATTTAGGACTTAGAGTTTTAGTTGTAACAGCCACACTGGCCAAACTACTGGAACATTGTTACAAGAATAAATGGGAAACGTAAATAATAAACTAAATTGGATCAATTATCATGGGGCATACTGTATATAAATAATTGTTTTCAACTAAAAAAATCTTACCGTGCATATAATAATAGCTAAAATCCTGAATATTTCCTAAAAAAAACACTTTATATACAGTGTGTTGTATATATGTATACATATGTATATACAGTATCTCCCAAAAGTGAGTACACACACCTCACATTTTTGTGAATATTTTAATCTATCATGTGACATCACTGAAGAAATTACACTTTGCCACAAGTAGTGATTGTACAACTTGTATAACAGTGTAAATGTGCTGTCCCCTCAAAATAACTCAACACAGCCAATAATGTCTAATCTGTTGGCAACAAATGTGAGTCTACCCCTAAGTGAAAATGTCCAAATTGGGCCCAAAGTGTCAATATTTCATGCAGCCACCATTATTTTCCAGCAGTGCCTTAACCCTCTTGGGCATGGAGTTCACCAGAGCTTCACAGGTTGCCACTGGAGTCCTCTTCCACTCCTCCATGATGACATCACAGAGCTGGTAGATGTTAGAGACCTTGCGCTCCTCCACCTTCCGTTTGAGGATACCCCACAGATGCTCAATAGGGTTTAGGTCTGCAGACATGCTTGGCAGTCCATCACCTTTTAACCTCAGATTCTTTAGCAAGGCAGTGGTCATCTTGGAGGTGTGTTTGGGGTCGTTATCATGTTGAAATACTGGCCTGCAGCCCAGTCTTCAAAAGGAGGGGATCATGCTCTGCTTCATTATGTCATAGTACATGTTGGCATTCATGGTTCCCTCAATGGACTGTAGCTCCCAAGTGCTGGCAGCCCCAGACCATGACACCCCCACCACCATGCCTAACTGTAGGCAAGACACACTTGTCTTTGTACTCCTCACCTGGTTGCCACCACACACGCTTGACACCATCTGAACCAAATAAGTTTATCTTGGTCTCATCAGACCACAGGACATGGTTCAAATAATCCATGTCCTTAGTCTACTTGTCTTCAGCAAACTGTTTGCGGGCTTTCTTGTGCATCATCTTTAGAAGAGGCTTCCTTCTGGGACAACAGCCATGCAGACTAATATGATTCAGTGTTCAGCGTATGGTCTGAGCACTGACAGGCTGACCCCCCATCCCATCAATCTCTGCAGCAATGCTGGCAGCACTCATATGTCTATTTCCCAAAGACAACCTTTGGATATGACGCTGAGCATGTGTACTCAACCTCTTTGATTGACCATGGCGAGGCCTGTTCGGAGTGGAACCTGTCCTGTTAAACCGCTGTATGGTCTTGGCCACCGTGCTGCAGCTTAGTTTCAGGGTTTTTTCAATCTTCTTATAGCCTATGCCATCTTTATGTAGAGCAACAATTTTTTTCAGATCCTCAGCTTTGCCATGAGATGCCATGTTGAACTTCAAGAGACCAGTATGAGATAGTGAAAGTGTTAACACCAAATTTAACACACCTGCTCCCCATTCACACCTGCAACCTTGTAACACTAACGAGTCACATGACATCGGGAAGGGAAAATGGCTTATGGGTGTACTCACTTTTGTTGCCTGCGGTTTGGACATTAATGGCTGTGTGTTGAATTATTTTGAGGGGACAGCAAATTTACACTGTTATGCAAGCTGTACACTCACTACTTTACATTGTAGCAAAGTGTAATTTCTTTAGTGTTTTGTGAGATAATGTATATACTGCATATTTATAAAATATGTCTATCTGGATGATCATACTTAATATACATTATCTGGTAAAAGTAAACTCATTTAAGGACATGATCACAGCTATAATATTGTTACTGTTTCTAATTCTTCATTTAACCCATGGGGTGATAGCAAATTAAGATATAATATGCTGAAATTTCTTGCTGCAAATCATTTCTTAAACCTCTCATTATATGTTAACATAGAGACACTTTTAAATCTTCTGTGTCACCATTATGAGAATTCTTAAAGTGTCTTGGAACACTGTGCTTACCAATTTGCGTTAATAGATTATATTATCTCTTCCTTTGGAGTTCATACATTTATTTTGTCTATGGGTAATAAACATTGAAAGATTCCCTTTTTATCTAATAATGTATTTATATCAGGTCTTCCATTTGTACATTTGGATCCTCTCTGTCTATTGCTGGTTTGGCAGGTAATATGTCTCTTAAGACATACAACTACAAGGGGGGGGGGGGGTGATTGAACTAAACATCTTGAAAATAGTATGTAGGTGGATGAACCAGTGGAATTATTAACTTTAGTTGCTATTTGTAAACCTGTAAGTGGTTTCTCTCTGTACCTTCTTTTATGTGAAGCAAGGGAGTCTTAAGAATCAAGTTCATGTGAATATATTAGTTTATAATGTAAGCAAATAATTCTGCTCTTTTAACTTTTTTCTCCCCCTCCATCTACTCCCTTCTTTTCCTTTTCCCCCCTATTCCTCCACCCCCTTCCCCCCATTTTTTACAATATCTACTGTATATTACAAAAATGTAATTTCATAAGGTATTATTTGGCTCCAGAGTATCACACAAAATTGTTAAAATGGAAAAGAGTGTTCTTATCACAAAATAATATCTCAATATACCTTAGTATATATGGGCCAGATTCAGAAGGAATATACGTTGGCGTATCTCCAGACATATAGTTCGTTCCAGTTCGTTAGGCGCGTCATTTACGTGGGGTCACGATTAATTTCCATACAACACGCCCCCTACCAGCCTACTTTGAATTAGGTGGGCTTATGCTGGCCAATTTACGCTACGCGCCGCAACTTATGGAGCAATTGCTTTGTGAATACTGCACTTGCCTGTCTAAGTTGCGGCGGCAACTTAGATAGGATACGCTACGCCTGCACAAAGATGCGCCCAGATACATGAATCTGGACCTATGTGTCTATGATCTGTGGTGATGTATGCATCACCACATTTTATGTATGTTTGTACGTGCATATTTTGAGGAAAACATTTAAAATAATAATGCCTATATCTAATCATAGAACATATACATGTTTGAGATATTTTGCTTTTGTTCTATTATAAAGGTTTAGTAAATTATTATGGCCCAGACTGCCATTTATTGTTTGTTGTTTTTTTTACTTATAGTAGACTTTGCTGTTGCTGCTGATGGTGTAATTGGATGCCCTGTTGTGACCCTCCCAGTGGCTTATGTTGCACCTACATTCCAGAATACGGTTAGTTCAGGTGGGGCGAGCACAACTTTTAAGTGTTGGAATGTACAGGTTTGGTTACTGCCTGGAAGTCTTTCTATATTGATTTTTTATAAAGAGGAGAAAAAAAATGACCGTATTAAAAAAAGCAGTTCAAACCATTCTCATAAGCAGGATCCTAAATTGTAGATGATACAATAGCCATGGGTTATTTAATTTAGGTGGTTCTGCCATTTTGCTTGGAACAGAACAGATAAGTGCTATAGCACAGTAGTTCTATTTTTTTTAAATAACCTGATTATTACTATATTTTTTCTAGATATAAAAAGATATACTGGATATTAATATATCTTTTCTGAAGATTTCAGTTTTCAAATTTTTCTTAACTCAGCATATGATGGAGTAACAGGGCTTTTTTTCTGCTGGAACGCAGCGGAACTGCGTTCCTGAACATTTGACAGCTCTCCCTCTCCTCTCCTCTCCTGCCTGCCTGCCTGTCTTTCAATATTGAAGCCAGAAGAGGAAGTTTTCTGTACAGCGCACTTCCACTAGAGGAAGTGCGCTGTAGAGGCTTTTCTGTGCTAGTGCTGGGTACTCCAGGCTGCTGCCCTCGATCACTAGTAAATGCTTCTGATCCCAACCTTTAGCTGCTGCAGTGATTCGGGAGAAAGCTTCCATCCCTGCCTGCCGCCGCTAATCAGCCTTTGTAGCACAGAGCTGAGGAGCTCTAAAACACATCCTCAGCTCTGTGCTACAGTAGGGGGAGTTCTCTGGTCCACTGCACTGTGCAGGAAAAATAAGCCTGCACATACCAGAGATTGCAGTGATGGAGGAAGAGGTGACTTGGGACCTGTCACTGTGAAACACAAGGGAGAACTTTTGCAGAGACAGAGTTCGTTCAGAGAGAAGTGCACTATTAAAGTATGTGGGGGAGGGGGAATCAAGAGGTAAAGTTTATGTGTGTGTTTAGCAGAGGGGAGAACATTGTACACAGAGGAGAGCTTGGGGGAATTTGTACAGAGAGGGGAGATGATAAAGTATGTGTGTGGGCAATTTGTGATGAGAGGGGAGCTGGGGCAATTTGTGATGAGAGGGGAGCTGGGGCAATTTGTGATGAGAGAGGAGCTGGGGCAATTTGTGATGACAGGTGAGCTGGGGGGATTTGTGATGAGAGGGGAGCTGGGGGGATCTGTGATGAGAGGTGAGCTGGGGGGATTTGTGATGAGAGGTGATCTGGGGGGATTTGAGATAAGAGGTGAGCTGGGGAGATTTGCGATGAGAGTGGAGCTGGGGGCATTTGTGATGAGAGGGGAGCTGGGGGCATTTGTGATAAGAGGGGAGCTGGTGAGATTTGTGATGAGAGGGGAGCTGGTGAGATTTGTGATGAGAGGGGAGCTGGGGGCATTTGTGATGAGAGGGGAGCTGGTGAGATTTGTGATGAGAGGGGAGATGGGGAGATTTGTGATGAGAGGGGAGCTGGGGAGATTTGTATTGAGAGGGGAGCTGGGGGGATTTGTGATAAGAGGTGAGCTGGGGGGATTTGTGATAAGAGGTGAGCTGGGGGGATTTGTGATGAGAGGGGAGCTGGGGAAATTTGCGATGAGAGGGGAGCTAGGGGGATTTGTACAGAGAGGTGAGCTGGGGGGAATTTAGGGAATTTGCCTTATGTGATACACAGTTCTAAGCCTTAACTCATAACAATCTATTAGTGCTGCTGTAACGCTCTCCTCTAAGGAAGGTGTGTCTGGGGGCAGGGTTTGAACGTGGCCGGGGTGGAGTTTGGGCATGGTTGGGGCGGAGAGTTGGACAGAGAGGGTGAGTTCCTGCACCTTTTTTCTGAGAAAAAAAAGCCCTGTGGAGTAATATTCCCAACTATTAATATTTCCATTGGGGATTTTGGACAAAGACTGCAATTAAATTGATTGTAAATTATTTTATTTTTTTCTAAAATAAAAAACATGTTATATTTACCTGCTTTGCGTCAGCAGTCTAGGCTTTCCCTCTTCTTCATGCGCCACTATAGGAAGCTGTTTCCCATGAGGGCGTACCTGAGGACTTGTGTGCATCTTTATACACACAAAGCATGGCTCTGCCTTCTGTTCCCTCCTCACAGGATTTGATTTGACAGTAGAAGCAGCCAATGGTTCCTGCTGCTGCCTCTTGGCCTGTGGGATGGGGAAGAAAGAGCATAGCTGACTGAAGACAGGAATAGTGCCAGATCAATAAAGGATTGTGATAAGTAAGTATAGGGAGGTGTGGGGACAATAGACTTACTGAGACATTTTTTTACCTTAACGCAGTAAATGCGTTAAGGTAAAAAATATTGTGCCTTTAAAACCACTTTAATGCAGCCATATGGGATTTCAGAGACATATCAGGGAAGGATATGGTTAAAACCAGTCTACTCATTACATAAAATTAATTAACAAACAATTCTGGAGTAAATTAACAATGCTATTTAAAGGTGAACTTGCAGTGTTTATTTTAGTCTAGGGTAGCGAAAACATTTTTTTACATACCCGATCATCTACTCCCACTGTGTCATGGGCAGGGGTTAGGCTCAGAGGGGACTAGCTATAGCAGTAGAGGGGCTACCACCAAGTCACCCTGGCAGATGACACCCAAGGTGCCGGGTTTAAGCACCTATTTGTAGTCACCAGAGCTCCTGATGGTGGAGATGGGTTCTACTGCTTGTTATTATTAGGTTGCGGTCCTCAGGATCGCCCCACTAGACGGTGAGCAAGCCGAGGTCTGGTAGCAGATATAGCATGTAGGTATCAAGAAGATGGGTAGTTGGTAAATAAACCAAAGGTCGGTAACAAGCGGTTACAGGTTTGGATCAAGCTAAAGCATAGTCGAGAAACAAGTCAAAGGTCAAAGGTCAGTAACGAGTGGAAGGGGAGATATGGACAGCTGCAGGAAAGTAACACAAAGGAACAAGATATCGCCTGGAGGGAGCCCAATAATCTGGCAAACAGAAAGTGCAAAGGCATGGCTTAAATAAGTAGGTTATGAGTTCAAAGTCATACCAGAAAACAAGACACAGGGCAAAATTATGCAAGGAACCTGACAGGATGCTGTCCAGCCTCTTAGGTGGCTCAGCATGAAAAGCTACTGTTGGATACAGCAGAGGTCATGAGTTTAGATCCCAGTCCTGACACACAGACTCCCTCCAGGCTTTAAGACCGGGATCTGCAGTCTCTTCTTTCATGTGCTCCATTGGTTGTAGGTCCTCTGATGTCATCAAGTCCAATATAGTGCCCGTGCAATGGACATGAGGATGCAAGGGGACAGTCAATTGCCAGAGATTAGGGGAGTAGAGAATAGTGCTGAATGCCAGGGTAATGAGGATCAGGTAAGTAAACAGCTTTTTCCTGGAATCCTAGACCTAAATGAACATTCAACCCTTGCAGTGCAGGGGCAACTCCACTACAAGGGAGAATTTTGACGTTCCTCAAAGTTGGGCATTAATCTCATACCCTTGCTTTACATTTTTAAATGCTTTGGAGTTGGTTCCAATAAAATTGAAGTACTAACTCCTTGTAGTGTTGTCCATTTGTCCTATCCCTCCCACCTTCCATGCATTATTATCCAGTAAAGCCAATAAAAACATGGGGCAGGTGGGAGAGTGGGAGCAGATTAAAACAGTTTGTGATTCAGAGTGTCTGTCTAGCAGAAAAGATTATCTAAACTATGTACAATCATTGCTCATGTGTTGGCAACTGTACTTGGAATTCAGCCTGGATTGGCATGTTTAATTTTGGATATTTTTTATTGAAATGGTGGTCTAATCTGCAAAAGGTATGTATATGAGAACATTTCTATTTTACTTGAGAGTCTTTATAAGGGATTTAGTATCTGATTGATTAAAAACACCTTAAAGTGATTGTAATTAAAAAATAAATAAATCATAAAATAAAAAAGGTTAATAATTATTTTTTTGTGTAATAGTATTAAACAGAGCAGGACTTAGCTTCAGACTGTATAGGAAAAATGCTTACATTTTCAGCTGTACTGTGGTAGAGAGGAATGGGAGTTTTGTAATTGTGTTCCTGGGCTGTCGTATGTAACAAATATTGTTTCTGCAGCATATTACTACCCCCTCTTAAAATATACTTCTTGCCACTCAGTTGCTGTTTCAATCCTTTCCCCACCTAGCCAGGTGTGTCAGAGTATATGGTACTGTTCACAGTGTTGTAGGCTCAGGAACAGGGATCCAACAAATCAAGCGGCTTCTTCGTGGGGTAAGCGATACACTAGTTACTGTGAGCACATAATCTTAGAGCTCCACAACTATCAAATGGAGACTTGGGATAAAAGCCTGTGGTATCTTCATCATAATGTTATTCTATTATATTTTGTAAGTAAGTCAGTAGGATCCACATAGGCTGGCTATCTCTATAGGAGCTTTTACAACATAAAAGCTGTAGCACCCTCTTCTTTAGGTACAGTAGGTGCTAGAAGTAGGATTTTTGTGAGTGCAGATATATTTATACAGGCCTAGCTGTGTGAGCTGGAAGTGGCCTAGAGTAGCAGCAGGTGACTCGCATGCAGCATCACTTCTCGGTGACCCCCCTCTGGCTTCTAGAGCTTGTTTTCCTCTATTTCCCTGATTTTTATCGGAACAAACCAAACTGCCACCCTGTTGCCCGATGGAAGAAACTTTCCTGTCATAAAGACCCTTGGGTAAGGTTTTTTCCCATACTAACTCTTTTAGCAGCCTGTTTGTTTTGGGGAGGGGCCCCTCCCATTAGGAATTCCGGAAGAGGACCGTCCACATCTGTATATATGTTGTTTTCCTTCCCTATTGTTCTGTTAGCAGGATATAACCCCCTCCTCACAGAATAAGAAAAAAAAGTGTGTGCTATATCTACATTGTGTTTGTTTATATTTCTTTTAGCAGGATGCTAACACCCTCCCAACGGAAATAATGTACAGTGTACAGTTAGGTCTGAGGGTAGGATGCACTATTTTTTTTTTGTCTCCTCTTAGGGTTTTCTGGGACAGCTGTACACCCCCACCCTCCAGATGGAGACAAGAATTTATGCGGTTGGAGGGTCTTTCTCGAGGGAGAGATGCTCTGGCCTTAATGTATATACTATTATCTGCAGGGATCTGTAGTTAGAAGTGCCTCATTCATACTGTACAGATGTAAATGCCTATCAGAAATTAATACTTATCTTTTTTTCACGTAACTTATTTGTACAGTTCCCCATCCAAGTTTCCATTTCCCCATTCCAATTTATTTTATTCCTCTGCTCTTGGGCCCAGGAGCCATTTTTGTAAATTTCCCAGCTGGATTTTGGTGGGGGGTGAGTGCAGCATCCTCTTCTTTAGGTAGGTGCTAGAAGTAGTTTAGGTAAATTCAATCAGGCCTAGCTGTGAGCTAGGCCTGTTTGTTCTGATCTGTGTGGGCTAGAAGTGGCCTAGAGTAGCAACAGGTGACTCACATGCAGCATCACTTCACGGTTACCTCCCTATTGCTTCTAGAGGATTCTAGAAGAGAGGAGAGGAAGATGGATGGAGCTGCCTGGGGTGTTTTGAGGAGCCCTGACCAATACCCAACTTGGATTGGCAGGGGGCAGGCCTCCTTAAATACCTAGAGTCAGCCCTGCTGGGGAGGAGTTGTTGGGTGGAAGAAGCTGGAGATGGAGCACTAGGTTGTCGGGGCCTTTGAGGCACTCCCCAGTTAGGGTGATTTTGGGCATGTGGGATTTGTGTGCATGTGGGAGCCTTTCTGAGAAACAAAGAAGGATCTGGACAGGAGGCACAGGGAGTAACCGAGAAGGAAAATGGGAGCTAGTGTTGCTGGGCAAGTCTCCAGGAGGTATCCACTGGAGTGCAGCCAGGAGGACTGTTGAGTGGCAGGCACAGTTGGGAAAGCTGAGGAGGCATGCCGGAGCAGATTGGGAGTGTGCAGTCTGAGATGGATGTAAAGCAAGCAGAAGAGAATGTGATGTCATGGGCAGTGGACTCGGACAGCTGCAGTCGAGGGGGCTGGCAGGGCCTGAAGAGGACTAACTGGGAGCAGTAGTCCACCATAGGACAGATAGCATTAAAAGACTTTCCTTCACTATTTGTTGCTACACTAAAGGGGCCTGTCTGCAAATGGCAGTTGCTAAGGCCTGACAGAGTCAGAGTTAGGCCTACTGTGTGCTAGCTGTGCCTGGAACCAAGTGTTGCACAGGAGAGACAAACATTGTGTTGGAGGAGGCTGGAGCTCTAGAAGAGTAAATAGAAGTTCCAACTGATCACCCAATAATTCTACTATTGATTATGGGCATCCCATAATTTTACTTACCCTATACAAGTTTAAAACCCCTCAATAAAATACAAAACAAACGTACGGACTGTTCATTGTCTCTAAGGTGAATGGGAAGTAAATGCTGGGCTGAGCAGAGGTGACAGATGGGACCACAATATCCAGCAGCCCCTATGGGGGTACTGCTACAAAGCCAAAGCAGTTGTGCATGATTGTGTAGTTCCCAAACCCAGAAAGAGCCACTGAAAATGTATCCAGGTCTCCCTTGTTAGTACAGAGACTGCTAGTTACAAGCACAGTTTCATGCACACTGACAATGCAAGCTCAGCCTATCGGATTTCTTTTTAGAATGCATTGCTGAATAACCTTAGCAGGAGAGGGGTTCAGGGATCAGGATGTTCTACACAATAACAGAAACAATAGGAGGACAGTTTCTCACTAATCTTCTCTCAGCGGTCTTACCTGAAAAAAAAACAGGGGGTGGCCAGGACTAGGACTCTATAGGAGCAGCCCTAATCCATTTATCATCCATTGCCACTTAGTTCCCTTCTAGCACTTGATATCCCAAAAGGCCACAGCAAGGTATTTACTTACAATGTCTGTCATAGATCTGCCACCCAGCGCAGGGGTCACTTAAGGGTCAACAATAGTGCAGACTGATTTCAGTGATTGGTGCCAAACTGCCTTATTTAAGCACCTCAGCTGCACAGAGACTTTTCTGTCTGATCTGCAGCTCATACCTGTTCCTGTGTCTACCTGTTCCCGGATCCGATCTGTTTCCTGTGTTTGACCTGACTTGTTTGACTTTGATCGATCTCTGTTATCCTGACTCCGGTTTGCCCTGTAACTATGCTCTCTACAGTATATTAACTGATATCCTGTTGCCTGAAAAAGAAAAAAAAAAAACTGATATCCTGTTGCCGAAGCTTTGCCTGTATCTTTACTAGTCGATGTAACGTAATGGCCCGTGACACTTAGAGACCTTTGAAGGGTGTGGGGTACTCCTGTGCCATTGTCACTAATGACTCTTGGGTCTAGGGTCATCCTGTGCCCCTTTTGGGCATAGGGTAACTGAGAAATGATAATTATAAATTACATGAGATGGGACATTACTGATAATTCATGTATTGCAGGAGATCTGGACATATTACAGGTGATTTCATGCTGACCCCCAACCGGTCAATAAGAGTGTCTCCTTCAATGCTTAAACTGTTGAGATGCTAACTAAGTCTGCTACTGTGGATATGTGGATTGAAACTGAGAGTCAGCCTGGCTGGCTATTATGGGATGTTAAAGTATCTTGCTGTGATTACATTCTGTGTCCATTGTACTAATTAAGTCTGAAAGGTCAGATGTCTCCTTTCGGGGGTAGGGAATTAGCATGTCAATTATGTTTAGTAAAGGAATGTGTTTTGTGTAACAGGTGAGGGGAACTTGTCGCAGAGCCAGACCATCTGGGTGATGAGTAGTAATTAACTCACCTGAATGTCATTATCTAAAAGAATGTGATTGAAGCCCCATTGTGTGATGTGTGGGTGGAGTGTGTCTTTGTTCATTTGATTACTGTAACATGCCTGTAATTGCATAAAAAGCTGAGAGTGTACCATTAAAGATGGATTCATACATTTTGAAACCAGTAACATAGCTTGTCGGTCTCATTATTCTGGGAAATGCAATGGATCGGGTCCTGGCGGCTGGATTGTCGGATAAGCTGTCGTGGTTGATGGAATGGGAAATTGTAAACGGTGGTGACCGTTACAGTCTCTGTCTGCCGTTTGTGTCTGCTTGATCATGTATTACTGAACCTGGCTTGTCTGACCACACATCCAGTGTCCCCACAGCTCTGCATCTACCAGCTACCTGTTCCCTGCTTCTGTCTGCTGAGCTGACTACACCTGCTGTTACCTGTTGGTCTACTCTGGGAAATCATCAGCTGCACAAGAGATGGTCCAGGCACTGTTCATAATATTGGTGGTCCCTGAGCCGGGATTGTACATGAAGCCTTCCTTCTGCACGTCAGGCTCATCCATCAGGTACGCAACAGTCCCAGGAGCTGTCTGCCATCCAGCATCCACAGGTAATTCCTCAATGAGGGAGAAAAAAGATCCTTCCCTAGACCAGGACTTTAGTTTGATGCCTACAAGCAAGTAATCCTTTAGTAGCCTTCTCCAAGCCCTCAGGCTCACACATACTGAGGCCAGAACTGCAATGTCTTGTTTTACCAGCTATCTCCCTGGAGAGGAAAGAACACATTGGAAAGACCTCACAGACATGTATTACCTCCCCAGCCACCTTCTGGGTGCCTCCTTCCAGGGGTTGGCTGGGGCATGATTAATATTCATACTGGTAATTTAACTCTCCTTGCCCTATATTCTGGAAGCATTTTCCAGAAATAGGTGGGAGACTCAAACACCCAGCCAGGAAACCCAGGCAAACACAATCAATTAGTGCCCCAATGACTGCACTGAAGCCAAAAAGCCTAACAGCCTAACTAGAGGAGGATGCTACAATTATAAATGTACAAATCTATTCTGTCTGACGCTAGGAAGTGAGAGGAACTCTTTTACTGGAATCACGTACAGCAATCATATTTTAATAGGTGGAAAATGTTCCTTTAACTATTACAACTTCTTATTGAAGTCTGTTTACTATATTGTGGACTACCCTCTAACCTGCCTACTACCCCTCAAAAAGACAGGAAGTAAAAAAAAAAAAAAAAGACAGGAAGTAGAAGATTTTCCTTTTCTGTCAGGTAGAGGTGAGGGAAAATCTCCCAAATTGAGGCACAGACAGTGATAAAAAGTTGACAAAGGTTTTAATACTCATTCTCATACTATACAGGAAAAAAGTTTTGGCTGAAGTTGGACTTAAAGTAAATGTAAGTAGCCCAGAGAAGCTCATACTTATCAAGAGTTAGGTCATGCATCTTGTTTGTGCAATGTCATATTTCAAAATCTCTGTTCAATGGAATATCTTTGCTGTACACATGAAAGACTCAGTTTTTCTCTACTGAAACTGGTATTTAGACCAAGGCCAGATTTACACGCCCTGTCACTCTAGGCTAACTATCTCCCTGTCACATCCTAACCCAATCTACTTGATAGATTTAGTGTAAATAACACGTTCAGACATTATACTATAACACGGAATGTCCACTGAAGGACTTGGCAACTCTACAGTAGTAAACCAAGTACCCATGAGTAGAGGAGCATGGCATAATTTTAGGTGCACATGCACAGATTGGACAAACTGTAACTACACAGTATAATTCTCTACCCACAAAACTGCACAGGAACAGCAAAATGTCAGTTAGCAAGTAGGGTGGAAGTCTGGAACCTTGTTTTATACAACAGTATGCAATACTGACATTCAGAATCTGGCTTTTTGACACACCTGAGCCCTGCCCTCCTAGGCTATGGCCTATGTGCTTTATGCAGAAATCCAGCCCTAATTTAGGTACATATTTGTACAGGTTTGTATATCAATGGTCAAAAAACACTCCAATGCATGATATGACTTTTCATATTTGAGCCTTGCTTATTTGTGTTGCAGGTAAATATCAGCTCAATTCATCCATGGAGACGAACTAAGGATAACATGCATGCATGAAAGCCCGTTTCCGTGGAGATTGACTTTGAGATACAGCACACTGTTTGTTTTAACAGACCCTTTTATACTTTAAGTGACATTAAACTTGATTTTGTAAAAAAGTGTTTGTCATAAATGCATTTAAACTCAGTGTGCAGTCCCAGCACAACTATGTCCTGGGATAAAGAAACTCCCATGACTATGCAGGGAGGAGGAAGCTGGAAGCCATGCAAGTATCGCTCTACGCTCTACAGTTATTGTGCAGTTTTAGCAGGTAGGGAGATGAAGGAGGGGATGTTGGAAGCAGGGGGAAGTAATATGCTCTTTCTCCTCCCAAGTCATAAAATTAAAGTGAACTTTGCTGCAGCCATTCTGAGAAGGTATGATATCAAATACCAGCAGTAAGCACCTCAGACTCTTAGCCGTTCCATAATGATGCTCTGTAGAATATTGCTATCAAAGGTCCTGTTAACCTGTCCATAGAATCGTTTTCCTGCTAACCATTGGCACTGCGGCAACATTCTGCAGGGATAGCTGTGAAATAGATTCTGCAGAGAACAACCAGGTGCTCCCTCTTATAAATTGCCTCTGCCCAACAGAATAAGTCGAAACTAGAATAAATAAATGTTTGTATATACTGTTATTTTTCAAGCCACTAAACACAGTCTAGCAGTATATATTCCTGCTCCCTATAGGGTTTTGTTCAGCAGTGAAGTAGGTGGGGGGTGACAATGTCAACACTCCTCTCACCAGAGAATGGGAAGGGGTCAGGGCTTGCTGTGCTATGTGTCTGTTTCTTGGTCCCTGTCTGCAAGAAATACACAGCTGTTATACGGATATACTGTTAACCCTATATGTACAGAGATTATCATCCCATGACTTCCGCCACGTACACACGATCCGAATATTGTACGAAAAATGTCGTCTGATAATCGGATCGTTAGTACAAGGCTTCCGTGAGCCGATCATGACAGTTCATCCGATATTATTTTATCGGACATGCACAAAAATTTTCCTCGCACGATACCAGATTGTACGATTTTCGTTTGGTCAGTACAGTTGTCGTCCGAAAATACAACACAAATACATTACAACACATGACATCACTTCCGATTTTTTTTTTCTGTCGTACGAGAATTTTCGTCACTTTAGCAAACCTATTAAATTTCTACTTGCGACTAGTAAACGGAAAAAGTCGGACGATCTGTCGTCCGATTTTCAGATCGTGTGTACGTGGCATAAGGCTGGACATGTGCAATGATGGCTTTTTTTAAAATCACCCGTGGGCATCTAGCATTTTTTGTAGCTGCAATTACCTGAAATATTGTGCAAATGAGGAGGCAAAAAAAAAGCTAAAAATAAAAAGACTAAAGTCATTGGAGCCCAACGTATTATTCAGTACACCAAACAGCAAGGAATTGACCCTGAGAAACAATATGCTAGCCCTTTAAGACACCTGGGAGTCACCTACCACTGTTCAGGGGTACACAGTGCAACGCTTGCATTGATGAAAAGGACATGGAGATATTAAAGATCACATCAAGTGATCCTGACAATTTCAGCATTAGTTGACACCTTTATACCTCAGCAAATACAGTATGTCCTGCACAACAGCAATGTAAGGCAATAATAACATGGTTCTCTGAGTCCTGAGACAGAAATAGCACTACATGTGACTGTAATGCATGTCCATGTATTATGTCCATACATGATTATTCAATAACTTTTACACAAACAATGCTATCCAATAAGAGTGCTATGTTTTACTTCAGAACACAGTCTATTCTTGGATAGGAGAATAGGTTGAGCTAAAATATATAAAAATACAAAAAAACTACAATATTTAAGAAGTAATAAACAATGACAAAAATAGGGGGTTACAAACCCGGCACATGAAGGTCAGAAAGAGAATTGCATTGGTTGTCATGGCTAACATAGGCTACCCAACCATGCACTAATAACGCTGTAGTTATGTGTTGTCAAAGATCAATAGCATATTCTCATGCAGTATCAAAGTAGCTGACTCCAGTGTAATAGATTGCAAAAATCTGAATATGATTCCAAAATACAGATCTGGGAACCAAACTAACATAATGAACCAATAGACACTGTAGAATTACATATACAAAAAGCATCCAGCGAGCAGTCTGAACAACAACAAAAAAATGAAAAGAATCCCTCATACACACAAAGAAGGTGGATAGAGGAAACCCCATTCTGTACATTGTATTCTGTCAGTGGCTCTCACTGCTGTCAGAATACATTGATCAGAGGCTACAGCCTTTTTGGCTTCAGCCGCTTCCTCCTCAGTTGGTACTCCTTTGGACTGATGCACAGGCCTCTATTAAAATGTACTGTTCAACTGTCAACTGTTTATTTTTTTCTATTTTTCAGAAAAAAAAAACTGAATTGCTGAACTAGTTGAACTCTAACTAGAGTTTTAATGCTATATATATTTTTTTTTTAATCTAGTGCAAATGAAAAGAGGTGGTATAAAAAGTTAGCGTGGGTTTAACCAAACTATATCTGTCCATAAATTCCTTATGGTCCTCATAACTGGGGGTGGGGCAAGGGTGTTTCCTCTACGTATATAATTTATGCTAAAAAAGTGCAGCTCCTCAGTCAGTGCTGTGGGGGCTCGTCCGGGATCTGAGAATCATCCTCCACGAACACCTACTCACTCGGTAAGTAGAAATCTTTTTTTCTATGTAACCGATTGTAGTGAGGTGACGGGGGCGCTGATTAAACTCAGATCCAATAGAACCAAAAAGTGTTGAGGTATTCCGGGAATACTATCCACACATAATAGAGATATCAAGTCTCGGGGAGGCTTAGAAGAGTTAGAAAATTCGCTCGTTTTGTGTCTGAAAAAATCTTTATGCTTTTCTTGTCTGTCGCATAGAAGTATAAGATAATCTGTTTGTATGACTCAACGAGTTTGGTTGGTAAGTGAACAAACTCGAGTCATTTACTAAATGTCCTTTATCTGATGAGAATGCCAGAGTAGTCACGCTGCATTCGAACCGCTCCGTATTGTCAGCACGGCTGAAATACAACGGTGACTAGTTCACGTTTTGGGAAGACGCACGGGGCAACCTGTGGCAGTCGAGCACTGTGAACTTTCCATACCTCGATGCATAAACCGTGATAGGATACATGACGTGTCCCCTTTGTACCCACTGTTTGAGTTTTGATATAACACACTGCAATTTAGATTTTGCTAAATTAGTTTCCATAATCCCACCTAGAAGGAGAAGGTTCCTGGGGACCCAGTTTATTTCCACCAACCCCAAGTGTAGGACTATATATTATAATATCAATTTCCACGGGGAAATAGACCGTAATTTGATCGGTATAACCTACAAACAGATAAAAAACATCTACCAGAACGAACCATCAGCATTTTGTAGCAAATGAGCTGTCACTGGTGTAAGAGAGGAGAACCACGGGTGACTTACATAATATCAAATACTGACGGGATACTATTACATTCTGTCGTTCGGGCAATAATCAACTCCCCCAACGAAGTATTAGCACCATCGGTACTAGGAAGAATAGGATCGTGCTCTCAAGTCGTCTGGCACGACGATTTTAATTGCGTACCCGGTAGCGTTGGTCACCGATTAAGGTGGACTTACCCCTCTGAGGACCGCCGTTGTTTACAACCATGGGCCGCGGAGGTAGTAAATCACCCCCTGTACCAGAACCTGGAGAGACATGTAAAGAATACGTAGCAAGGGTTAGCGGGACTGATTATTTCTTAATCAATCCATGGGTGGATAATATAGCGGGTTGGACCGAAGCCATGCGGAGTTCCAACCCTTTTCCACGGGAGGGCGCCAATGACCCCTTCCACATGGATATGGTGAAGGGATTATGTCTTTTAGACACAATAGTGTGGCCATATTACGGTCCCGACCCAGGATGGGACCAGGGATATATGGAACAAGGAGGGTTGAGCTGGTTACAATATGCCCCTTATTGGAAGGAAGTTCAAAAGAAGAAAGGCAAGAGGAGATTAGTTAAGACTATAGACTCACAAAAATGCCATGACTTGGAGCGGATGAATACCTTGTCCAAACCAAGCAAGATACAACAAAATAACACTACATTACCATACACTACACCCCCGCCCTACAGTCATATTTATCCGATATTGGATGAACGTGAAATTGAATCTCTAGCCATAGTCTCTGCACTGCCCGAGATAGAACCGATAAATGACCCACAGGGAGCATATCACATAAGACCTACAGCACCCGACCAACCCGCTCAGGGGTCATCTACCCCTACTCCGCGGAGACTAGGTATATTACGTGCCACTACCCACAGCCCGATTAGGTCAGTCCGAATGTCCCTGGCTTCCCCCTTACCTCCGACCATTCGGGAAATGCCGGAACCTATCGGCAGTTTGGAGGATGGAATAACTTCCCCACTCCATACTAGGACTGGGAGAATCTATAATCCATCCGACCCCAATCCGAACCCCCCTGGGCCCCCGATCATTGCCGAAGGAGACAACAAACATTTTCCTTTTATGACAATGGGGAATTATCTGGTAAAAAAACCCATAGAGTTAGAGGACATCGATAGAATAGTAAAGAACTGTCCCAAACCCACAGCGGCCCCATTGGGAACATTGAATTATTTAAAAAAGGCTTGTAAGGGGAGGAATTATACACAGGAAGATATGCGTCTGATAATAGATGGAATCATCGGTCCTAGATCAGAATGGGATTGGACAAAGGTAACTTCCATTAGTGTAATACAGATAAAAGAAGAGGCAGGAGAACCACAACAACCTCCACCTCCCCCATCCAATCCTTCAGCCGGACAGTATGCATTAAACACGGAAGTTGGAGTAGCCAAAATGTGGGAGGAATTGGAAAATGAAATGAAGAGAGTTTTTAAACAAAAATCATCCCTATCCACCGCGTTAGCATGCAAACAAAAGAAAGATGAACCCATCCCCGAATATTGGAAGAGATTCCATGACTGTTGGGTTCAAGAAGCCGGTTTAAAGATACAGGATAATGATCAATTATTCATTTCCACCTTTTTGACTAATACTCTGCCTCACCTCGTCACCCCCATCAAACAAATGGTTTCCTCCTGGCCATCCGATACGGTGCCAGACTTCCAGAAGCATCTTTTTGAAAAAGAAGCTGCTGGATGTTTTGAGATAAAAAAACCAACTATCAGTACCCACCATTTTACTGACAAGATTGATGCCCCACAGTATGGGAGGGGAATGAGCAGAGGACGAGGTAGAGGTTACCCTAGTCAAAACCGAAATGAATATGGGAGAGGTAGGAACCAGAGAGACCCACAACAGCCTAGGTACCCCCAGGGTACCTGCTACAATTGCGGAGACCCTAACCATTGGGCCAGGGACTGCCCTAGACCCCGGAAAAACTACCAACCCCATAACAACAGTTTGTCCACTGAACAACAACCCCAAGCGACCTCGACAGGGAATAAGTTCCCTATAAACTGGTCAAACCAACAGCAACAACGCTGATGGTGCCCGGAGGCTGATATCCCGACTTTCCCACAAATCACAGAAACTTGGAAGGAACTGCCCCTCGTAGACTTAACGGTAAACCAAAGAAAACTTGCATTTATCGTCGATAGCGGGGCGACTACTAGTGTAATGTCACCAAGTAATTATTCTGGTCCAAGGGAAAGGTCAACGCCTTCTATGGGAATAAACAGGGTATCAACTCCCACTTTCAAGACTAATCGCTTGAAAGTTACCGATGGTACCGGCAAATTCATCTGCTTCCATGCTTTTAGTATAATACCCGGGTGCCCAGTGAACCTGCTTGGTAGAGATCTCTTTGAAAAACTAAGTTTAAGTATCGCAGTGGATAAGAAGGGGGGAGGACTGATTGTAGATTCACCCTGTTTTTCGGTGGAACCAAATCTGAAGGTGACTCAGAGAAACGAAGATTTTATTTGTGTAAGTCTACCACTAGACCTGCCAAACGAAATCTGGGCAGAAGGGAATCATGACACGGATTTAATAGATTGTACCCCGTATAAAGCAACCCTCAAACCCCAAGCTATGCCAGTTTACCAAAAACAGTATCCTTTGTCACCAGAAAAAATAGAAGGAATCACTCCCCAGGTAGAAGAATACCTGGAGAAAGGTATACTGGAGTATTGTATCTCATCTTACAACACACCAGTAAACCCAGTAAAAAAGCCCGATGGCCAGTACCGGTTTGTGCAAGACCTAAGGGCTATTAACAACTTAGTTATCCCCATCGCGCCAATAGTCCCAGACATTAGCGCGCTTCTGGCAACCATCCCACATGAAGCCTCCCATTTTTCGGTTATCGATCTGAAGAATGCCTTCTTCAGCATACCTGTTGACAAAGAGACACGGCCCATTTTTGCTTTTAGCCTTGATGGGAAGCGCCAAATGACTTGGTCAAGATTACCGCAAGGATATGTGGACTCCCCCGTGGTTTTTAGTATTGTACTACAGTCCACACTAAGGCCATGGAACCCCCCCCCAAGGTTCGGTAGTGCTGCAATATGTTTATGACCTGATGGTCTGCAGCCAGTCAGCGGAGGCCAGCCAGGAAGATAGCAAGTCATTATTATTATGGTTGTTAGAATGTGGATACAAAGTGTCGAAACAGAAGTTACAGTGGTGTTTAGAGAAGGTGGAATACTTAGGCTTTGTCTTCTCAAAGGGAGTAAGAAGCTTGAGCAAATCACGGGTCGATGCCATCGTGGGCCTGGTCACCCCACACACCAAGAAAGACATGTTATCTTTCCTTGGGATGGTAAGCTATTGCAGACAATGGATACGTGATTGCTCCTTCTATGATAACATTTTAAGATAAGCCACACTAAAGGATTCACCCGACAATGTTAAATGGTCAGAAGAAATGTGTGAAGCGTTTAGGGCATTGAAATGTTCAATGATGACAAGTCCTGGTCTTGGCCTCCCTGATTATAGTCAAATGTTCCATTTATATGCAAGAGACAATTGTAAAACCATGGCGGGCGTTCTCGGCCAAGAACACGGTGGGAAGATGCGACCAGTCGCATTTTTTTCTAAGGTCATGCCTCTACAAGTCCAGGGTTTTCCTTCGTGCCTCCGAGCACTGGCTACTTGCGCTATGGTTGTCGAAATGGCTACTGTTTTCACACTGGGTCACCCTACCACCCTAAACACAACTCATGATGTGTTATCTATTCTGAAAGGGATACACACACAACATATGTCCGCCCAGAGACAGAGTGGATATGAGATTATATTGCTGAGTAACCCCCAACTGAAAGTCCAGTACAACTCCACCACGGCAGGACCAGCAATGATCTTAAATGGACTACTAGGACTGAAGTCCAATGATGACACTATAGCGGAAGAACACAGCTGTTTAGAATCTATAGAAGTCATGACATCTCCTAGGTTAGACATGCAAAAGGCCCCTCTGGAAAGAGGGGATGTAATTTTTGTAGATGGTTCTTGCTCCCGCCCAAATGACAACACTTATCATGCGGGTTATGCAGTAGTAAAATTACCTGATGTTGTCATCGAGGCGGAACCAATCAACCACCAGTCAGCACAAGCGGCCGAGTTAATAGCCTTAACAAGAGCTTGCACCCTATATGCCAACCAACCTGTGACTATATATACTGATTCCAGGTACGCTCATGGAGTTGTATTTGACCATGGAGTACTATGGTCCATCAGGGGATATATAGGGGCCGACGGAAAGCGCATTTCACATGCCCAATTGATAAAACAATTATTAGATGCCATAAAACTCCCATCAGAATTAGCCATCATCCATTGTAGAGCACACACTCAGGGTTCAGATGACATATCGAAAGGAAACGCCCTTGCTGATATCACAGCCAAGTCAGCAGCTAAGACAGTTATTTCAACTTTCCTAACAATGCCAACCTTGGTACCTCTTCTCCCAGACGAAACACAGCTGCTAACCGATTTGCAGGCTTCCGCTACCCCAGAGGAACTTGCTGATTGGTGTTATCCGGTGTTACAAAAGAGTCCTAAAACTGGACTCATTTGCAAAGAGGGGAAACCGTGCATCCCACAACATAGTGCCCCAATCTACATAGCACATGTTCACGGAATAGGACACATAGGTTGGAAAGCCACTTTACAACAACTTAAAACAATGTTTTACATTACCAAAGTTGAACCTATGGTAAAAAGTTTTGTACAGAGATGCATAACCTGCATAAGAAACAACCCCAACAATCCACATAAGGTTAAGCACGAACACATACCCTACCCAACAACACCATTCACACATCTACAAATTGATTTCACTCATCTCCCAGTAAAGGGGGGCACACAACCAGTTTGTGTAATAATAGATGTTTTCAGTAGATGGCCAGAAGCATTCCCTACAAGAAGGGAAGATGCTAAAACAGTGGTAGGAATCCTGACAAGAGAGATAGTCCCCAGATGGGGAATACCTCTACAAATAAACTCAGACCAAGGCCCCGCCTTCACATCCAAAATTTGTAGAGAACTGGCCAAGACATTACAGGTAGAATGGAAATTCCACATTCCCTACCACCCTCAAAGCTCTGGGATTGTGGAACGAATGAATAGGACTATTAAAGATAAGGTGAGGAAAGCAACAGGAGGAACCTTTTCCAATTGGAAAAGATACCTCCCAGCCATCATGGCTGAAATAAGAATGACCCCTAATAAAGCTCTAGGGTATTCCCCTTTTGAAATCCTGTTTGGTAGACCCTTCCCCACCCCATGGTCTAGGAAAACTTTTATGACCATGGATAACCTTGATAACTTAAGAGATGAATATGTAAGGAAGCTGATCGAAACCTTGGTCCGCACCGAGGAAGATGTTACTCGCAAATGTCCTTTTTCTTCACAGGAAAACACGCACCCCTTCAGGGAGGGGGACGAAGTAGTGGTCAAGCTACATCCAAAAGGGAAAAGACAGCAAGACTTCACCTACGGACCTCCCACCATCATTGTTGCAGTGACCAGAACAGCAGTCCTGACAGAGAACAGCCCCACCTGGATCCACGCTACCCGAGTAAAGCTGGTAAAGAAAGGTCCGGTCCTAGAAGCAAGTCCGGATTTAGAGACAAGAGAGGTACTAACGGAGGCAAGTTGCCTTGGCCTTGAAGAGGAAGATCCAGAAGCAAGAGAGGCACTAACGAGGGCAAGCTGACTTGCTCTGGCCTTGAACAGGATAATCAAGAAAAGGGGGTTCCGGAGGCAGACAGCCTTGGCCCTGTAGAAAAATGACAATCTTAATTTCACCGGACTCTGGAAAACTTTGGTTGCTCATAGGACTTACCTCATTTTCAATTTTCTCCATAGTATGGGTTACCACCAACTGTATTTATAGCCCAGAAGATTTAGGGGGATTGCGAGGTATTTGTGGTAAAAATTACAGCGAAGAAATACAAGTCCCCCGAGATAAGAGGAGTATCCCTTCCAGTAACCTTAGTTCCCAACAAATAACCATCGCACAAGTTAGAGATCAGACCACCACCAATATTACACATACCAGGCACAAGAGAGGTACACAATTATATAACGAAGGGAGTAAGACAGATAGTCTCACAGACAATATGTTATTGTTAAAATTTAAGTATGCCTATGCTCGAAAAACTGGATATGAAAAGTGTTGGATTTGTAGTAAACTACACCCTAGTACTGCTAGGATCCCTCTAATTGGCGATACCCCTAAATTTTTATCCCCTCTTAAACGGCACACCTCCCATTATCCTTACAAATGTCACGAGGACGCTTCCAAATAATACCCTTACGTTTCCAATTATTGGTAGAAGCCACTCCCCAGACTGGTGTTTCAGGTTGGGGAACTCCACTAAAAGGGCTGAAGTTTGCCAACATGCTAAAATTAATTTTTCAATGACTTCAATTGAGGACCCTGTATTTCACACTTCAGACCCTACCATGAACGCCACCTTAATGGATTTCCTTAACTCAAGCTCCACTTCCCCAGTAGGTCAGCTGTTGTCAAGTTTCACCTTTTCGAGTCTTTCTGACGAAGTGATGACAATATTCAACAAACGGCCCCTAGCCCTAGGAAACAGTGTTTATATTTGTTGTGGGAAAATCTGTCACCCTTGGATCCCCACTGAACCCCAGGGATGGTGCTATCTTGCATCCCTAGTCCCCATTATGGGCGTAGTGGGAGATGACAAGGGTGAGCACCTCCTTGAAGCTAGTATGCATCCTAGGTATCCCCTTAAACACCGCCATAAAAGGGAATTATTTTTCGAGAAGGATATGGCATGGGCCTGGTTTCCTTCGTGGACCGGGTGGGGAATAGACATAATGAAAAGGCTAAACAATTACTCTAAAATTCTTGATGAAATCCTAGATAAAAATTCGGGGGATATCACCAATTTAAATGAGGAGATGAGAGCAATTAAGAAACAACTTGAGCTCCATGACCTAGCCATCGAAAGCATGAGTGCTGCTCTTACTGGGTTATGTGAGGTTACGGAGGATTACGAGTGTTGCACATGGATACACAACACATCTGTTGAAATACCCGATTATTATGACATTATTGCACAACACCGAAAGGAGGTAGATAGCCTGCAACAAGAAGCCAGGGACATTGCTAAAACATGGAGTCCTTTTGGTAAAGGGAATTTTGGGCTTGGAGGAATATTCTCATGGTTGAAAGACATTGCTATGACTATTATAATAATTCTGCTTTTTCTATTATTTCTATATGCATGTTTTAAGCTCATAATGTATATCATTGCTAGGGCTTCCCGATCCCCTGTTCACGACACTTCCATGGTGTCACACCAAGTTTCCGACTATGAAGTCCCAAAACCACACAAACCCAGTGAGTACACAACATATGTTAAGATGCACAAACAGAAGAAAAAGAACCTCATCATTTAGGGACTGCTGTAGGTGGTTGAGACCCCCGGTCTCTACCGATAGTCCCTGACTACCTGATGGCGCGCTCGTGTTGTGTCTGCAGGCCTGGGAGATTGGTTTCGTTTCAGAGAAGTAACACAGACGGAGACATATAATTGTGAAACCAAGCTCTGTTTATTTTTGGCTCGTTTGCTGGTTATATAGGGGGAAATGGGGGCGTACATCATGGCTTTCAAAATACATATAACAGTTCTTATGGGTTAAATGTTTCAGAGAAAAACAATCGTCATTTAGGGGATTTTTAGATTTTTAAGCGAGTAAGCATATCACCGAATATAGACATAGAAACTCAAGGCAAAAAAGCAGCTGACTGTCTGAGTTTCTACGTGACCCTTGATTGCATCAGAAATAGAACTCAGCAAGAACACGTATACACTTATATTGCTTATGTGGCTAAAATATGTCTGTAGAAATGGAGTATATGCATACAAAATGGAGTACAAGCTGGATTGAGCTTCTGTCATCCCTCACAAGTGCCACCTATAAGTGCCAGTGCCACCTATCAGTGCCCAGCAGTGCAGCTTATCAGTGTCACATATCAGTGCCCAGCAGTGAAGCTCATTAGTGCCACTTATCAGTGCTGCCCATCAGTGCAGTTCATCAGTGCTGCCTGTCAGTGCCCATCACTGCAGCTCATCAGTGCTGGCAGAAATTCCCCAGCAAAAGTCCGATGGAGCATACACACGGTCGGAATTTCCATTCAAAAGCTCACATCGGACTTTTGCTGTCGGAATTTCCGATCGTGTGTACGGGGCATTACAGCACCGCTCTGTGCTGTGATGATGTGACATCCGTGTGCATGGCCAGGAGTGACAACATCGCGACATGGCAATTCAAGTGGCTGAACAGAGCAAACCTGGAAGGAAGACTGGGAGAAGATGGAAGCACCGGAGCGCTGACAGTGCAGCGCTGGAAGGCTTTGTTTGACAGGTAAGTCTGTCATATTGTGTATATAGGCTGTACATAATAGCACATTGTGTCAAACACCTCATGGGGGGCAATTTCATGAAAAAAGCAGAGTTTCATTCCTCTATGATTATAATGATAATATATAAAATCGCTACACAAGCTGTTTTGCAATTCAATATTTTACAAATTTAATTTCTTTTTTTAATCTGCAGCCATCTGATTTTCTAAATCTGCCAACAAAAATGTAAATGTTGTTTCCTTGGAACCATGGCAACACTGCAGGAGTTCTGTACATTGTATGTGTACAGCATATCAGCAGATATTCCTAGCATCCCAGAACCCTGGTAGTAAGTAGGAACAGGAATGCATGTGTCACTACCCACAGAACAGCAGCAGGTAGAACTCTTTGATGATATTATCTGAATATCCTTGCAATGTATTTAACTGAGCTAAAGATCATTTACTAGAACTGGAGCATGCAAAATATGGCGCAGCTCTGTATAGGAACCAATTAGCTTTCAGGTTTATTGTCAAAGCTTAATTGAACAAGCTGAAGTTAGAAGCTGATTGGCTACCATGCACTTCTGCGTCAGATTGCAATAGTTTTAGTAAATCTCCTCCATTGTGTCTTTCCAACAAATTCAACACATGTGAAAACACTTTGAAGAATAAGTTAATTCAAACTGATACGTACCGTATTTATCGCGGTATAACGCGCTCCCCCGTATACCGCACACCCCTAAAGTGGCCCCCAATCCTGTGGAAAAAAAGTTTTTTTGTTTTTTTGTACTTACAGTTTTGGTGTCTTGCGCGGCGTCCATCGGCGGCCTCGTCGGGTCCGGCGTCCTTCTGCGGCTTCGGGTGTCCTCTTCGGCGGGTCCGGCATCCTTCTGCAGCGGGTCCGGTGTCCTCTTCGGCGGGTCTGGTGTCCTCTTCGGCGGGTCCGGTGTCCTCTTCAGCGGGTCCGGCGTCCTTCTGCGGCGTCCTCGCGTCCTTCCCGCCACGAGTTTGAATACTGCGCCGGCATATACCGAGAGCAGTACACTCGTGAATCTTCGGGCAGGCTCAGCAACTGTCGCGCTGACGTCCTGTACATACAGGACGTCAGTGCTAGAGGCGCCGAGACTGCCCGAAGATTCACGAGTGTACTGCGCTCGGTATATGCCGGCGCAGTATTCAAACTCGTGGCGGGAAAGCGGGTATCGGCGTATATCGTGCACCCACGATTTTGCCCTGATTTTCAGGGCAAAATAGTGCACGGTATACGCCGATAAATACGGTAAGTAGGACTATTTAGCCTCACAACTATTGAGTGAAAGGATTGTGATCCTTACCTAACTTTAAAAACAGTAAATGCAAGATATTTGAATTTCCTAATCTTCACTATAGATAAATATATATTATCACAATCAGGGACATACAGTAGCCTGCATCTTTTGTATCGTTTACATTGGTTATTCAGCTGATGATTACCAGAGTAAAAATTTGTTAACGGAATAATATATATAGTAAAATACCATATAGAAGGAACCCATAAAAAAGCAGACACTTTTTGACAAAAGTATAGAAGACTGGATTCTAGATTAGAATGTATACACAGCAAACCATGTAAAAAGCTCAGCTATAAAATAAATGAATATGCTTAGTGAGGTCCTGTAGGTTAAACACACTGATCATATTCTGTAATATTTATAAAATCTTGTATGTGGAAGGTCTATGAATTATAAATGTATTTCATAATTGAAGAACATTAATATGTCTTTAATAGATGAATTACAACTGGCCTGTCCTTCAATAGTTGGTAAAATTATATATACTGAATTATTTATTATGAATTGGGTTCAAGTGAGCATAATTTGTATGGCCAAAGGTCACATTTTTTTCAGACCTACTGAAGAACACTGAAATAAACCTTACTTATAATATTTGTGTATTGCATTTGGTACATGAAACAAATATATTTATATTTTATTTTGAAACTGGTAAAGAACTAGTAAGAACTTAAAAGGGTTGTAAAGTCAGAAGTTTTTTTTATCTTGATGCATTCTATGCATTAAGATAAAAAGCCTTCTTTGTGCAGCAGCCCCCCTAATAATTACTTGAGCCTCATCTCTGTCCAGCGATGTCCACAAATGTCTCAGCCGTCCAGGACTCTCAATCATGATTGGCTGAGACACAGCAGCTGCGCCTTTGGCTCCTACTACTGTCAATTACAGTCAGTTAGCCAATAAGGAGAGAGAGGGGGCATGGCCGCACCACAGCTCCATGTCTGAATAGGCACATGGAGCTGCAGCTTGGCTTGGGTGCCCCATAGCAAGCTGCTTGCTGTGGGGGCACTCAACAGGAGGGAGGGACCAGGAGCACAGAAGAGGCACCTGAGAAGAGGAGGAGCTGGGCTGCTCTGTGCAAAACCACTGTAAGGCCTCCTACACACGACCAAGAATCTCGTTGTAAATGAAACGTCGTTTTCCTCAACGAGGTCCTTGTCAGGCTTGTCGATAATCTTGTCAAGCTTTCTTTGCATACACACTTTCAAGACAAAATCTCGTCGCTCTCAAACGCGGTGACGTACAACGCGTACGACGGCACTATAAAGGGGAAGTTACATTCCATTGGCCCCACCCTTGGGGCTGCTTTCGCTAATCTTGTGTTAGTAAAAGTTTGGTGAGAGACGATTTGCACTTTTCAGTCTGTTACAGCTTGACAAATGTGCTATCTCCATTACAAACGCTACTTTTACCGAAGGAGCGCTCCCATCTCATACTTTATTCTGAGCATGCGCGGGTTTCTAAGCATACACACGAACGTGTTTCTCTTCGTAAACCAGCCCGACGAGGAACACGACGAGGAAATTGAGACTCCCGACGAGAAAAAAGAGAACATGTTCTCTTTTTTTCTCGTCGAGATCCACAACAGTTTTCTCTACGAAAAACATACACACGTTCGTTTTCCTCGGCAAAAAAGCTCTGCCAGCATTTTTCTTGATGGATTTTGTCGAGGAAAACGGTCGTGTGTGCGAGGCCTAAGAGAGCAGGTAAGTATAACATGTTTGTTATTTTTATTGAAAAAAACAATAGACTTTACAACCACTTTAATGTAACTGTGGAGTAGATAATAGCTAATATACTTTGTACTCAGGCAGAGCCAGATCCATCTTCATATTGATCACAGTTTTAAAGGGGGGTGCTAAGTCTCTATTTAATAAAATATCATCAAACAATCTATTATTCACTCATAAACGTCTCTGAGTTGTAGGCATGTAAACAGCATAGAGTAAGTCCACAGCCAACGTGGTATGGTTGTCTCCCAGATGCCTACATACACAGGCAGATGGGGGTATGAATATAGATTAGGTTTTGCTTAGACCCCTTTAAAAGCACGTTTTAAACAAATCTTTATTCACCTGTAGCTATTTGCATTTTCGAGAAATAAAAGTTCACATCAGTCATTAAAATTTTAGCTCTTTTTCTATTACTTTCTCTTACGAAATCCTGGAAGCCTGCCAGTTCTAATTTAAACACACAGCAGGTGTTTCTAAGCTTTAAGGCTGGATTCACACCTAGGCATTTTTAGTTCTTTTTGCATTTTGCATATTTGCACTACAGAACGTGTTCCATTGGAAAACATGGTAAATAGACTGTAGTGCAAATCTGCAAAATGCAAAAGCACAAAAAATGCATAGGTGTGAATCCAGCCTAAGAAACACAAAAACTGGCTATGAGGCTGGGTTAACACTGGATAATGCACCGGCTCACATCAGGGGTCTGGTGTGTGTCCATTCCCAGGTTCCCTGAAACAGACCAGAAAACGCACAGGACTTCTGTACATGACTAAGCTATGAATAAGCACTAGTTTCAGTGTGAAACGCGTAAGCAGTCAGTTTTGTTTTGCTGTGACTTGTAATGCTGTCCTCCTTTAATAAAGGGCTACAATTTGTTCAGAGTGCGGCTGTCCAGAGACACTCTTTGTTCCTTCTGTACAATTGCTACCGGAACTGGTCACAATATCCTGACGTGCGAATTGGATGCGGTGAAAGCTGCATCCAATTTGCATAGGTGTGAACCCAGCCTAAAGCTAGGCCTTATTTCTCAGAGAATAGGTGCAGGTACTCTCCCCTTTTGATTCACCCCTTGTCCTTTCCCTCCACCCGTCTCTGAGCACAGTCCCTTGGTTCCACCCCATACCCACCTGCCAGTTCTACCCTTTTTAAAAATGCATAATCAAGTAATATTTTGTGGTGATAATGAATTTGTATGGAATGTGTTAATGCAAACAGGAAAAGCAGTAAAATAAACCCTGCGCCCAGCAACAATAAACCACCCTCAGCAACAATAGATCCACACAGCAAAAAAATACACCCCAGCAACAATAAATACACCCCAGCAGCAAAAGTTCCCGTACCAGCAACAAGAGATCGCCCAGCAGCCAGCATCAATAAAACTTCCAGCAGCCAGCAACATAAGACCCCCAGCAACACTAGATCTCCTCCAGCAACAATAGACCTCCCCAGCAACAATAGACCCCCACAACAATAGATCTCCTAGCAACAATAGATCACCCAGCAGCCGGCATCAATAGAGCCTCAAACAGCCAGCATCAGTAGACCCCTCCCTCCGCAGTAGACCCCAAAACAACTAGCCAATTCCCCTAGACAAAACGAGCATCCATCTAAGGGGAAAAGAGAAAAAAAATACTTCATTGGGTGAACTCCCGCTTTAAGTAAATAATTTAATTTTGTCATAATCATTATGTTGCAATGATTTGTTTTTGGATTTTGTCTAGTATATTTGGATTTGTTTCATATATTCGCTCTGAATCAATGTGGACGTTTTTTCAGGAGATCGGCTATGTTCGTTTTAACGTGTTCATTTGTTATTTCAGGAAAATTACTTATGCATTCTAAAGCCTTGTACACACGATCGGATTTTCCGCAGACAAAGTCTAGGACTTTTGTCTGAAGGGCGATGACCAGGAATTTGTCTTGCATACAAACGGCACACAATTTTCAGCCAACAAACACAAAACGACTAGGTTTTTCAGCTCTTTAGCGCCACCGTTTGGGCACCTTCTGCTAATGTTGTGTTTGGTGAGCATTGATTCCGAGCATGCGTACGTTTGACTTTTGTCCGACGGACTTGTGTACACACGATTGGAAAATCCGACAACAGACCGTTGTTCGTGGAAAATTTTAAAGCCTGCTATCCAACATTTGTTGGCGGAAAACCGATAACAATTGTCCGATGGAGCGTACAAACGGTTGGATTTTCCGCCAACAGCCTGTCATCACATAATTCCCATTGGAAAATCTGATCGTGTGTACGAGGCTTTAGTCACCCCTGCTAGTCTAACCCACAAAGAGAAATGGAATGAGCTGATTGGACAATATTGACTAGAGTTGACTGGAGACGTATGCATCTGAGGCCTCGTACACACGACAGAGGAACTCGACGTGCCAAACACATCGAGTTCCTCGTCGAGTTCAGGGATGAAGCCGCCGAGGAGCTCGGCGGGCCGCCTTCTCCCATAGAACAACGAGAAGTGTACAGACGACAGAGTTTCTCAGCAGAATCCGGCTCTGGCCGAGTTTCTCGCTGAATTCTGCCGAGAAACTCTGTCGTGTGTACGAGGCCTGAAAGTAATGAATGGAACAAAATTATTTTGGATTCATTCGTTATGTTATGATTCAGAGATTCATATAGATCCACCTCTATCCAACCCAAACACAATGGGCCAGATTCAGGTACATCGGCGTATCTTTGTGCCGGAGTAGCGCATCTCATATGCGCTATGCTGACGTAACATTGCGAGGCAAGCTGAGTATTCACAAAGCACTCGCTCCCATATTTGCGCCGGCGTAACGTAATTGGCCCGGCGTAAGCCTGCCTAGTTCAAAGTAGGCAGGTAGTGGGCGTGATGTATTAAAATTAACCGTGACCCTGTGTAAATGAATGGCCGATCGAACGGCGCATGCGCGTGCATGCTCAGAATCGTACGACTTATGTAAACAACGTAAAATCTGACGGCTGTTCCGACGTCCATACCCCAACATGACTTACCCCTGCTTTATGAGGGATAACTATACTCCGGACGTACGCCTTACGTAAACGGCGTAGATAACTGCGACGGGCGTAAGTACGTTCGTGAATCGGCGTATCTAGCTCATTTACATATTCGACGCGTAAATCAATGGAAGCACCCCTTGCGGCCAGCGTAAATATGCGCCCAAGATACGACGGCTTAGGAGACTTACGTCGGTCGGATGGAGCCAGAATTCAGGCGTATCTGGTTTCAAGAATACGGCGCATAGATACGACGGCGCATCCTAGAACTTACGCGGCGTATCAACAGATACGTCGGCGTAAGTTCTCTCTGAATCTGGCCCAATATGTTTTTATTTCATCTGTAGTGTATTTGTATAATAATGAAAAATGATCATGCAAAAGGAATCTGCTAATTATACAAGATTCGAAGACTACTACGCTGCTCTCATCTGAATAAAACAAATGAATCCAAATAAATACGTATTCATTTGTTATGTTATTAAGTTGAATTCATTTCCTTATTCCCAAATGTCTTTGTTTGTTGGGCTGCGCACATACAAATTAAATGAATGGTCTCTCAAGTTCAACTGAAATACAAAAATAATCTTATTAGAATAATCACTAGAATAAAAACGAATGGATTAGAAGCACTTCAGATCACTTAAAGGAGTTGTAAAGGAAACATTTTTTGCCTAAAATTAATGTCTGCAAGGTAGACAGACAGAATAGTGTAATGATTCTGTTAAAAAACGAGTAAATACCTATTAAATTCCTTCATCTATATCACCTCCGGCGTTCTAGTTTCTGTTCTCTCATTCACTTCCTGGTTTGCATCGCTCGTTCATGTAAGAACTACATTTCCCAGTATGAATTGCGGCACGCCCAGTAATTCACACCTCCTTGAAGTCTCTAACACGTAGAGAGCGTCCTGCCGCACAGATGTAGTTCCCAGGAGGGGGTGAGCACGTTACTGACCACCGCAGTAAAGCCTCCCTTCACGGTGGTCAGTAAAATCAGACAAGCAGGAAGCGAACAGAACAGAGAAGAAATAGAGCAACTTCTGAGCAAAAACGAACAATGAGGAAGTGAAAAGAGGAATGTCTGCAGGTAAAGGATGCTTATTATGAAAAAAAATGTTTTCCTTTACAACCCCTTTAATGTTGTAATGCTTCAAACATTAAAGGGGTTGTAAAGGTAATTTTTTTCCCTAAATAGCTTCCTTTACCTTAGTGCAGTCCTCCTTCACTTACCTCATCCTTCCATTTTGCTTTTAAATGTCCTTATTTCTTCTGAGAAATCCTCACTTCCTGTTCTTCTGTCTGTAACTCCACACAGTAATGCGAGGCTTTCTCCCTGGTGTGGAGTGTCGTGCTCGCCCCCTTCCTTGGACTACAGGAGAGTCAGGACGCTCACCAACACACAGCTCCTTTCTCTATCTGCAATGTAGAGAGTGTCCTGACTCTCCTGTAGTCCAGAGAGAAAGCCTTGCATTACTGTGTGTAGTTACAGACAGAAGAACAGGAAGTGGGGATTTCTCAGAAGAAATAAGGACATTTAAAAGCAAAATGGAAGGATGAGGTAAGTGAAGGAGGACTGCACGGTAAAGGAAGCTAGGGGGAAAAAATTGTACCTTTACAACACCCTTAACAAAAGGCCCAAAGTATCACATCATATCATCTGAATGAAATGAATGAATATAAATAAATAAAAAATGACATTTATTTTGGATTTGTTGATATCCGTTACTATTGTGATTCGGAAATTTAGATACATCTGAATCTCGGAATCACTCAAATTGTATCAGCATTTCGATGAAACAAATCGCACATGTCTAACTGGAGTTACTGGAACTGGGTTTGTGCTAAAAAGAGCTTTACTTTAAAGTCTTTGTTTTAAAACTTTGAGAATGAATTACTTCACAGTACAAGTAGTCAGAGAGGTCAGGGGGGACTTGTTTTAAAGCTCTTTGAGAAAATGTAAATATTTTAACGTCCATAGTAGGTTTTTAAAAGGGCATAGTAGAGTGAAAAATGGTTAGACCATCTAAAAAAGGTTGTTGTTTTTTGCTGTCTGTGCATTCTTGTCCCAGGGGCAATCACATTACCAGCATCACAGGGACATTAAAGGGTTTAAATGCATAGCCCTGATGTCCACACTAAGATTATAAAATAAGAACATTTTTTTTTTGAAGAGCTACAGTAAGCAATCAGTTTACCGAGAGTTAAGAATTTACTAACAGAATTATTGATATCTAAGTTAGGGAACATCAATTAAAAGTTGGTATACCTTATAAAGAATAATGATCAAACTGAATGAAGGTAAAATATGGTAAGAGTAAAGCCCCATACACACGATCAGGCTTTTTCCCGGCCAAACTCACATGGGAATTAAGCCAGCCATACATGAATCAAAATTTAGTTCAGTGGGGATTGGTCGAATTTCAAACAATGTATGGTCAGGGAGGTTGTACAGAAGTTGATCTACTGATTGACGTCTGTACAACCACCCTGTTAGATTTTCCCTGCTCAATCAGTGCCGCAGGCTATATACTGCAACGTTGATCAGTGTATTCTGACTAAGGACAAGTCTCCCCGCTGTCAGAATAAATAGCTCAGCGAGGAGGATTCCGCCATCCACATCAAGTGTGTGCATGGGGGAATCAGGTCTGTTTTTTTTTTCATTAAACCCACTGGTTAAGCAAAAAAAAAGAGTATCATCTATTGGCTACTTTATTCTTGGTTGTAGGTACACATGATGTCTCTCATAGCCCTTTACCTGCTAGTTTATCTCATCTTGCAGTATCATATACAGTTTTACAACTGTATTGCAAAACATCTATTCATATGAAAAAAAAAAAACACAAAATCTCAAATGTGTAAAACCACAACCTCACACATACAAAAGCGTGATAAAATAAAATTAAATGTAATCCTCATACAAAATAAATGGTTGCTGATTCGTGTGCTACAAACATGAATAAATGAGATAAAACTTCTAATGCCGTGTACACGCGATCGGTCCATCCGATGAGAACGGTCTGATGGACCGTTTTCATCGGTTAACCGATGAAGCTGACTGATGGTCAGTCTTGCCTACACACCATCGCGTCAGAACGCGGTGACGTAAAACACAACGACGTGCTGAAAAAAACGAAGTTCAATGCTTCCAAGCATGCGTCGACTTGATTCTGAGCATGCGTGGATTTTTAACCGATGGTTGTGCCTACTAACGATCGTTTTTTTTCTATCGGTTAGGTATCCATCGGTTAAATTTAAAACAAGATTGCTTTTTTTTAACCTATGGATAAATAACCGATGGGGCCCACACACGATCGGTTTGGTCCGATGAAAACGCTCCATCAGACCGTTCTCATCGGTTTGACCGATCGCGTGTACGCGGCATAATCGTCAAATCTATAAATATATAGCTGTTGCTGAATCCCCGTGTCCATAAGAAGTTGATAGAAGTACAAGTGACTATTTATTCTTCAACACCCCAAAAGTGCTCCACCATGTGCCAACAAACACTGCACACAATAATGTACATGGGCCTGGTCACCTTCGACACCTGACCCTACTATTAGCAGCTGGGTTTATAAGTATTCAATACCCTGTTTCTTAGCTACATTTCCCCCACTTTGTGGTCCAACGTGTTGGATCCTAGACAAATGGGGAACATTTGACACAATAGTGCCTACAGCTCACAATGGTTCTGGTGCTGCCTACATTTTACCCATTGAAGGGCATGAAACTGTTGGATTTTAACCTCTGCTTGAGCCTATACCATTTTGATTGCTGACCCTGCTGCAAAATTCATAAGCATACTTCCGTGTTTTCCCCTGCAGATTTTTTTTATTCTGCCCACAGCAATAGTGCCCCCTGAGCACCTGTCTGACGCTGATTTTCTTAAGCCTTTAACAGATAATGCTACCGCTATGGAGTTGCAGGTCCCCGTCATTACTCCTAGACTGCCTTGGCTCCTATTAACCGCTTCAGCCCTGGATATTACCCCCTACCTGACCAGAGCACTTTTCACAATTTGGCACTGCGTCGCTTTAACTGACAATTGCGTTGTCGTTCGACACTGTACCCAAATGAAATTTGTGTCCTTTTTTTCCCACAAATAGAGATTTCTTTTGGTGTTATTTGATCACCTCTGCAGTTTTTACTTTTTGCTATAATAAATATCCTCAAACGTTTTTTTTTTTTAAAAACAACTTTTTTCCTTAGTTAAAGCCAATATATATTCTTCTACATATTTTTGGTAATAAAAAAATCGTAATAAGCATATATTGATTGATTTGCACAAAAGTTATAGCATCTCTAAACTATTGGAAAGATTTTTGTCACTTTTATGGCATTTTTATTATTATGATTATGTTTTTTACTAGTAATGGCGGTGATCTGCGTTTTTTAGCGGTACTGCAACATTGCAACGGACAGATTGGAGACTTTTAACACTTTTTTGGGACCATTGGCATTTATACAGCGATCGGTGCTGTAAAAATGCACTGATTACTGTGTAAATGTCACTGGCAGGGAAGTGGTTAACACTGGGGGGGCAATCAAGGTGTTAAATGTGTGTTCACAATTACTGTCACCAATGTTGGGGGTTATTAATGCAATCACTGTCATGCAACCACTGTCACCACTGTCACTGTCACCAATGTTGGGGGTTATTAATGCAATCACTGTCACCACTGTCACTGTCACCAATGTTGTTTTTTTTTATTGCAACCACTATCACCAATGTTGGGGGTTATTAATGCAATCACTGTCACCAATGTTGGGGGTTATTATTGCAACCACTATCACCAATGTTGAGGGTTTCACTATAATCAGTGTTGATTACACAAGTTCACCAGCGCTAGAAAAGTGGAGACTAGAGGAAACAGGCAGAAAATAGGGGAATAATAGTCAATGTTGTGGGGTCTATACCCGGTGTAGCTGGATAAAAACCAAACAATCCAGCGCTCTATGGGTAAAAAAGGCAAATAGTCCCATAACAGGTGAAGGATCACAAAGTTAATTTATTAAATGAAATAGTAGCCTCCAATCCTGTTAACATCAAAATAAAAATAAAAGGGGAATAAAATAAGAGCTATCACTATCACCAATGTTGGGGTTATTATTGCAATCACTATCACCAATGTTGTGCGTTATCATTGCAATCACTATTACCAATGTTGGGGGTTATCATTGCAATCACTATCATCAGTGTTGGGGGTTATTATTGCAATCACTATCATCAGTGTTGGAGGTTATCATTGCAATCACTATCACCAATGTTGGGGGTTATCATTGCAATCACTATCACCAATGTTGGGGGTTATTATTGCAATCACTATCAGTGTTGGGGGTTATCATTGCAATCATTATCACCAATGTTGGGGGTTATCATTGCAATCACTATCACCAATGTTGGGGGTTATTATTGCAATCACTATCATTAGTGTTGGAGGTTATCATTGCAGTCACTGACACCAATGTTGGGGGTTATCATTGCAATCGCTATCACTAGTGTTGGAAGTTATTACTGTATTGCAGTCACTGACGCCAATGCAGAGGTTATAATCACTGTTACCAGTGTTGGGGGTTATTAATGCGATCACTGTCACCAATGTTGGGGGTTATCATTGCAATCACTATCACCAATGTTGGGGGTTATTATTGCAATCACCATCATCAGTGTTGGAGGTTATCATTGCAATCACTATCACCAATGTTGGGGGTTATCATTGCAATCACTATCACCAATGTTGGGGGTTGTTATTGCAATCACTATCATCAGTGTTGGAGGTTATCATTGCAATCACTATCACCAATGTTGGGGGTTATCATTGCTAAACTATCACCAATGTTGGGGGTTATCATTGCAATCACTATCACCAATGTTGGGGGTTATCATTGCAATCACTATCACCAATGTTGGGGGTTATTATTGCAATCACTATCATCAGTGTTGGAGGTTATCTTTGCAGTCACTGACACCAATGTTGGGGGTTATCATTGCAATCGCTATCGCTAGTGTTGGAAGTTATTACTGTATTGCAGTCACAGACGCCAATGCAGAGGTTATAATCACTGTCACCAGTGTTGGGGTTATTAATGCAATCACTGTCACCAATGTTGGGGGTTATTATTGCAACCACCATCACCAATGTTGGGGGTTATTATTGCAACCACGATCACCAATGTTGGAGGTTATTATTGCAGTCACTGACACCAATGTTGGGGGTTATTATTGTGTCCACTGGCTGCAAATTCTGGGGTTTAAAGGAGAAGTAGGGCCAAACTTTGTTGGCTATACAGCTGCTATGGATCCCAGAAGTGTATTTTGTTCTGCACTCTTGTGACCCGTTTTCAGACAACAGAGGGCTAAAGTCGGCTGAGGTCACTCAACCATTTCAGGCTAGGGAAAAATCCCAACTTTAAAGCTGCATTGCTGGGAGACTGAGCCAGCCGCTCCCTTCCCTCCCTAGCTCAGCGCTCCAGTGAGTGCTGGAGGGTTAGAACAGAGAGTCGGTGACTTACAGTTACCGTTCTCTTCTCAGAGCAGAGAGGAGTAATGGGCGATCAGTGGTGTTTGATAGCTCAGTTCTCAGTGCTTAGGCAGCGGGGGACAGATGCAGCGTCAAATCAATATATAAGGGTTTTTTGTTTTTTGTTAACCCCATACTTCTCTTGTAATATTGCAGTCAGTAGCACCAGTGCTGTGGGTTATTATTGCAGTCATCAATTTAGGGGCTTAGCAAGCTACTCCCAATATGCAGCATAAGGCAAACCACGCCTACTTTTTGCTGCACCACGTTTCCTTTTTTTTCTTGGAGGGGCAGAGCCCAACCTATGATCTTACACACAGGTCCACTGCATTCAGGAAACACCCCTGCACAGCACTGTCATATGGAGTGATGGAAAGGGAAGTATATATTGTTGGGAGTGGTGGAGATAAAGCAAACTGGACCTGCATCTGCTCCTTTCAACTTATTTAAAAAAAATCCAATTTATTATTTATATCACAAGGTAAGGGGGTAAGCGCGATTTATTTTTCTTTCCAACTTATTTTAAATGACTTCTAAAAAAAATTATATTAAGGGCATCAAGCAGCAAATTTATGTAATTATTTGAACTTATCTAGGGTAATTGGTGTGTGAAAAGGGAAAGGGTAGCAATGCAATAATTTAAGTAGAAGTTCAGCCTAAAACGAAAATCTCTAAGTCTACTTGCGGCTGTTATCCTAAAGCCACCTTCAGCCGCTTCCCAGACCTCGAGACACGAGCCGCCATTTGGCACATCTGCTGCCTAGGCTGAGACCCATACGAAGCAGGATTGGGCTCCGATCGGGTCTCCAATGTAAAAACCCGGAAGCGACGTCACTTTCGGTTTACTTGGCTGCCAATCAGGGCTCAAGTCCTGCGGGAACGCGTGGGAACG